>NC_047074.1:321424-642849 GCF_902459465.1 Asterias rubens
ACCTTTTACTTTTTAATGATTTCATTTGTAATGTCTGGTAACTGACCTATCCTTTACGTATTCCGTGTGTCCTTCCTCATTTTCTGCATCCTTCTTTTGGCCACGTATCTATATGAAAAAGAACCAGACTAGAGTGTTCATTGCTTGTCAATAAAAACTGCAATGCATCCTGACTGCAGCAGAAATTGAACAGAGTAAAACAGTCCTAAAAACGTGACGTTACCATATACGTCACAAATAGCATCATTAAGCATTCTGTTTGATTTTCTGGTAGGCAGGTTTATCATTATAAGAAGTTGTATACTTGAGATAAATTCCGCAGATAACTACTAAATGCTTTTTAGTAGTTATCACTAATCACTAATTTATTGAATCGTTTGGAGCACCCGCTGCTAAACATAGGGTTCGAACTGACTCTAGCTACCAGGCAATCTCGGTGGTCTAGTTGGTATGACACTGCGAATATTTAGTGTGTCTGTTTTAAACACTCTGACCCCCTCTTGGGTCATAACTGACCCGAGTGTTGGGTCTCTTCAAGGGCCTGACCTGATTCGGGTCAAGCTAATACGGAACATTTTTACAAATGAGATTTCAACTCGGATTCTGCTTCATTTTGATCCATAACTGGGTCTTTTTGACACATATTTCGGGTCATTATAAAATATTGGAGTCAGTCCCCTCTAGACCACCCAATCTGACCCGGTATTTTTAAAGTGAATTTTCCCTGTGAATTGTCCTCACCTTCTTAGTTAGTTGTTTAGCCAAATCATTGACACATATACGGAACTCTGTGCCAATGTTATAAATCTCTCCTACTTTGCCTTTATGTAGGACTGTCAGATAAGCTTCCACTGCATCCTGTATGTACATAAAGTTACGGGTAGGAGTTCCATCGCCGTGGATGCAACTATAAATATACCGGTATAAAACAAAGGTGATAATTCACTTCCTATACCAGCATTTTGTAAAACCCTTTTGATGTGTCATCCCACGCCTGTCGTCATAGTTTGTGTGTCGTTGTGATTTTGCTATTCACGCAACCAAGACGAGAAAAATACTGAAGCATAAAATTAAATTTACTGGCATTGCGTAGTATCACTTTGATATCATTTTGTAGAGGATGTCCCATAAAAGTACTAACAAATCTGTGTTTTGTATAATATTATAGATTAAAATTAAATGAATTACTTTTTATTCAATAAGTTTTCAAACATTCACAACAACAAAATTGTTTTATAAACAACAGATTGGTTGGCAAAATCTATCTACTTTCAAAGTGGGGCCTGCCTTTGAAAAATTGGCAAAATTCAAACTATATTTGTTGCCTAAAATGATTGATGGATAGTAATTGATGGAAGGCTGTAAACGTATGAACACCAAGAGTCTTTCCATTCTCACAATCTCACCATTTCTTTCCACGTAGAAGAAGTCCAATAAACTTAGGCACGACCTTCTCGGGGAACTGATGGGGGCCATAGACGTTATTTCCCCGTGTAATAATGACAGGAAAGCGGTACTTGTCGTAGTACGACTTGGCAATAATTTCACCCTGTGCTTTGGAGTCTGAGTACGGATTAGTTGGATTCAACGGTGCTGTCTCGTCTAATGCCTACACGGTAAATAGAGCAGGCATACAAAAACATGCATGTTAATAAAAAACAGCTTAAGATCTTATCTTGATCATTTCTTGAAGGTGGGAGTGAATACTTTAAAAGTTGAATGTTTGGGGCCTTCAGTTCAATCCTGCCGTAATAACCTAAATGAATAAATAATTGGTGATTGATTCTTACTACTGTGCTGTTTCCCCCGTACACCTCATCCGTACTGACATGAAGGAAGAGCGAGACGCCTCCATATTGCTTAGCCGTCTCAAGCAGCTTGCTGGTACCCTCAACATTGCTCTGAATGAAGTTATCCACACTCCGGAAGGAGTTATCTGTCGTCATACACAGGGAAAGTACAGACAGTTATATTATATTTTAGTACACAAACAGCACCGAGATTTTGGCGCCAGATGAAAGGGAAGATAAAGGTTGAGTTTTAGATGTGGGAGGAAAACCTCAGATGGGGGAAAACCCACACAATCAGGTAGGGACTGAAAACCCCAATTCACATGCAAGGCTTTAGTCTGGGGTGGGATTCGATCCGGGGTCCACAGACTCGTGAAAGGGGAAAAAACCCAAACTGAGACAACCTGATCCCCTCACTATAAAGTTATAGTGTAATTCTTTCCCTTTTCTTTATGACAAATATAAAACAAATCTCTAATTCAGTTGAAGTAATTTAAATGCATTAACTGCTGATTATACCTTAACTTGATTCACTTACCAACATGAGACTGAGCAGCAAAGTGTAAAACTGTATCAATCCGCTCTTGTTGGAAGACATCGCGTAGTTTGTCTTCGTCACAAAGGTCTCCCTACGCAAATAAATAATCCCAATTGTCAACCCTTGTACATTGAACACTTGCAAAAACTCCAACCCCCCAAAATGCCCTTCTTATTAAACATAACAATAAGTTTGGTTTTTGAACAAAGAAATAATTAGTTGGTGAATATTGGACTGTCGAGAGGTATAAGTTAAGTTTACATAAATATTAGGTCACAATTTTAGCAAATTGGTACTTACCTCTATGAATTTGTAGTTGGGCTTATTTGCTATCCGCTCGATGTTCTTTAGACATGAGCAATATTCCAACTGTAATGACAAACGAAAACAATGAACAATTTAAGAATATTCCCAATATACAGTTGTCTCTGTTCTAAAAGACCCCCCCCCCCATTGTATTACCATTGACCCCTTAAAAGCACGTCACATACGACTATGCCACGCCCACCATTTTAGAAGTCAAGAGACGTGTAAATTTCGCGTTGCCTAAAATCTGCATCACACCGTATACCCATGGAGGAAGAAATTCCTCCATGGTATACCTCAGAGGAATATTGTCCCAAAATGGCGCAATTTTGCTAGGATTTTCGATGATTTCAGTTCCAGGTAAAAATGTATAAAGTAAAATCGAGAAAAGTACATTGAATGACACTATTTCAGAAGTTGGGAGACACGTGTCATGGATATTTTTTCATTGATAAGCCATTAATTGAGGTTGAGAGATCGAAGTAGTATTTTCCCAATTTCTTGTATGAATTCAGAAACTCCGTTGAAGAAGTCAGATCTACCTTATCATAGTTTACGACGTAGTATGAAGGGTACCTCTCCACTAGGTTACATACTGTGTGACCTCCACTACAAACACAAAATAGAAAACAAAATTAAAAATTAAAAACAAATTATTTTAAATAAAAGTTTAGGTAGGGGCTATTCCCTGTCATTTCCGGCAATTAAACGGCCCTTTTCAACAGCGCGTTATGTCTTTAAATTTGGTAAAATGATATAGGGCAGTGAGGCTTCCGGTGGCTAAGAACAACTAAATAAAGAATTTAAACTTTTACATCCTTTTTTTCTCCAGAAGAAAATTCCACCCTCCTTCAAAACAATAAAGAAAACTGTTTGAATTCCTTCAGTCTATAGTGCCTTTTTGTAGTATAATTATTCTATGACAATAAAGGTGAATATAATTATTCTATGACAATAAAGGTGAATATAATTATTCTACTTTTTAATTTTAAGTCGCACTCATCCATAGCTAGAGAAAGAAACTTAATCACCAATATTTATAAAATATGTTTGTTCTCCAAATTGACCACCACCCGACTTACATGAAGCCAGCTCCTCCAGTTAGCAAAATCCTCTTGCGAAATAAACTTCCTTCAATTTCTGCCGACATAATGAGTGTAGTAAAAAGACAAAAATTTGATCCAAATCGAACTGAATAATCAACTTTATTCACTTTCCCGACGATGCGTTCATACAAACTATTGGCGTGATTTCTTAGAAGTGCTTGTTGAGTATCAATTCAGAAATAAAATGGCAGTAGAATGTATGTGGTTTATAATGAATTCCTCCAATCTGGACTATTTATTTAATTTTTCCGGTGTACCTGAGAAGTGCTGGTATGTGAAAACATAGAGTAAGGACAGAGAGGTGAAAACAACTGCTGAATATAATATTATATTAAACAACCCGTACATAAATTCTGTCTTATTATTGGTTGAGAGCGCGTCACATGATATGCCTACTTTTTTATTAGAAAACCGGGCAAGTGCGACCTGCAACAACCAGAGTATTATTCCAATGGCAACTCAAACACTATACCCATAGCATTCTTCAAGTGAACTCAGATAGCAACAGCCAACCTCCCATACAAACATTGGTTTAACGTTTATGAAAATGAATTGCACAAAATTAATCCAGAAATTGTGATTCAGTAACTAGCTGGTCATTGCTCAATCAGTAGTCAGCTTTGGGGAGTCGAACCCAAAACCTTGTAAATTGTAAGTCCTGCAGTCTTGAACTGATTCAAACAAAATAGCGCCACCGTGCGTCAAAGTTGTGTGCCTTTATTGGGTGGCATATTCATTTTTGTTGAAATTATGATAAATGCTTCACTGTTTTAACTCTGAAGTACATTTTTAAATTTCTGCTGAAAATTAATGGAAAACTTTCCTGCTGTCATTAAATTTCGTCATCAAAGACCGTTGGTCCATTCTTACTGGGATACCAACGCACCGTGTAGTGGATACCTATGCGCATGCACGCGAATGAACTACACGTTATAAAAAGAAAAAGTGGTATTATTTTCAAGTTCTCGTCTGCTTAGACCAACGAGTTTTGGTTTTGTGTTTATTGTTTTAGAATAGTAAAATACACCTGTGATGTCCAATTATCGTACTACACGAAGGATACGACGTATCAAATTGCACATGTTGGTAAAATGTTGAGCAGGAAATTTGAGAAAGTGAGTTTTATAGAAGAATTGGGTAAGACTTTCTCAGCACACTGTTCATGTTTAATGTTGGCCTATAATTCCGACAGGTGGGCTCCGTGATTGTCGTCAAAACAAGCTAATGCTGCCACCACTTACTAATTAAGTGCTGCCACCACTTACTAATTAAAAGGAATCTATGTTGAGTAAATTAGGCTACTAATTGTGTTCATGTTCATAACAAATGAAAAACTTGTGTCAGGTTTTGGACATTTTCAAAAGAAAAATTCATAATTTTATACACACAGCTGTAAATATGTTTTTTTCTTCTTCTCATAAACCATAATGAGTGAAAGAGAAAAATTTGCAAATAAATGTGGCAGCTTTCAAATAACTCCAATAATTCCAATAAAATAAAAACAATTCTTCAAGTCTGTTTAACATTGATGCTAAAATAAAGCATTCAGAAATATTAATCATTTCTACATCCTGAAAAGCTGTAACGGTTTAGTTTGATAGCAATGAAAGTGCATCCTTTGGTAATTTTGTGCTATATAAATCCAGTTGTTATTATTATTACATTGGTATTACTAGTTAGTCACCGTAAAAGGTTCACATGGTTGATACCAGTGAACTTCAGTTTTTTTTATTTAGTAAGCCCTCCCCTGATGTGTAGTGTTCCTAGATGAAGTAATCCAACAATGGTCAACCCTAACCTTAAAGAAACTCCTCTTAAAGGAATCATGGGGTAATGTATTCATACTTTGTGCTATACTGGTTTCTCTTTTGTGTAGGATTAAGAGCAATAGTTTGGACAGAAACTCCAGGGGGCAGTACTGGCTCTTTAATTGCTGTATGAAACCTTTTACAAAGTTTCTACCAAGTTTGTTTATGTACCACCGCTATACATGCAGATGACTAGAGCGTGATAGTTATAGCTCATAAAGTGACTTCATGTCTGAAAGGGTCAAACAAGTTTGTATCTTTTAATTTAAAGTAAACAATGATTTGTCAAACTTCAAACAAAAGTTGTTTTGAAATTTAAAGATTAAAATTTTTCTTGAAATTTAAAGATGTTTTTGTTATTCATTAGGAAAGATGTGACTTGCTGAATTATGACCTTTGACACATCCTAGAAGCTGCAAAAATGATGGCAACCAATCAAATGGCTTCATAATTCTGGCCCAATTTACCAATTCAAAGGTAAGAATTTGATGTAAAACTGTTTGGTTAAGATACTGTCTCAGAGCTATATAATTGTTTAAAGCCATTGGACACTTTCGGTAAACAGTATTGTCCAAGGCCCACACTTCGTGTATCACAACTTCTATATAAAATAACAAACCTGTGAAAATTAGGCTCAATCGGTCATCAGAGTCGGGAGAAAATAACGGGGAAACCCACCCTTGTATCCGCGCGTTTCGCCGTGTCATGACATGTGTTTAAAATAAATCCGTAATTCTCGCTAACGAGAATTGATATTGTTTTACTGTTTTCTCAAAAAGTAAAGCATTTCATGGAATAATTTTTCAAGAGAAGTATTTCACCACTACCTTCTGTAAACTCTGTAAGTTATTTGTAAATCTGTGACCTTTTTTTTTTCTGTACCGAAAGGGTCCAATGGCTTTAAAGATGCAAAAAATGGACTGATGTTTTTACTCCTTTCTTGAATGTTTAGTAAGGATAGAGACTCACCAAAGTTGGTGAGCAGTTTGCAACAGCTAATTCTATTGTTATCATTTTTAAAGATGTTATGTGCAAGAATCAAAGTTTTGTGTAATGTTATTAAAGAATGTCGATCATTACAAAACACAATTTTTTACTTTAAATGAAAAACTAAATTTAAGCAAATGGATATATGTCGGTTTTATTTGTTTTTACTCACTTCTACTGTCTAAAAACCTGACTTAACAATTATTTTTGGAGACCATTCAAAAAGTTTTGTCTGATTTTGAAGAAGACAAAATCTTATTGACAAACTGAAACTATAATAAAATCGGCACATACCAGACTTGTGACGTATGTGTTTTCTTAATATTTCTCAGATAAAAATGATTTCAACAAATTCCTAAATAGTGCAGTTTAACGCCAACCAAGGTTGGGTTTATAAAAAAAGGCCTGATGTTTTGCCATAACCCTTTCAGTGTTGTTAAACAGCTTGTGGTGCCATTGTGTTCGTGTTGGAATAAAATAGTGTGTGACTAAACCTACCCAAAGTAGGAGTTTATTCAATGAGCTCAAATCTCTTTATTTGCGTAGGCAGAAAACACAGTAATCACCAACGCACTTGGAAATGGACATGTTGAACTTTTAACATGGTAAGTGTTGATTAGATTTATACATCTAGTTTTAAAAAGATAAGAATTGCCAGTGTGTGATGTGTTCTGATCACTGTTACAGGTTTTGTGCAGAGTTCAACAGTTTAGCTTGGTTGAACACTAAACCGTTGAAGTGCCTAAACTTGGGTTTTAAATAGTTGAATGCTCACTTAATGCATGCCTTAACCATTACCAAGTTCACCTTTATAATCAGCAGTATTATACAAGAAACCTTTTATGATTTTAAAATTAAAGGTAGTTTTTTTGTTCATTTGAACTCGATAAAAAACGGATTACCAACCAAATTTGCAGGAAAAAGCAAACATCAGCTGAATACTAGTAACAAGCAATATATATGCTACAAATGGAAATTTGGTTGCTAATCCTGTTTTTATCAGAAAGAAATTTCATGCTAAGCAAATTTTTGTGCTTAGCAGCTCGATGAAATTGGGCCCAGGTCTGTGGCTGTACTAGAATTCTGATCTCTGATCACCCAGTTACATGCAACCCTGTACGCTCTCCGTAGGTTATCATACATAGAAAGGGTTTACGTGCAGTAGATAAAATGAGATTTCCTATCTTCTTGTACAGACACAGGTCTGCTTTGATAATGATGACACAGCCCAAAGCTCAACCTAAGACCATACTTGGGTCATCCAAGCAATTTTGTTGCTTTAGATATTCCTTTTTGAAAAAAACAAAGAAATTGATGTTACCTACAATGAAAATTTGTTAAACATACTTTAGCCAGAACTTGTTCCTAGCTTTTTCGTAGTATTTCCCTATTGTGAACACCTGAGCAATTCTTTTGAAGTTTTTTGGGGAGGATATTTCTCATTGAAAATATTTCTTGGAAGCTTGACAGTTGAAATTCCCAAACTCCATTGCTGTATGAAATATGCTATAATTATAATAAGTATATTCAGTACAGGTTTAGTCTGCTTTTAGAATTAGTCAATACACACTACCTTCATCAGGTGTTTATCACATATTGATCTCCCACGCTGATACAACACTGTATAAAACCCTCGTAAGCTTACTCTGTATATAACTGACATTACATTCATTGATTTTTGTCCCCTACTGTTCATTCATTGTGCTCCTTTTGTGTGTTTTGAAACAGAGTGTCCAGGAATTCTGCTACACATCCACCTTCATCTGTTTACAACTGTACAACAAACTGAAAGTTGTGCTGTTTTGAAGTTTTGAACTGTCTAAAAAAGGTGATGAAGAGCTTCTTCGATGAGAATAAATTAATTTCCAGTGAATTGGATTTGAATGGAACTGAACAATCTCTTGGAAATTTGTTGTTTAGGAATAATCACATCAGTTGCATTTGGCTGAGCTCGTGTCATTTAAACTGGAGTGTGTGACTAGTGTGTCAAGCTTGAATAGTCAGCGAGCTTCAGGGCAAGTTCAGATTCAGAAAGATAGAGAGAAATTATTGCAGCCATCGATCTTTAGCTTCCTGGGGGTGAACTTCAGTTTTGTCACTGGATCTTTTTTGAAAGAGTCTTTGTTGTTACTAAACAAGAAGATTGCTGTGGAAACACTGTGACGAAAAGGAAACATGTCTAAAGTTTGGACCCGATAGGTCATGAGATCATGGATGTATAACCCAGCAGTTGGTAAAACAAACTATGAGAACGAGATTTGAAATGTGGATCGGATAGCTGTGGTGTATTCTTTACAATGACAAGAGGGCAAGAAGTGATGTATACATTAGGTAAAACTCAAGTGCAGAAATCGGGTTAATGTCACCCAGAGTGTTATACCAAATCAGAACAAATGTAGTCACCCAGCGCCACTCAACCAATCAGGAACTACCCACGTTGATCATGATAAGTACAAGTTGATTTTTATTTCCACCACAACCCTACGCTAATCGCTATCATCATCAAAGAGCTACTGTTTTTCTTTTTCATGGTGTTGTTTTGGGTAAATACAGACTTTGCTTGTTTGCATAACTGATAGCAAATACAAACATCCATTGGGCCTATGGTGGGGCCATGGGGTCTATCATGAAGCGCTTAGTAAATAATTACACCATGACAAGTTGTCAATACTGGCATGCAGTAACATACACCAGCTGCACGATTCAATCTAGTGACTGCCAAATGCACAACAGCAACATCATGTTCTGACAAACAGTACCAACGACACAAGTTCCAAAATGGATAGCTCAGGAGTTCCTCACGATAAGTCCCACCCTTTAAGGAGCCATGTTCCAACATGGAGGGCAGGAGCCAAATCAGCAGGTACATCTGATGCAACAAATGAAAGAAAAGGAAAAGCATCAGGGATTCGCCCACCACAAGTTCGGACTAACCCACGGGTGACGCGTCAAGGATTGCGGAGTAAAAATGACAGTGAAAGTTCTGGGGATTCTCAACTGGTCACAAGTCCAACAGATCTTGACATTAGCGGTATCGACTTGAACCTCTCTCCGCTGTCTCCTTCTTCCTCCTTGACGAGACGAGGAGCCTTCAGATACGGCAGAGGAATCAAACCACTTCATGTTCATAACTTGGGATCAGGAGCAGCTACCCTTCCAAGAATGCGACCCAAGGGATCTGGCACAGCAAGACAGAATCTGGATATTTTCACTAAACCTGAAATTGAATCCTCAGCTCCAGAAACATCCAAGGAGCAAATACTTAAAGATCCTGTCAGTACGTCCTCTAGAAGGACGTCACAAAGATCCAAATCAGTTTATGGTTTAGGGAGAACATATGATGCTAAGCAAGTAATTCAAGAGAGAAATGATGCATCAAAGAAAAGTGAAAAAGCTCAAGATCCTTTACCTACAGGTGACAAAACGTCCAAAGGTACTAATAAAGTAAGGACTAATATCTCAAAAGGACCGGAGTCCTCAAAGGTTCAAAAGAAATCTCCGGAGGGCTTAAAGGGACATGTGGATATGAACTCCAACAGTTCCAACAACAAAGGATCTAGTCACCCAAAAACTGTTTCAAGACAAGTAGATACTGGAGCTCCTAATTTCAAGACGTCGGTTTCCCCTCCAAAAGATCATGCGTCTCGACCTGCTGCAAAGGTGGACTGCTTAACAGAGCATAAGGTCACTAAACACAGTAACACTAACTCGTGTAGTCGAGATGATAAAGGAAAAATTACATCCAAAAGTGTTCCACTCCACAGGCGAAATCGATCCGTAGACGAAGCAGAACAATCAAATGTAGAAGCAGAACAGTCAAATGTAGAAATGACACCAAAGGTTCCACCAAGACGACAACATGCTCTTCCTAAACCAACAAACTCGTCTCCATCAAGTAGTCTGACAAAGTTTTTAAAACCTTCACGAGAAAGTTCAAGAAGTAGAGAGCGATTGAACGTTCAGGATACTCCTAAGCCCCCTCCAAGACGTCCAAAACAACAGCCCTTAACACGCCGATCAGAAAGTCCCAAAGCGATACCTACACTTAAATCAAAAACACATTCAGGCATTGGCCAAGACAGGAGTAAATCAGGATCACCATCTCAAATCTCACCCAAACCTTTACCAGCGATGGTAAAGGTTCATCTCAGCAGCAAAGGCTCTTCAAGTTACCCTCTTGGCAGTACAGTATCGTCAATGAGGGATACATCAATGAGGTCTCATTCTGTCAGTAATATTCCAGTCCCCGCCTCATCTAAAAAATCAAGCATCCCAAGACCACATCGACAAGTGAAACTGCGGCAAAAGGGATCCAAGTCAGAAACACACAATCCTGTCTTTAGACTGAGTCTAGATGGAGGCGATAGCGGAACCGAGAATTCCTCGTCCTTAGCAACCACGCCGTCAGAATGCTCAATAGACGTTGATTTCTCATTTGACGAGGCTTCTCCAGTCTGTCGACTGACGCCGGCAAAATTCTACTCCATTTCAGGAATGGAGGACCATATTGTGTCTTCATCTGAGAACTCTGAGAAGGATTTGTTCCAAGACACTCTAGAGACCGAACCAGAGGTCATTAAAGTCACAAACCATCCTCAAACATGGAGTATGAAAGACAAAACATCTCCTCAAAAGCCAGTGACTGTCAAAGATACAGAAGATGATGAACCCACGACGCCCAAAAACAAAACATTCACCTCTACCTCAGAATTTAAATCACCGAAAAGTGTGACTTTGTCCTCAGAAAGTTACTTATCCGAATTAGTTTACAGCCCTAAGGCAGAGCAATTTCATCATCTTAAACCAGTTGGTCAAACTTTTTCAGATGGCAACTTGAATTTAGTTAACAGTGCCACAGCAGCTGACAGCATAAAATCTGGGAATATCACAAATCCAGAAAATGTTGCCAAGTCAATTGACGACACAATAAATCATGCCAAGTTTCATGAAGTTTCCTCCAAAACATCCCAAGACATTACCAGAAGTATTAAAGCTATAAAGAGAGACTTGTTAGCATCTTCCAGATCTTATGAACAAAATGGAAACCAATCCACTTGGAAAAAATCACCCCAACATCCGACAGACTCTTCAAAATCCACTGGTTTCATCCAGAGTAAGATTGGTCATGAGATTGCCATCCGGGTGGCAAGAGGAGACTTAAAGGCAAGCTCAGTTGACGGAGAAGGAGAAGCAATTCATTCCAGTATTAAGGAGGACCCTAGATGCATCACTGCACCTCATAAAGTGTCTTCCAGTAAACCACGAGATGGGACAGAGTATGGGACAAAATCTGCAGTAACAGTCAAAACCTCAGGTAAGAAATTTGAATTTGTATCCACAAGTAATTGATTTCCAAATGAAAGAAATTTCAGAAACACATCATTCAAAACTGCTAGGTGATCACACCAAAAGTTGGCACAAAATTTAGTGAAAACTTAAAAATGTAACTAGTTACCTCTTTGGCATGTTACTAAATCCAATATAAAAAACAAAATAAGTTTACTCTCTTATTACATATTAAAAATTCGCTGAAACTTTTTCACAAATCAAAGCATTAGCTGATACATTGTAAATGAAATATACAAAAACAAGTTTTGAAATCATTTTTTTTGAAAGCTGAAATAACAAATTATGTTTATTGTATTTTTTTTTATTTTATAAATAGAATGATTTTACATGGAGTGATCTAAATTCTGCAGGATCAAAAACATTTTGAATCTGTATTGGTAGAAAGCACATTCAAATCATTCAAAAAGCAAATTCTTGATTTTGTTTACAACACCAACTTCAGAGGGGTAACAAAAACACTTGCTAAAAAGTAACAAAATATACAATGAATGTGATAAAAATACACATAGATTGAAAAAGTGCAATGGCAAGGCTCACCACTGGATACAAGTTCATTATCATAAACCTACTGCGCCAGTGCCTCAAACCTATAACACAGACCAAGTAACAATAGAAGAATTACCACCATTTGACATAACTTCACCCAGAGTCACATCCATTGTCAGAGAAATGAATAACAAAACACCTCATACTATGTGGATTTGAGCTGGGCTGAACCTATATGGAAGCACTTGAGGTAAATGATCCCCATTTAAATATAATTATTGGATGTAAGCCAAGCTTGCTCACAAATTAATTAAAAGACAAAATGGTTCATTTACAATAGGCCTACCTGTTGATATAAATGACAGATGAAGTATAGCATTTTTCTATTTCAAAACAGTCTAATAGACACACAGACACCTTTTGGGCCCAATTCATAGAGCAAAAAGTAGCTAAGCACAACAAAAAAATGCTTACCAGAGTCTAATAGACACACAGACACCTTTTGGGCCCAATTCATAGAGCAAAAAGTAGCTAAGCACAACAAAACAATGCTTACCGGAACATGGTTACCAGCCATGTTGTGGTGTCATAAAAGGTAATTGAAGAGGTTTGAGAGTTGGAAGCTTGGAGTATCAAATAAATGCAAGTGCTTTGATGTAATTTTCCCATTAGACTGTTCCAAATGAAGGCTTTGACTGGCATGCCTTTCAAAGTCAAATATGGAAGGTATGGTTCAACTTCATAAAACCAGTAAGCATAAACACTTGCTAATCCAAGAAAAAATTTTTTTATCAGAAACTCGCTATCAGCCAAAATTCAATAAAGCTGACACTGTTGCAACTGTTGCCTTACAATTGCTAAGCAGTATTTTCTGCTTTTAAAACAGCTTTATGAAATTGCGCCCATGTCACAGGACAACGCTTAAGGGAATTACATTTTTCAAGCTGGTTGTACATGAAAACCTAATAGTATTTGGGTGCTTTTCCTTTAGGGAATGACACAAATTGTTGTTTACGGTTTGTTGAGCTTTACGGTCTAGAGAACTCAAAGCACAGACCTAATGAGTTTATAAGACTCGATTGACGAGGTGTGAATGTTGAATGTGTGTGTAATGCAACGGAACGTACGGCTTTGTGCTCAATATACCAGTACCAATAACATCATTCTGGCTACCATTATGGAATTTGGCTGAGGCAATAAACAACATTTACAGCACTTCACCTGGACCCAATTTCATAAAGCCCGTAAGCACCAACAACATACTAAGCCAAAATTAAATTAAGTTTGCATTCTTGTGACCGGTGCCCCACTCACTGTTTGCTTACAAAGAGATTTGTCAAGAAGTATTTTCTGCTTAACAGCCTTATGAAATTGGGACCTGGTCTTGTAATGTACTTTAAAACAGATTTTTAAATCAAACCATGAGAGACTTGAGTCATGGGGCAGCCATCCCATTTTTCATCTCCAAATTAATGTCAAAACACTGAGGCTGTATGGCAAAGTTATCAGACCCTTTTTGCTTCAAAAACAACCTGCTCTTGCAAAAATTGAGTTGGAATTTGTTTTATTTATCATTGAGTACTTCACTTTTCTTGTTCTAAAACAGTCACTCTGAAATAAACCTGAAAAATGGGTATACAAATTTGTGCGCAGCGTTCACCTTTTAAAATTGTCAGCAATTGCAAAAAACTGTTGACTTGTCACAGATCATGAACTTGTTGCCCTCATATTTTCCTTTTAAAATTGTCAGCAATTGCAAAAACTGTTGACTTGTCACAGATCATGAACTTGTTGCCCTAATATTTTTGTACAAATTGAATAATTTGTATGTAACCAATAGTATGACAAAACAATTATCCAGGCCAAAAAGTAAATACCAACAAATCAATGTTCCAAGTCACTAATCAGGCTTTCTCAATTTCTCTAACTTTACGGTTCGTTGTTATGAAATATGTCATTAAGATGTGGGTGGCTAGTCACAAAAGCCCAATCAGCTTTTATCAAATTCGTGTCACCCACTGGACCATGAGTTTATGATTATAACAATAACAACAACAACACTTAGTCAGTATAGGTGAATGGTGGAGTTCTTTGTGGATTTCAATGCTGGTGAAAACAATTTTTCCTTGTTAAAATTCCTGCCAAAAAGGCCAGTTTACTTTTTAAGCTGTCCTGGAGTACCATTTTATAAGCTGTCTGGGCGTACATGTAGTGTGATAGATTGACAAGATCGTCATAAAACCAGCTATTAAGAAGAATTGAGCAAAGTTGAAAGAGGTGGACTGAGTAACGTTGGATGATGGACTGGGTAACATTGACTATCAAACTTGTTTCTATAACGACCCTGACCAGAGGGATATACCTCAGTGATATTGGAATGTTGTAAGTACAGAAATATTGCTTTCACGGATATGTAAGTTTACATTAAAACACATAAAGCTAGGAAACAAATTTTCAGGCACCTTTGGCGAGAATCTAAGCAAAAGAACAGGTGGGAATCGAACGCACCATCATGCTTGGTTGGACATAATCAGACTCTCTGAAACAAGGTATCATACAAATATCTTGTGCATTAGAACAAAAATTAAACCAATACATGTTGAAGTCTTTGCATAAACAAAATCTATGAGAACATCACATTACAAGTCAAAGTGAAATCATTCACTTAAATCACTAAAATTACTTTAATCACTGAAATCATTTGAAGTATAAAATGTGCAAAAGAGGTTTAAGGACTGCATGAGGAAGTGTACTATCACTTCTAACCATGTCAAGTGTGGTTTTGACACAGAACAAACCATGTACCATGGAGTCGCTGTGGTACCGGGTTTGGTAGACTTTGGAGTGTACCTATCTTGGTCTGGCGCCAACTTGTTACCAACTACACCATTAGTATTCATAATCTTCACCATTAAGTGCCTACCTAGCTCATTGTGAACGCAGAACCCTATAGATTCAGACTTGTAGATGGCGACAATATGGTTAAAATTTATGATAAAACTGAATAAAGTGTGTGATAAATACTTAATGGGCGTGTGAAAGAATCAAACTTCAGGCATAATGGGCTGTAAATGGTTTGTTGCTTGATGTAAAATTAGTCTTGAAACCTTTGACAAACATTGTGCTGAACTCTATCAAAAATATGAATACACTTTATTTTCTTCAGACAATTAACTTTTAACTTTGCTATGTCAAACAGCACATTCAATTATTGGGCTTCAAATAGACCGATCCATATGATTTGCAGCATCAATTAGAAAAATTAACCACCGGAGAAATTTTGTTTTTAAATTTGCCAATGATTCATGCGATGAGTGGGCTTTCTGTTGTGAATCTGTAAACATCAGCGTCTGAGTTCAAGCTTCGCTAGAAATCAAGGAAAAGAAACTGAATATGAGTAAGACCACCACAGTGGTCTATTGTTGTCTATAAATTAAAATAATCAATCAAAAATGTTGAGCGATATCTTCTTTTTTTCTGGCAACAAGGCGGCGCAGTTTATTCTTCACTTTTTCTCCATAAAATCAACCGCATTTGTGCCATTGTTTGCTCATAAATCAATCCCTTGTCATTATTTGTCCATATACGACCAGTTTGAAATACAACGATTGTCTCAGAATATCTGCTATTTACATCTTGAGATAACCCTCTTGTGATTGATAAGATTATGTCAATAAATAGAAATAAATGATGTCTCATTTGAGTCGCCAGCCGGCATTTGTGGTGCCCGAATAAGAACACTAATCATACTGCGGTATTCAATGAAGTAATGCTGAAATTTCATAGTGCCAGGACATTTATTTGAAGACATCATTCACAAAATGTTGTTGGTTTTCTTGAGAAATGAAAGTGTTCGTAAGTGCCAATTATTTGCGTACGGTAAGCAGAGCCATGAAGTTGGACCCTGCAGTTAGCTCAAATCTGCATTCAAATATTAATTTCCTTTATAGATGTGTGTTCGATTAGATAATTACACCTTATTTTCATTGGTAAGATTTTTAAAATACTTTTTTTGAGGGGTATAGTTAACAAAAAAAATTGTGTCCGAAATGTAATCATTGTGACAACCCCACTTTAAACTTCCTCGATGTAACAAAACGCTACTGGTTCCCTTTGCTAAGAGTCACAAAACCTAGCATTGGACAATGAGGTGAATATCATATTTATTTACTTCATCATTCTGTTTACGCAACACCGCTGGATACCTTTGAAATAGTATCCATTGCTTACAAAAACTCCCGTCCTTATAGATGGTTGTTTTTGATTCCATACGTTAAGTCAAAACTCTTGGTGTGTGAGTTAAAACATAGCAGCTTAGGGTTATAGGCCTTGTTGAGAATCATAGGTTGGGTAGCAATTGGAGTGGAGGTATTCAGTTTTACTGCTGCAATTTACAAGACTAGAGCTGATCCACTTCTTGTTTCAGTGGATTTTCTTGACTTCTGAGTTTTAACCTGACGCATGTTCTCATTGCAGAAATTATCTTGTTCTTTTGCTAAGATCTCTTCAGGAATCTTGATACAAAACCTCTGCTTTCAATGGAGTACGTGACTGGGTTGAATGTGTAGCGTTGGAAAGAACATAGCTTGAGGAGTAATAGCCGCAGGAAGTTGCATTTAGAAAAAGTTTGTTGTAAAAATACAAGAGTATTATTAGGATTGCCCCCTAAACCTTGTGTTAACAAAGCCACCTGGCACAAAGATCAGAAGTGCCATCTACGCTGGAATGTTTGTAGGTTGTTTTGAAAACTTTGGAACATTTTGTTGTCATTCCTGTACAGGTGTTGAGGCTAGTGCGGACTTCAACCAGAAGAGCTCAAAGCCAAGGAGAAGAATTTCTAGCATCAAATCACCGCATGACGTTCAGAGCAACAGCAAGGATCATCTAAGGGATCAAAGAAATGCAGAAAGTGGCTTAAGTGCTCTGGAGAAAATGATGGATGCTGGGGAAGGTACTCTGAAACCAAATCACAAGAAGAACTCGTTCCACCCTTACACCAAAGAGAACTCTGGAACTGAAGGGAAATATCTGCGTTCCTGCTCCGACCCAATGAAATTGCTTGAATTCCTCATGAATATTGATGAGCCACCAAAGGTCGGAGGTTACGATGGTGACATGAAAGGAACCACAGTGGTGAAGAGGAGAAGAGCTATCTCGGATATACTTGGTCCAGGTCAGAGAGTTGTCCACAAAGACGGAGGATTAAACCGATGGAGTATGCCCGCCATGCTCGAACAATGGTCGCATAACTTTCGGTCACACCTTACCAACAATGGACGTTCCCGTCAGAAGAGTCGTTCAAATGAAATCAATGCAGTACCTGTTAAAACTGTTGCTCCTGTCTTCTCTGATAAAAGTCTATCCAGCACATCTGGGACGTCAAATGTGAAACCAGCAATGAAATTACCACAAAGAAAGTTGTATGGAGTAAGTGGTGATGGAAGTAGGAGATTTTTGTCTTCACTGAAAAGAACAAAAGACGTCTTGCAAGATGATTCTCAATGTAATAAACCCAAAATGAGACATCGCTGGAGTGTACCTGTTGCTCCTTACAGTATTCTTCAATCTATAATTGATACTGAAGGAACGCAGACCAAGGAAGAAAAGCTGCCGTCTTCTGAAGATCAGGAAACAGATGAAGGAGGACAGCTCCTCAAGAGAAAAAGCAGATGGAGATGGAGTCTTCCACTCTTAAGATCATCTCGATCTTCAACTGATCTCAAAGACCTCAAACTCCAGTCTAAGGATGATTATAAAGTCTCTTCAAGAAGCCTGAAAACCTCACCTTCAGCCCCTGATTTGAAAATTGAACCAGATTCACCAGAACACCTTGATACAAAAAAACAAGCTCTGTCCTTTTCTGACATCACAGATAACAATCTGTCTTCCCCAAATACTGTCAAGGTGTTTGTTGACAGTACCTTCGCGGAACAGCAGAACAATGACTTTCATTGTTCTAGTTTGACCAAAGTTACCTCTACGTCATCACCACACCTGAATACCAGTAACTTTCTGAGCATATCATCTGACGACGACCCGTCACCAGCTTCTTTGAAAGTCAACACCTCCACCGATGCCTCTGGATTGTCAGCCATTCTAAGAGATCCGGGTTCTAGATACTCAGGGAAGAAGAATTCCAAGAAACGGTTGTCATGGAAACGAGAGAAGAGTCTAGAGAATGTTTGCTACTTGGAGAGTTTTGAGATGACAGAGTTTGAAGATGAAGGCATCTTAGCTGAAGAGGTAAGACAGTTAATTCAAAACACCTCGCCTGAATATCATCAATCTGCTTATTAATACCAATTGTTTTATGAAGAAAACATTAACCATTGAATAGCCAATGTATGTGGGCCATTAATTTGAGTTTGTTGCAAACAATTTTAACTTTCAGCTTAGCAGCTTGACAATATTTGGCTCTACTATAAGCAAACAATTTTTGCCAGTAGAAAATATTTCAGAACATTTTAAACAATTGCCAACAATTTATAGACTATAAATTTCAGTCTGTGTAAAGTTTGATTGAAATTTGAAGAAAACAAAAAAAGTTGCTAAGCACAGCGAAATTATGTTTAGCAAAATAAGGTTACCATCCAGAATACCATGTCACATGTACAATTTGTGACTGGTATTCTGTTTATTTTTGCTAAGCAGAAGTTTAAACAACGTTTTCTACTTAGGCAGCTCTATGAAAGTTGGCCCTGGTATTACACTGTACCTATGGCTAGTAACAGGTCATTTCGTACAGGTTGTGCATAGTAAGTTAGTTTGTCCTCAGATTTATTTCTATAATCAGCCGATTATTTCTCTGTACACACATTTGTCATAACTACCTGACCATCTTTCAAACCTAGCGTGTTTTTATGATGTCATTTACTGACACCAATACCCAATACTAGTAGGTCAGTTGGTCAATCCTCTAGGTCGAAGTTCAATTAATCCTATTAGACTGATCCTGTAATCAGTATTGACTCGTTGTAAAGTATACAGTTATTAATAATTTTTGATATAAAACAGAGTGATAAGATAATGCAACAACCGCAGTGATGGTGGGATGTGGTGGGAAAGGGTTTTAATCTTAGAATGCAGGTCAAGTGGGATCTGTTTAAAACGTTTAAACTCAGGCATGACATATTATATCCTCCAAAACTACCCCCTACTGCTAGGGCTAAGCCGAAGCAATACATCTAAGTTAGATCTTTGTTTAACTAGTTTATTGGTTAGATATTTTAAATGGGGAAATTAATATAAATATTTGTCACTTTGCTACTGTGTTGTTCTCATTAATGGCAATTGTACGGGCCTGGAGGTCTATGCAATATGGTTTCACAAAACTAGCTATTGCAGGCCATGTCTTATTACAAGTAGTATTGTTTGGTTCCTTGTCAAGAAAGACAATGTCATTTAAGGGTACAAAGCAACGTGTCATCCTTCAGTATTGAAATCAATCCATGATTGATGATATTCCACCTATACTTATTGGTCTCACAATACAGTAATATTTTTGTTATGCCTCAAGTAAAATTTGTACAAAATAGAACTGTTTTCCTCCCTGTATGGTTGGCTTGTTCCAGTTTCTGAGACTTCCAGCTTGAACAATGCTCAAGTTGTAATCCTGACCAAACTTGATATCCAGTTCAACCTCCATGTCCTGACCAACAGAGGGTCCATTTATTCCATTGCAAATCTGTCAAATACATAAGAAGTCACCATCATCACTCATCACTTAATCCTACTCCCTGTCCCTCACAGCATTTAGTCCTTATCCCTCCCCTTGAACACAAAGAAGATAAGCATGTTGTGTAAACGCCCACTAACTGTAAGCAGTTAAGCAACTACAAGCAGGTTGTTAATTAGTTTAGGAAGTGTTAATCCAATGACAATGTTGTCTCAGCCTCTGGTCAAATAGAGATTGGTCATTTAATGGTTCATCACTTAGGAACCAAAACAGTTACCTTCACACTGTTGTGATCCTACCTTTGTGGTTCTTCAAGCTGGGATGGAATATAAAAACATGTCTTGCTCAAACTTTCTGGATAAAGTTCTAATATTGATCTTGGTTTATAAGGCATAGAGACCTTTCTCTACGGCTAAAGGTAAGATTTAAACTTTATAACTATGTGGATTGATTATTGAAGAATATGATGGACAAGTTAAGATTGGTTATCAGGAAGATTACTGTGGTCCAATCTGAAATCTTTTCCTGTATCAAGATCATCATGTTATTCTGTGATTTTTATGCTGACAGTCAGAAGGAAGTTTGTGAAGATTGTGTGTCATTGGTTGATTGTTATGAGCTTGTCTAATATTTGACCTAAACACAGTTTTCAATAGAAGTTGTTAGGTGGTTTGCTGTAGCACAATGTGTTAATCACTTGTAAAGTCGTCCTAGCATACTGATCGAAATGTTGAGTTGCCAACCGCCGTTCTTTTCATAACCAACACTACTCAAAAGACGTTCGCGAACCTCTTCTAAAAGAAATGGTTGTTAAGAAACTTATTTTATGATTACATGTACTCGGTCTTCTCCCTTCTTAAATCCCAGCTGAAGAGTTGTGTAATCCTGTCCTTTACTCTAAAGCCTGTTGAGATGAGACAGAACAAATCACAAGGATAATCTCTGGGATCATCTCCTCAACCCAGGCAGATAATCCAGGCAATACATGACAAGTCACAAAACCGCATTCAAACAATCCAATTTAAGCTGTCTTGTTAGTAATGGAGGGGGAAGGCCTATATAAAGAGGTGGGATTTGAGTGGATTGTTCTAAAACAGAGTTAAGCCATATCCGATTGGCGGCTGTGGCTATGATTGTTGCCAAGGATATTCTCTAACACTTGATGACGTGGAAATCTAGCCGTAGCCGTCTGTAGCTACCAGTTTGGACACAGCCATAACATGATCCCTTGAGGCCTGAAGACAGAAATCTCCAGATTTATGTTTTGTTGGTTTTGGTCTCGGTTTTCAACTTCCAGATCTTAATAAGCTTTCCACCTTTCCAAAGTGTCAACTAAATGGCAAACCCCATGTCCAACTACAATCTTTGGAATGACTACACCTTCTAAAACCACTGCATAAAAAGTTTAGCATCAACAGTGGGGTTATGTCCTGTTTTGGGGGTTAAAAGGACTTTATGCCTAGGCTGTGAAGTTCACACTTAAATGTGTGACGTTAAACACGTACTTACTAAAGCCATAACCATTAGCCTGGTAATAATACAAGAACACCAATAAAGACTTTATATCCTTGTGTTAATGCCCTTTCAAATAGTCATCTCTTTTGTCAAGTCAGTCCTCAGAACCCACCAATAGATACTTAGATACTTCATGCATTGACTGCACTCCCCTACCCTAACCTTGGGTTGGATTAAGTTAAGAACTTTTTCCACTGTGCACATCTAGGATTCAGTTTAGGACCCTCTCACTGGCCACTCACATAAAGTCTTTGCTAACAAACGGTAGCAGTACAAACAGAAGTGCAGTGAAGGAACAGCTCAGTATTTGTCGCTAGATTTCAGGCGGTCGTGTTTGCTTTTGACCCTCACGGGAATAGAGTTACACATAACCTACAAGGAAAAATTTCCGCTGTTTACACGAAATTTGATCAAGCACGCTGTTGAAAAATTCCCTTCAAGTTTTGCTCAAGATACAAGGGAATTTTTTGTTGGTGTCCATTGTGCTAAGCACCCGCAAGCATGGCCAGAAGAAATTTGTTTAAGTGGTAAGTAAACTTGCTTTTGTTACAGTTTTTTGTTGTTGGAGGTTTTTCTTGGAGTTTTGTACTTTTCTTATATTGAATGCATATTGGAGAAGGGTAAGGTGAAATTGTGATGGAGTGATGTAGTGGTATGTCACGTTAGTGGGGCCATGGTGGGACACAGTGTTTGCCTCCTCTACCTTATTCATGTATTTCTTGACAAGGTCAATATAAAATATTTGCCATGTTCAAAGTCAGGACACAAATATGATGTTAAGAGCACTGTTTCTGTTAGCATTTTCTAGAATTTGTGAGTGTTTTTTCGTAGTGATGATGATCCGAAACCTACAAGTCAAACTGTAGGGTCAGGATCCTTACAAATAAAGACTATCTGCTAAGAGATTTATGGCATCCCAAACAATCCTGACGAAATAGGGAGCCCACTGACGACATTAGGGCGTAGATAGCTCAGTTGGTAGAAAGCCTGCACATTAAACCAGAGGTCACAGGTTCAACTACCTGAGTCAATTTTTCTTGGTTCAACCCAAGATTAATATATTGCCTTAAGACTTATTTGTTTATTTTGAAGAATATAGTTCATTTAAGTCGAGCATTTTGATGATCACTTTGTTAATATGAAATTGTAACAAGTTATAGTATCCATTGACATGTGAATGAGTGGATTGAAGTTTTCACCTTCTGTAAGAATTGGCCAAGCCATGAAATCCTCATACTTGTAGTCAGTTTGTGAGGATTAGATACATGGGCCCTGGGAGAGACATTCTCAATTCATGTGTCCTTCATTCTTTCCTACATGGATCAATAAAAAGACCCAGAGAGATGTATCAATTAACTTGGAGCTAATCTTGTTTTCAAGGAGTTTGGTCAATCAGCTAGTGACTCGCTAGTCTTTAGTGGTGGTTGAAGATTTCATGGTGTGAACAAGTAAGGAGTAACTAAAAATAACTTGCAGGTACAACAAGGTATAAAATCTCCTTGTGGGAGTGTTGGCTCTGAAAAGAGCTGGTATGTTCTCGACATTTTGAACAGTATACTCTGTTCATCTTCAGGAGTAATTTCTTTAAAAGGCACAACATGTTGGAATTTGAAAACATTGCAAAAATAAATAGTTTCAACCTTAAAACATTAGCCTATTGTCAATATGAAATATTTCACATTTTTAGCAAGAGTGGGAAAATAGCAAGATTATCAATGGTCTCGTAGAATATAAGTACAAAATTGAAATGTATTATTAAACATGAAGACTCTTACTTGGGTCGAAATGTGAGGTCATGAAGAATTTCTCTTTGAGAAAACGGATAAATAACTATAGGTAGTTTTACAAAAACACCTTCTGTTAACTTTTCAAGTATTGCATTAATTTGGCCCTATTATTTTCTCTCATACTGCCACAATTGGATGTTGGCCATCTCCTTTTTTAAACAAAAATGATGCAAGATCCAGTTAATCCATTTAATCAACTTATTGTAACTACATGTTGACAAAACTGCATGCTAATGTTACAATATAACTTATCAGTAAACCAAGCAACGCATAAGTACCTTGTGCCTCATACATTGATAAGTTACATCAACTTCAAGAGATAAAACGGCGCCAGTAATATGAACAAGTCTCTGCCCTCTATATCTACCCGTGATCGTGTCACTGAAATTGTACAGTGACCCCGAGGAAATGTGTTATTATCTAGATAATGTTCACTTGTAGTTGTATGCCTTTTACTAGTATTTTTTTAATTTTATGTATATTTAGTTGGGGGTAGTGGGGTATGGATGAGGGGGCAGGGTATAGTAATTCTGAGAAAACGGAATATGTCTTTAAACCAAGTGGTAGATGCTTTCAGGGTATAGTAATTCTGAGAAAACGGAATATGTCTTTAAACCAAGTGGTAGATGCTTTCAGGGTATAGTAATTATGAGAAAACGGAATATGTCTTTAAACCAAGTGGTAGATGCTTTCACCATTGGTTAAATTTTAGTGCTTCTTGAATTTTTACAATTTAGCAAAGTTGTATGTTAGAACAAACTATAAATAATAGTAAACTTCTGGGTACAACCATGTATTAAATCTCTTTTGAGGGAGTGTTGGCTCTGAAGAGAGCTGTTTGGTCTTGACGTTTCGAACAGTATACTCTGCTCATATCCTGAATAATTGAAGCATTTATCATTTTTTGTATATAACCCCAAGCTCAATAAGCACAGTGCTGTCTTTATGCTCAGCAGAATGTTAAGTAGCCAGTAAGCACCTTTATTGTTTTTGTGCTGAGCAGAATCTTAAGCAGCCAGTAAGCACCTTCATGTTGTCTTAGAAGCCGCCAATGAGCCCATTCGAGGTTGCTTTGAACTAGAATCATTTGAGCCCTAATCATACTTTATAAACACTGTCAAATTGAACTAGACCATGTCAATCTCCTAGCCTAAACCTATCATTAATACATTCATAACAAAGCGACTTATCAAACCATACCCATTGTTAACTCAAATCTCTTTTTACAACAAGTATTTTTCACCATTCAATCCTCCCTTAGTGGAAGTGTCGTTAACCTATTTCAAGGATTGCTATCCTACTGACACTTTTGTCCTACTTTTGTCCGTGCATCAGGGGGTGCTCATTCACAAAGCTACAATAGAATCAGTCGCCGAAACGCAACATTAGCCAAAAACCTTGGGATTTTGCCTAGTATGAATTTGTTTAGGGGTTTGAAACCTTCTTTCAGATTCTAGGGATCGAACCTGCGTCATCACACTCTAGTGAATGTTTGCTTGACATTGGAAGGTGAAAATACTTTGTCAGTTTCGAGTGTTTGTTCACCCAAATGTACTCATAAGTAATGTTTAGGTGAAGCTGAAATATGTGCTCTCTAGTAATGATGGGATCCAAAAACCTGCTTGCCTCCATAGTTGAACTGGGTGTTGGGGTTTGTTTCTTTGCAGGATGATGGAGGTGCATGTTTTTTTTCGTCACAAAAAGGGGAAACCAACTCAGAACAATCAAACAATAAACCACAAAGTAAAATAACTGTGTACATTTTAAATGATTTGGGGTAAATTTTTCTTTGCTCAACCCCAAATCAAGAGAGATTACAAAATTTAATCAAACAACTAAATAATTGGTTCAGTCCAAGTCAGACACATTATTCATGAGACGACCGCATTTTAATTAAGAAATAGTTTCACCTATTGTATTGTTAAAGGTCAGAGTGCGATGATTTCAAGTTTCCTTCCAACACTCCAAGATAAGTTTCATTCTTAAATTCCTGAAATCTGATTCTCATTGTCTCTGAAGCAGTTGAAGATCATATGCCTGGGAACTCACTCCTTGCAAATATTCTATTTGTTTATGGGAAAGTGTCGGATATCTTCAAGAACTTGGGAACGTTTACCTTTGGATTCTACGTTTGACCCAGAGTCAACCTCTATATGGAACATAGGATTGGATTTAATTAGACCAATACAAGTTGAACTTTCTAAAAGTTTCTATTTAGCTAATTTAGTTAGGCTAATTCATGTCTGGTCAAAGATGAACTTTTTCTGAGAAAAATAAGCTGTTTACCCCTAGTTTTTTTTTGCTGTGTGCTTTCTAACCTTCTCCCTAATTCTTGTATTGCCACTTGACTGCTTAAATTACACTTACTAATATAAACCTGTTCATGTGCGTTGTGTTGTGTTGTGTAGTCATTTAGCCTTCGAGAAAGACTAGTATAGGGTCAAAATGTCAGGCCATTAACTTTGTTTGCATTTAAAAAAAAAAAAAGTAATAAAAGATGTTAATGAAGCTAAAGGACTTTCACACACAGATCCAATGTACTGGACAAATAAATAAATGAATTAATAAAAAAAGAAATAAAAAAAAGAAAACTAGTCCGACGTCAAAAGTCCACTAAGTGTGGCTTTCTTTTTAAACTTTGAAGAAAGCAAAGCCTGATACAAATCAAATTTAACAGAATATTTCATTGCATCTAATGTAGCTGTTGATACTAACAGTTTAATCATTAGTCTTCAAGTGCAACTACAACCTTCTTTATTCTAAATGTAAATCCAATAAGAAGATATTAAAACTTTTATTTTCACTATTTGCAAGTCTGTACCTTTCATTTTTAAAGAAACTACCCAGAATGAAATTGAAATGACTTCTATTGCAACACCTGAGGAAGGAACACAAACATTTGAGGAAGGAACACAAACAACCCCTGGGTCCAAGTACAAACATCACTGTTTAGTTAGTGGAAAATCACACCAAAGTTCAACGACCCTCTATAAAGTGTTGACCAATTCCCCTTGGGAAGAATCCATTCTTACATTTTGTTTGTTTTTCTATTTTCTTTAAATATTCTCCCTCTAGGGTCCTGGTTAACAGAAGTACTTTCACTCATGCATTATCACAATAGATTTAAGAAGTAATCACTAAAATATAGAAAATATGTGAAATGCCTAATTGGACATGACAAATTCTAACAGTTGAACACTAACAGCCAAAACTTCATCAATGTATAAAACCAAAAATGAATATTCTTTATCCCCCATTCAGTGATGCTCCCACACTGTTGACTTGAGATTTACACCAAAATTGTATTAATGATTTCTAGTCTTATTGTTAGGGTCGACATCTGGGTATTTGGTTGTAATTTGTTCAGGTTGACAGAGGTATTTTACAAACATAAAGAGGACCAGAGGAACCGATTGACAAATGTGTCAATAAATTGCCCAGACTGTGAGGTCACAGCCTCAATCATCCTAAGTCAGCTTAGAGTAGTTTAGTTTATACCCATACACCGATGTGTGTTAGCACTGTATACTCAGTACTTACCCGAGTCCTGTGAAAAACATATCACAGACATAACTCGGGTGGGATTCGAACCCGGCGACCCTTGCAATTCTAGAGCAGTGTCTTACCAACTAGACTACCGAGGTTGCCCGGTAGCTAGAGATGTTAAATTTGCATCGGGGATAAAGAATATTAATTTTGGTTTTTACCCATACACCGATGTGTGTTAGCACTGTATACTCAGTACTTTCCTGAGTGATGTGAAAACATATCACATACATAACTCGGGTGGGACTTGAACCGGCGACCCTTGCAATTCTAGAGCCGTGTCTTTCTTTATCCCCGATGCAAATTTGACCTATTTTATAGAGTAGTTTACTTAGGATCCATAAATTTCACCTTCAAATTCCAACCAAAGTTTAGTTTACATAATGCACCCTCTTCTTGCTAAGCAATTACATGTAATTAACTTTCGAGGAATAAAAGTAACTTTTATTCCTCGAAAGTTAATTGATAAGAAGATTGGGAGATCCCCACTACCTCCACTGGACCTATAAACAGACTTCCTTGGCCTCCTTTAAATGACCTCCTTGGCCTCCATAAAATCCACACCTGTCCAATCGAATCCTTAACTGGAAATCCTTGGTTGTTTCTGGTGGTACCAGTCTTCATTGATAAGACTCCAGGGTTCAATTTCACAAAGATAGTCCTAACTTAGGACTACTAGCCCTAAGATCCTTTCTCGCCCTAACTTAAGATAAGACTTTAGTCTTAACTCTTTATGAAATCCACCCCAGGATATTTACTCACTCCACACCAATCCACAAAAATTACTTTGTGCTTAAACAGAAATCCTTGTTACTGAATCAAATTATGCCCAAATATGTCATGATTAATTGGCCATCATAAGATTTTACAAGGGACTTGGACACTACTTTCACAAATTTAGCAAAGGACCCTTGCTAAATTGCTCTTGTTTGAAAGGGGCTGAAATACACCTCAGGGACTCTGTCAGTAGTACCCTCAAGTGAGTTTATCAGTAAATGTTTTGACACCTGTTCAACCATACCTGTCACTTTTTAGGACTGATGGTCACAGATGATGGTTAAGTCACTCACTCAAAGTCCTCCAGATTTTTTGCCGGTACATTCCAATTTCTACTTAAGTTTGTTTTTTATTTTTCTGCCCTCGGAAAAATATGAAAAACTGCAATTAACTAGCCTGAAATGTTATTAGAGCATCCACCATGTGTACATAGGTCAACCCTTGAACTCATTCAAATATTGCTACTCATTCCAAAGACCAAACATCATGCCTGTTGTGTAAGAATTCTCTAAAATGATGGTCCTAAACATAAATATTTGTCTAATGCAAGTATGATGAAAATAACTTTGGATCTGAAGGTAAAATTCATATTCCTCTTAAAAAGCTCTAGATTGTCCTGTAATATGCTTAGCACAGGTACAAGGATCAATATTGTGTATAGTATTTATGTTTTGCTCATAGCTCATTTTTCCCTGATCAGCAGAGACTGGTATTATTTCTTATAAATACACCATCTGAAAGGTATTCACTGCCTCTACGCAAAAGTCTGCAATGCCATACAGCCAATAAAGCAGTTGTGTTCAGTTATGAAACCGCTGTGTAGACGATTTATGACCCGTGACACAAAATTTCAGAAAAGGTTTTTCAAAGAATTAACAGACTGCACTGGGCAGAAATACAAGTACACAAGCACCGTTTCACACGACTGATCTTGGGGAGGGATGTGATTTTTAGAGGAGGTCTTGATCCCAGTTTTTATCACGGGTTCGTTCGTAATTTTATCACCCGGATTCATTTAACACGGCGCAAATTTGTGATTTAAATTTGTCAATGTGATTTCATAGCAAATGACCATCGTGCTGAATGAATTTTAGAATTTAGGTTCTGCCACAACTTTTTAGATCTTTTTCATCTTAAATATAAAAAGTGAGCATTTTGTAAAGGGTACAAGGACAATTTATACATTTACTTGAAATTCAAGACAATCTGTGTCAGCTGAGCTTAGAAACACTGTAGTGGTGTAAAGGTTACGTTAAGTTGGTTACGGTAAAGGTTACGACCACTTGCTCTTTTGCATCTAAGCACCTGATGGAATTTGTCACTTGTAGTAAATAAATCCTCTACCCCTTCTTACTTGAGATTGATTTTGATTTATGTTGTTACCTCCACATCAACATCTTTTAAAGACAGCTTCAAAATATGGCTTGGGTTTAAAAGGTTTGTTTGGATAAAGGTTCAAGTAGTTGTTATGTAGGGCAAGTATTCACACCCTCAAATAATGTTCTATATGTCATGTGGGAACAACCTTGTTCTCTGGTATTTATTTTATTTATTACCAATTTATTTTTTGACATGTTTGTGTTTAGGTGAGTAGGTTTAGAAATTAGAACAATTTATCCATAAATGGTTGTGGTATTTCATTTCTGTTTTCCAGTTTCTGAAAATTAAGAGCAATTTCTCAAATAAATAAACATTGGGAAGGATAGGCCCAGACTAGAGTCAAAACCAGTACCCAAAACCAAGGAATTGTAAATGAAGTATAAAACTCATCTGGTAATATACACCCCTTGGTTGATCTTTGAAGTATAAGGGGACCAAATGATGGACATTTTTAGCTTAGAGAAAGTTTCTACAAGTCAAAGGCTTGTTTCTTCATATAGGTAGGTTTTTAGTTCCTTTGTGAGTTCAGAAACAGATGTTAGTGTTCTTTGATTTTGTCTATATACCATTTTGTCCATATAAACAACAAACCATAAGGGAAACAGAGCAAACTGCTCTAAGTTTTCCCCAAGTTGAGACTTTATAACTTCCTTTTACCAGTACCCACTGTTCCTTGCTCTGTATACCCATACCTATTCAACCCTGAAGGAATATATATTTATTAGTTGATGTATATTGATAACAATCTGAATACAATTTCTAAAGAAATATATGTTTTGTATTTTTTTGTTTACAATTTACTTGTGAAAAAAAGGTGTGGAAGGTAAGTTAAAGGGTTCATGATCTTGTACTATTCAATTCTAGATGAAACCAAGCGGAACATGTAAAACCATTTTTTTGATAAATAAACTCACTTGCAAACTAATTCATTTCAATTATGTGAATACATGCTCTGACAATTTCCTTTCTCAAAATAAGCCAACAAATCTAAGTTAACATCTGGGCCAAACATAAATAAGTAAAATGCCCTCCAGCAAAAAAAACACAGAAACTTCCTTGTTTACAATCATGGACAAAACTTGGTAAACTTTCATAATCCCTTCTGCAAACTTCCCATCTGTGAATGCCTGATAAGTTTTAAAATTCCCATAATTCATGAAAATATACTGACCCCTTTTGGCCTTGTGCAAGGTGTCATTTGATGGGAGAATATATTTCTTTAGTGACCCCTCTGGACAACCCAGGGCCATAGGAACAGAAAGCTCACTCCATCAAAAAGACTTTACAAAGCAGCCTCTCAAATGAAAATATTGATTAACAAAAACGTATCGATTACAAAAAAAGGTGAGTTGAGAGTTTCTTTGTTCACTTGAGTTGTAATTGTGATCCTGTGGCAGTAACCTTACCCGTAAACAATAGGTGATTATCATTGACCAGACAGAAGAACTGTTCAATGCAATCTACTCCCATCTTCTTGTAAAAGCTTTGTGAATTGTCAGCTGACTTGTGGCCGTTAGTAATATCAAAAGATTTTTGCATAATCGAGGAAAGAACACTTTCATCTTTGATTAAAATAGGATAAAGAAAGTACAGGTCATTTATTTGGTGGGTCAGTTTATTTAGTGCTACCATCCTTGATGTAATGCTCTTTACAATTCACTGGATTTGTTTTTGTAATATCTGTGGTTGACCATAACATTTATTTGTATTGGTATTACTTATTAATAAATATCTCAGAGAGTTTACGCACTCTGATTGGTTGAAGACTGGTCATGTGTGGGTGGATTTACATGTGATGAAGACTGGCCACAAACAAGTCGTTGTGTGAAGATTCTGTATACCTGTGCAATGAATTTGTTGTGCATGTATCAATCAAAATGTTTTATTTGTGCGAATTGTTTCTAGTTTGTTTTTTTCATAGACAGATGGCGTAATTGGAGGTTGGTGGCTGGCCAAAGTCCATAACAGCAGCCAACCACCAACTCAGTCATTAACGCACAGAAGACTGGCTCCTCACACTGTTATTGCCAATTCGCTGTTATTTTTCATGGTATTGTTGTACATTCTGTAACCGCATTGGCTGTATAGTGTAAAGTATGTCATAGTGAAATTTGATTTGATTTTTTGTTGCGATAGTAAAAAGTTATACCAGTGTCTCGTTCACTCTTTATAAAAAGGCTGGCAGCATTACAAATAAATATTGACAAATATTGGTTCATACATATTTCATTACACTTACAGTAGACAGTTCAGCAGATTTCCCATTAATGCTAGTCCTTATTTGCTTTACCAAATCTAACAGGGTATTGTACAGACTTTTGTTACCCATCAGACCATGATAAATAACACACACAATACACAAGACAACTTTCTGAAAAGGCTTCAGTTTGCCTTTGGTTGCTCATTTCGTGACAGTGTATCTTATATCAGCCTTTGTGAATTTGTGGTTTTCCTGGTAAATGAGTTGAGGTGCTACTTCTCTTACGTTGATCTCCTTGACCTAGGGTTCACATCCCACCTTGGGTGTAGGATGACACCTCTGACTGCCAAATATATACCCTGACATCATGTAGTTCAGATATGTAGTTCATCCATAGAGCAAGGACTAGACTTGTCCTATGGTTCATCATGTTGTTCAGACAAAAATACTTCATATTGGAACACGGTGGAGGAGTCATTACATTGCAAACTACAAACTCACAAATCACATATTGTCATCAAACCAAACTATACTTTGTATAAAAACTCTGTACAAAAAATGGTTTCTATCTAATTTTGTGAATTATATGAGTTTTTCTTGTGATTGAAGCAATAACCTGCCGGTAGTTGTGACCTAAATCAAACCACGGCAACAGCACATCCGATTTACCCAATAGTTCACTACAAAACCCAAGCCAGGGACAACTTAATTGGTTAGTTTTATTTAAAGATTCTCACAAAGAAATGTTGAAGCTCTAGAACGGTTTTTTACAAGTGTAGTGAAAAGAATCATAATCTTATAAATGGCACTTTTTGTCCTAAATACTTCAGTTAAAGTTACTAATAAAAACATTTACAAACACCTGACTTACAAATAGGGTGTTCTAGCTGATAGTAGAATGCTTGCTTTTCCAAAAGCAAAGTTTACTAATAAAAAAGCGTCTACACAAGTAACCTTCTTCCATCTATCAATTTATAGAACTTAGTTTCTTCATCAGAACCTGAAAATGGGGCTTTTTAAAGTTTTTTGTTCTCTGGTTATGTTCTCCAAGAATAGTGTTGAGTTAGAAGAGGATTTATTGATTGGCCTAGATGTTTCAAACTCTAATCTTATGAATTTTATTAAAACCCAAGACATTTTTCTTTCTTGCAGGAAAGTGACTTGAGCTTACCACTGAGTCCCCACACACCACCAGGTATTATTCTCCCACATCAACCCAAGAATCAAACCAACAACAATGAGGATGGTGTCGAAGGATCTAACAGTCTGACAAAGCCCAAGGAGAATTCCACAAGAATTAAGACAGCTCCTGTCTCAACCTTCTCCCCATGGGTTCTACCTTCAGATGAGCTCAAATCCAAGCTAGAGAGTGTCTACGCCGAGCGCCAACAGACAGAACATGAAAATGAGAATGATATCTGGAAGTTAAATCCAAATCCTCAGTCTACTCAGTCTTATTCTTCAAGTCTTGATTCCGATCAGGGAGTGTTGCCAAGAGGTACTGTTTACCAACCTTCTGACAGCACAATGAGAGAGTCAGCTATGACAACTGGAATCGGGAAGAGATTTTCCTTAAAGCAACAGCTGAGTACTGATAGTGATCCAGACTTGAGTAGACAGTACAGCGACTCTACGTGTTTGCAAAGTAGAGACAACATCAATGAGATTCACTCAGGGAGTCGAAGTCCAGGTTATCTGAGCGATGGAACACCGATCAACAACAACGTCTCCAGTCGACCCAAGCTTTCCCGACCTCGGTCCGCCTCTGGATCAGGCACAGAGAGCCTGAAGGATACTAGAAGGAAACTTGATGATGTGAGTCATAAGACAAAGTTGAGGATTGAACGAGATAGAGAGGGCAAGACATCCTCCAGACCCTCAAGTACTGAGATTAGTGACCCCTCCGAATTAATTATCCCTCAGAGGAAACTCAGACCAGGGCTTGCTCAACTATTTGGGAACTTGGAAAATGGAGTGCCAGATGAGCCAACACTTGATGGCGGGGACGTTAAACTGTCGGAAAAGGATGACAAGAACTCTGAAGTTGTTCTGGGGCAATCGTTGCTGGCCTTCCGACGGAGAAAGAAAAGCATGGCGATCGCCTTGAGCGAAGGTCGTTTAGATCTTCTGTCATCAGAGTCACCCATTTCTCCATCTCCTAAATCCTCCGAGCTGAACTTGGTATCTCAAATTGGACAGTTGAACCAAGAGCTAAAGCAGCTTACACAAACTCCTCCAGGCACCCCGCCGACACCTTGCTACATCCCAAGAGGAGGACTACAAAGGTCCGGAAGTAGAGGCAGTCTCGTATCACTCCCTGGTTCAAACAAGAGCCCCAGACCAAGTTTTCCTACTCTAAGCTTATGGAAATCAGTCTCTCAATTCCAAACAACTTTTGATGACTATCCAAAAAGTGAAACACCCAAGAAAGACAAGAGTGATGGTGAAATAAAGAGAGTCACACCACTGAAAAGTTTACCTAAAGACGAAGAAGAAGCGAAAGAGGGTAAAATTGTCTCTCCAAAGGTCCTCCTGTCGAGAATAAAACATTGGAGTAAGAAGAAGGGGCAAACTAAACCAAAACCTAGACCTGAAATCATTAAAATAGACCCTGTAAGAATGCCTTCATATGGGAGTACTACTGATGACGAAGATGAATGTCTTACACCGACCACACCCGTACCTCTTCTAGACACTACCAACATCCCTTACCACTCACCAGAACTACCTCACCTCATAACCCTCCGATCTGTTCCCTTAAGCAGAGACACAACCTTAAGGAAAACCTGGCATGGCATGCCCTTCAAGAACTCTGAGGAAGGAGCGTTAGGGGAGAATCATGAAGGAGTGACTAAATTCCAACGTTGCAATTCCTTGAGAGCTCCGATAAGACAGAGGAAGAAGGGTTTATCACCGATGGAGAATGCTCATCTTGTAGCTATGCAGCTGAGTGCAGAGACGATACCAGGGAGCAGTGTAGACAGTGGGATTGTTAAAGACAGAGCTGCAGAGGAAGCTTCTTTGGCTGTAAGTTTATAAATCTTCTTTTTTTGTGGGAGAGCATTGGTACGTTAATCCAGAGGTTCAAGTCTCGCTCTAGTCAACTTTTCTTTGTTAAAATCTAAACAATTTAAAACTTACCCAGTCAGCTCCCCTTAATTTTCTTGATTTTTTGTGTGTGGAAATATTGAAATGATATTAAAAAAATCTGATCACCTTCTTGTTTTGTGTAAAAATGAGTCTGTCTCAAAGACTTGAAGAAAGACTTTGCCAGTTACCAACTTCGATCTGACCACAGACAGAGTACGCTGTCTGAAACGTTGAGTCCTCGGGTTCTTTTCAGAACCACCATCACTCACTTGAGTTTTATCAACGGTGTCACTGCAAAAATATTTCTTATATTACCGATTATCATAATTGAGCATTTTCTAGCATTATTTGTTATTGTTTATTGTTTGTTTTATTTGTTGTTATTTACTGTTTCTAGGGTGACAGCGATACTGGTAGTCATCTTTGCAGTCCATGTTCTTCTCTCGGTAGTAGTAACCCTCCTTCAAGACCTTTATCATCAGATATTGGTGATCTACAATGGGAAAAGGCATTAGGTGATCATCAAGGAGGTTTTAATGATGGGTTTCTAGATGAGAGGAAGTTATCTGCTGTTACTATCGGCAGGAGAGAGTCAGCGACTGGGGGTGAGTAACAGTCATGGATTATTTTCTGCAGTTTGTTGGTGTAAATAATGCATTTTAAATCTTCATTTGTATCAGTAGAAAGTGCAAAACACTCTAAGTTTATTATTTGGTTTATTTATTACACTGATGTGTGTCAGCACCGTATACTCAGTACCAGGAGTTCTCTGAAAAAATCACAGGCCTAATCAGGTGGGATTCAAACCCATGACCTTTGCCAACCATTCCAAGTTTGAAAAATAGATCAGTTTGATGCCATCTTCAGTAAAATATAACTTTTGTAACTTACAAAAGATTTTTGAATTGGTTAAGGGTAAATGTCTGTCTTTTTAAGGTATTTTCCTCACAGCAAAACGCACACACAAAGAAATGATAGAAAAGAAAGAAAATTCAACCAGACATTTTGCATATCAGCTGTAATATAACAAATTAACAATAACAAAGTATTTAAACAAGTTTTATTTTCTGTCTGTTTGTGATGGCTTGATCTACTTACTATAAAAAAACCATAAATAAAATAGAATGTGAGTTTCATTAAGACAACTGAAATGGGATTAAGTAAACAATGGACCATCATATGGTAGTCATGACAGTCAAAAACATAACTTAATGACATCCAGATATTGTAACTTGAAGAATCTGATTCCAATAACAAGAGTTGGAGCTGTTGTCGTCTGAGACAAAAATCCCCAGAATTTCATCAGGAAGTATTTTCACCGTCACTTTGTTATTTCCAGGAAGTTAACATGAGTTTGTCATTTTGTGTTTGCAACACCGGCACCACCAAAAATTACTGGGGAATTTACAAATGTAGAAACACTGTATGAACATGACGGACACATACACAAATCCAAAGCACAGTTAAGGTTAAATGTTTCCTGAAGTTTTGCAATGTGTGGTTGAATAATGTCAAGAGTCTTTGGCATGTAGACTAAACCTTCAGTTAAATCAGACCACCATTGGAATTTGCGCACCTCGTGTGCTATCATTATCATTGTTCAACCGCTGTTAAAGCAACAACAAGCTTGGTTTCTTTGGATCATTGAGAGGAAAATGTCTCTAGAGAGCAAGTTCTTCAAGAGTTGTAGAAGACGTAGCGTCTGCTCATTCCAGGCAGCGTGTAAGAGTTAAGACTTAATTAGCAGCCCATAGAGTTACTCTTTTATCAACTTTAGGGCCATGTCACATCAAGGCAAATTACAGGCAACCAGTTCAAGGCAATCTCCAAGAAGAAAAAACATCCACATGCTAATTTCCACTTAATTGTCTTGATGGGGAAAGTAAGATTGTATTTAGAAGAGTGTCTCCTGTATTCCAGAAGTGTTCCTTTTACATGCGACGCAGTTGGTTGCCTCCAAGTTGCCTTTAAGAATTGCCCAGTGTGACAAGGCCTTTAAACCTTGGACAAAACAGTCTTCTTTCAAACCTCAATTTGTAGCTTTTTGCTTCATGGAGTCAACATTGACTACTAAAGCTTAACTAGCTGGGCTCACTATGATATAAGCTGAGTCGTCTTATTGTAATACTATTCTAAAGCTGATTGTACTCTTTCCTTCTACAGTGAGTCGAGTAAGAGGGCCGATGTCAACACGTCTCAGTCTCGGATCACAATCAGCCTATGAGACTTCAGATTCTATCCTCTCCCCTAAGAAAGTCACTTTCTCCTTAGCGGAAGACATTACTAAGAAGGCCATGGAGGCCGACTTGAAGAGGTTGCCCAAACCAAATCATCTACCGAGACGTTCTAAGACTGATATGGGAGATATTAAGGCAATTACTAACGCTATCAAAGAGTTTGAAGAGGAAGGTAGGTTGTATTGCTCAATCCACTGTGAAACTGTCATCATTTGTGGACTATTCATTCATTTTGGTTTTTACCCATCTACACCAACTTGTGTGTAAATATTGTATTTTCTCAGTACTATGTATTCTTTATCCCTGATGCAAATTAAACAGTTATTAACTAGTCTTGAAATCAAGTTGTTATGCAGTCACCCCCCTTCCCCTCAGTCGTCAGGTTACAACCATTTCTAAAGTTCTAAGGCATTGCATAGTGAAGTATCAATGTATATTCAGTTTGCATTAACACAGTGTGTGTGTCTCTATATTTTATTGTGTGGATTGTTCTTAAGATCTTTTCTTGCTATTCATTCTACTGCTGTAGAGAAGATTTCGGAAAACAGGAGACTTTTTAGTTCAGTAAAGAACAATTTTGAGACTGAGTCTAAGCAGTCTGACTTTCACCTTAAAAGTCCAATATTGAATTGAAATGGTTTATTAATGAAACTTCATTCCAGAAGAAGGCCAAATTAAATTTTACACATGAAAATATGGACAAAATATCAAAAAAAAATATTTATGATGACTATGCTACAAATGCACAAAAGAAAATGGAATGAATATGACAGTATCTGAGAGAACTGGAAGCTATTCATTGTATAAAGTCAATACTAAAATGGGAAGTAAAATGGATATAAGCTAAAACAATACTATAAAACACCTTACATAAAATAGAACAATGTAAGCGGATATAATGAAAGAAAAATACCAGCTAAAATCAACAACAGAATCACTGTAGGAAGATGTACCAGCATGAATCGTTGTTTGTAGAGCAGCAAGAAAACAACACTTATAAAATGTTACCTATAAGCAAGGCTATGTTAAACAAACTAATCATGGGTAAGAAATGGTATTGTTCAACTTTTTCAAGTTTGTGAAAATACTTACCAAACAAAGTACGTCATCATTTTGATATGTTGTTAGAAAATAATTTTGTTTTTAAAGCTACCAAATTCGTTGTTAATTATATTTTTAAGAAAATAAAATTAGCTTTTAACTGCTTACCAACCAAATGGACCTCTGATAAAATTTTAAAAATAGTTAATGGCCTGACATTTTATCCAGCAGAGTCTTTCTGGAATCTGCAAGAGTCAAAAGGTCAGGCCATTATCTATTTTTTGCAATTATATTTTTGTTAGCATACAATTTTTCACACTCAAACAAATATAAAAGAATTTTGTTTTCTTTCTTCTAATAGCATCTTCAGATGCGTCTTGTCAGACAAAACCAGCATTCAGACGCAGGGCTCTCTCTGACCTCTCTAGCATCATCGAGAAAGAGAAGACTAAAGATGAGAATCCTAAGCAGCCATCCATCGTGATCACCCCTGACACATCTAAGACTACTAATATGATGAGAACAAGGAGTATACCGGATCATATGTCAAGGATGGAAGGGCCGGGACACCAACCTCCTCCAAGAAAAAACTCACTAGCAGATTGTGAGTTTTTAAATAAAAATAAATAATAATAAAGAAACTTATAAATTGAGTATTGCTACAAAACAACCTCAAAGCCCTGTGTTAAAAAAAAAATAGAAAAGACAAAGTTCATCAAACTTTTGGCATATAAATGAAAAAAATATCAAGAAATATTTACCCCCCCCCCCCTGAAAAAGCCAATAAACAAACATGATAATAAGTCAGACATCCACACGTGCACAAAACTGAAGTGATTTGGGGTTGAACAAAGACAATTTACTACAGCGGGAATTGAACCAACACCTGTGGATTAACGTGCTAGCAATCTACCAACTGAGCTATCTAGCCCTATCATGGCAGTCTCTCTATTTTGTCAATATTTATTGGGGTGCCAGCATAATTAGTTCAGAGCAAAAGGTCAAACACACAAAAAACTAGGCAGCTATAACCTCACTACATGGATAGGAAGTTTTTAACTTTTTTAAATCTCAGGAAATTTGAAAATCATCCTCAGCTTTGACAATCAGTTTCAATTTTTTGTTTTATTATTTCCTCCAGTGATTGGATCTGAGGTTGGTGAAGTCCTGACTTCCTTTGGCAGCCAGTACAACTTTGAGGTAAATTATAAATGAAATCAAGAACTTAAAAAAATGCTGTCTCTGCACCCTTTTTCTAAACAAGTTACTGCTGCAATATTTTTATAAAAATAATAATACATAGTATGGTAAATCAACCTGAAAAACAATGCAAGGGTAAACTTTTATTATACCTGCATTAATATCATTTGAGCAAGAATAACATTAAAGAGGATTAGGTAACTGATATTGAAGCATTACAACCTTTAGCTACTAGTTTCACCATTTGCAGACTTCGTTTTAAAGGAAAGTTACAGAATTTTTTTTTCTAACAAAACATTTGCTGGCAGTGTGGCCATTTCCTGAATCCACCATATAAACTGACACACCTGTAGATGTTTGAGATCGATTAGCCATCTGGATCCAAGAAAATAGTGAAAACCCGATTACACATTTTGCATGACATTGATCTAAAAATAAAAATAATAAAAAATCAAATGCTCACTTAGCGATAAACTCCAAACAGGACATTATTTTTATTTATTTCTCTTAAAAAATTATGACATATCAGAAAGAAATATTTAAAGGGACTTTTTCTAATATCATCATCATTAGACAGTGTAGGCCTTAATTTTATGTAAATCTGTGATCTTAGGCGATTTTTTTTCTCTTACCAATTCTGTAATGTTCCTTTGTAGTCGTACATGCAGATACGTTTAAATGATTGAATTAAAACATTTCCAGTATTTTTTTTTCTGAAATCTGAATAATAACATTTCATTTGGGGTTTTTATAGAGCGCCTTTTGGAATGGCAGAATGGTGAGTCTGGTTCTTAAAACTAAATCTTCTTTGAAGTGCTTGGTAAAATCCAGACTCTTCTATTTCAGCTAAGCAGATTGTATAAATACTTAGCAAGTGTCCATCTATACTCCTGGGTGTAGGGAAGCAATTTTTTTTGTTCTTTACTTCTTGTTTGAACACTTTGCATAAATCTTGCTTGTTTTTCCCCCATTCCGATCTTTCTTGCTCTGACCTTGTTTTGCAGCAGAGAAAACCCAATTTGTTTTCTATCAGTACGTACTAACCACAAAATATGATTGTTGGTTTAAAAGTACAATTTGGATTATTTTCAAACTCTACTTTTATTTTACTTTGCTGTGTCCATCCCATTCCTTAGATAATTCCTTAGAGGTTGTTTTTCAAATGATCTGTTAAAAAGGGTGTTTTGAAATTTGGTGCACATAATATAAATCAGTTTTTACTTTCTACTGATTGTTTCTTAAGCAGTCATTACTGACAACCAAAGACTGAAAGAATACCACTCCTCTCCCCATGCCCCTCCCCTGTTTCCTCTCCCCTTCACTCTTTAGGAGAGAAGGGGTGAACTTCACGAAGAGTTAAGGCCGGTCTAATCTCGAGTTCACTCGCCCTAACTTAGGACTGACCTTAAGTTTTTTTTTTCTACCCCTCCCTTCCCCAGGCCTACAGTCCAGACACGATGCCAACCTTTGCCGAGGCTCTATGGGACCATGTTACTATGGATGAATCTGAGTTAGCTTTCAATTCCGGTGATGTTATCGAAGTGACTGACATGAGAGATAAGAACTGGTGGTGGGGTTGCAGAGGAGAAGTGGAAGGATGGGTACCCGCCCAGTTTGTTAGGGTAAGGATACAAGTCTCTCATCACTCATCATTTTCGTTATCTTTAAATGTGAAATTAAGGAAGTAAGTTTGAGTCAATTGTAAACCCTATTGCTACTTGTTAAACAATCAGTTTAACCGGTATCAAAGAAAATATGGAAACAGAACTTTTACAACTATCAAGCCTCTTTGCTATTTTAAAATAATCGAAATGGAGAAACAAACAATTATTAAAGAAAAATACAAAACACAAGATATTTGATGGCATGATGTTTCAACCCTAGCATTGTCATTCTGCCTTTGAGAAAGGCTAGGGCAAAACGGTAGACCATCAAATTTTGTTAGTTAATTAATTCCTTAATTGGTTCCTTAAGTTGTTCACCAGTTTGCAACAGCTAATACTTTTTTCTCAGAGAACTAACAGAGATGGAATTGTGATATTATTATTACAATATTTGTATTTGTCAAATGGTGCACCAAATACTATAATCAGCCCATTTGGAACTTTGATAAAATGTGTATATTTCCAAAACTTTTCGAACTAAAGTTTTGTCCCACACAGACCTGAGTTTTGATTGATTTGATTTTGATTTTCTTACAGTTACGAGTAAGTCAAGGAGAGACAGTAGAAGAGTGCGTGGAGAGATTGAAAGAAGAACGTGAACAATCCAAGAGGATTCCATTGTCTAAGAAGAATAGAAAGGTCAGCCTGAGCTTCCTTAGCAACGACCAGGTCAGGGCAAAAGTCGTGGAGGAGATTATCACCACAGAGAGAGATTATGTTCACCACCTTAAAGATGTCTGTGAGGTGAGTTTGAAACCTTAGGCTAGGGATTATCCGTAGGGTCGCCACAAACCAGTGGCTAGACTGCAGGACTTGCAATCACAAGGTTGTGAGTTCGAACCCTACCAAGCTAACCACTGATTTCACAATGACTAGAATAAGTATTGTCATCTAGTTTTGGAACTATACTTTCTTGATACTGATCAGAGAATACTGATTGGAATGTTGAGTTATCAACCACCTGTTCTTCTCAGAACCAGTACTACACAAAAGAGATTTTCACATGGTGTGGTGTTACTGCAAACCTGATTTTACTTTCACCATGCAAAGTTTCAAATCCGACTCCAAATATTTACTCTCAAGTCATTTTTTCGTTGTCCTTTCACAGGGTTACATCGGCCAAGCATCGGACAGACCAGAGATGTTCTCAGATAAAGTGATGAATAGTCTGTTTGGAAACATTGAGGAGATCTACAGCTTCCAGAAAGGATTCTTACTTCAGTTAGAAGCTTCTATTAATCAGGATCGAGCAGATCTTAGCAGGATAGGAGGCTGCTTCTTAGATCATGTAAGATTGGAAAATAAGATTCTTCTAAAAACTTCTTTTAAGAAGTTTAGGTAACTTTGGTGATTAAAATCACCAAAGTTACCTAAGCACAGAAAATTTTACTTATTTGTACTACTTACCAATAAACTAAAATTCTCCAAAACTTTGAACCCATGTGTTGGTCAGCTGTTTCACATTTAAAATGTTTTGTTACAAATGTTTTTTTTTACGCAGGTTGTAACTTCTTATCTTAAAGGTAAAATGAACTTCTTACATTTATGTTCCTCTTCTAATTGTTTTTTTACCTTCTGCAGAAAAACGGGTTTGAAACGTATTCTGAATACTGCAACAACTATCCAAGAGCGCTTCGAGAACTCAAGCTGCTGAAAGAAAAACAGAAATACAGACAATTCTTTGAGGTAGGAAGAATCTTATAGTTTTTGTAATTTTTGGAAGTCGTGGAGTGTCCGTGATCTAGAATTTAAGCCTTTGATAACCATTTTTTTTTTTTTTTACAATGCACAATTTTAATTTTTGCCATTTCTTTATGACTATTCAGGCTTGCCGGCTCCTACAAAACATGATAGAAATCAGCTTGGATGGCTTCCTCTTAACCCCAGTCCAAAAGATCTGCAAATATCCTCTCCAGCTACGAGAGCTTCTTAAGTACACACGCCCTCAACATGCTGACTATCTGGAGCTTCAAGATGCGTTAGAAGTCATGAAGGATGTGGCCGTCTCGATCAATGATAGGAAGAGACGAATTGAGAACATTGAGAAGATTGCTGCATGGCAGAAGATGATTGGAGACTGGGAAGTAAGTAGTTTCACTATGGGAAGTTCCAATGGAAACTCACAACAGGAAGTTCCATAGGAAGTCTCTGTTTGAAGAAGAAAGGGAATTTCCAACACAAACCTCTGAATTATTTGATTTATTTTGTATTATTTTTTTTATTTTTTTATTCCTAGGGTGAAGACATTCTAGAGAAGAGTACACAGTTGATTCATTCTGGTGACATCATCGTTCTGGCAGGCAAACGAACTACTGGCAGGCGCTTGTTTCTCTTTGATCATCAGCTAGTTGTTTGTAAAAAGGTAAGAGACGTAGGACCTGCACATGTATTATAATGTTTCATTTTTTATATTTTTCTTGCAAGTAATGTCAGAAGTGTAAAAGTGGACTACCAACACTCAAGTTTTACAGAGTAGCTTTAATTAAAATAGAGAATATTTTTTTATTTTGATTTGTGATTGATACGATATTTATGAGCATTGACCGCCAGGGCTGCACATTCCTAAGGAGTTTTGATTACTTAAAGGAGTCCTAATTGTGATTATAAGAAGCTATACGTACAGTGTATAAGTATCAGAAGTGCCTGTTTTTGGCTATATCCCTTAACCATCAATCTACTTCTCTAATATTGCAAAGGAAATCAAAACGCTTAATCACTTGTACATTTACTTACAGGATTGGAAAGGAGCTCTGTTGTACAAGCGGAAGATCAATCTTGATATGAGTAACGTTTCTGACAAGTCTGATGGGAAAGGTGAGTGGTCCAGTTTGAAAACTGCAAACAGTTAATTCAAGATTCATTATTGGTTTATTCCAATGGTGACCAAGGGTCGAATTACAGGAAAATGTACAGAAAATACAAAATTTGTAATAATGATAAAATTACACAATTACAAAAGGGGAGCATCCCAATTGGTTTAAAATATTGTTTGAAAAATATGAATTATTTTTGATTTTTTTCCCCATAGACTCCCATTGGAATGTAACAGTGAAGCACGCCTTCACAATCCACAACACTGAGACAAACAAGTTACACACCTTATCTTGCAAAGGAGAAGATGAAAAGCAACTCTGGCTCAAGATGTTTAACAAGGAACGAGAGATGGTCCTTGAAGATCAACAAAGAGGTGCGTTTGCAATTAATCTAGGCGATATTTCTGTCCGAACTCACAATAACAAAAGACAGAGTCATTGGACAAAAGTATAGTAACACCATGCAAGCAAAAATGAAACATGACTAATGATATTGAAAAATAGTAAGTGAAGTAGAATCTAGTGAGCAATGTTGTATTCTTATGCTCACTGTTGATTGTTGTTGTAAATTCCCTGTCCTGTTCTCTAGTCCTAATTGCATGACCTAAACGATCAATGGACCCTTCCCATGAAATATGCTAATTACATTCACGCATGCGTACAGACCGTGTTGGTTGGGAAACACCATAGAGTTGTGCACTAAGCAGACGCGCAATCGCGTCTGCGTCACGCACCCATTAGCCGTGTACAAAACAGCGCGATGTTCCCTCATTTTGCCAACCAAAACGTTAGTGCGCACGCGCTATGTGCAATTTACATATTTCATGGGAAGGGTCTATTGACTGACTCTCCAATTTGAAGATTCATAAATAAATAATTACACAAACTAAAAATCACAACCTAATATTATTTCTGTGTGTGTAGGATTCAGTATACCTAGCTCTACACGTGAAGCTGCAATGAAGAATGTTGGTGAACAGCAACCTGGTAAACCACAAGATGCTTCAGGTAAGTTCTTTGAAGTCTCCATGAAGAAATTTCCATTTCCATTTTAATTGTTAGATTATTTTTGTTGACATGTTGCCTGTAAATATTTCCTTGTGTTCCTTTATCAAGACCAAGAGATGAACTCAAACCTTCAAATCAACTTGTATCATAACTTTAACTGCCAGAACGTGTATGGTTGGGCTATCCTGTGCAGATGATGCTTTCAGGAAAGCTAGCTTTAGATTTTGAAATACGCTGGAGTAAAGTTGCCCTTCTGCCCTTCTTATACCAAAATATTTATAAATAATCTGCAATCAATTACGATTTTAATTGTATCTTTATCATCAATCTATGCATTATTTCTTGTCTCTAACATACAGTCGTGACTCGTAAAGTTTCCACCATGCCGTATGCCTACCAACACAAGATTCTGAAGACGCCAAATAAGAGCATCGACCTCCCCAGAGGAATATCATCATCAGATGTCTTCAAGAAAAAGGGAAAAGGTTTATTCGGCATCGGTAAGAAGTGAGGTCTGGAGCAATCCCAAGAGGGCGCTGTTTGCATGCTCTTTCAAGACGAGGGGAAGACTGGTGTAGAGTGAGCTAAGAAAAGTACTGCAAGACGGTGCTGTGTTGGTGAGGAAGTGCAAAGCAAGTTGGCAGTGTATGGGACGTCCCCCAAGTTCAGAGAATTCAAGATCTTCTGTGATACGTCTTTGTGGTGCATCTTTAGGGGTGTCAAGGGGTGCTGAGATTATTCTCTTTGGTGTTTCAACAAGAACTAGGGTGGATGGTATTTGTTGTTGGTTGTTCCATCTGCTTCATTGTCCCTTGGACTTGGGTTGTTTGTGATGCTGTGTCCATTAACTAAAACAACTTGGACATTATTAGCCTTTTTGAGATATGGTGGCCGGGTGCACTGTATGGTTTGGATGTATACAGACAATTATCCCAAACCTGATAGTGTCAAACTAGTATTTTGTCCACCATGTCTCAAGGTCGCTGTGGCTGTAAGGATTATCAGTGAGCTAGCCATAGCCATTACTGAAAACACTAGCTCACACAAACAACAACTTTCCCAAAAGATTTAATGGTACTAGTTATTGTGGGTTTCTCTTACTCTTAATTTGTTCTCAGTTGAAAACTTGCCCAAGTTTGTCCCTAAAAGTTTGAATGTCTTCAATATGCATTCATGTGATTAATGAAAATAAAAGAAGTCTTGCAGTTCAATTGTACAACAATTTGTGGCTTTGTATATTGTCACAGATCATGGAGCAATGCTCCATGCACAGATCTAATTAAATTCTGAAAAAAACCTCATTGTATATTGTTTTATGTATATTTATGTATTGAGAATGAACTTTTCATTTTATTTTGTATAAAATTTACATGAAAGTCTAAGATGGTTACTTAATTATGAAGTGGAAGAAGGTCCAGGTTTCGATTCCCCAAATATCATATACTTAAAAAAAGTAAGACTCCACTTCAAAATCGTTTTATTGTATATAACGTGGCTGTGCTATGTACAAAACATGACAGGATTTGTAATTTATGGAATTTCTAAGTATTTATCCTTTTTTTTCCAGATCAGCAAACGAGATCAGCTGGCTGGTCAGATTTATTCTTTTTATGAAATTTTTGTGAATAGTTTTTTTTATTTCAAACGTGTCTTTTAGGCGTTTTATATTCTCTTATTTGATTTATGAATGTAAAGTAATCTCACTCGAGGGGGGCTTCCAGCTCATGGACTCCCTGTGCCCCCTTGAAAACAACCGGGTTGTGTCCCTAAATGACAGAATAGTGGCATGTATTTTATACATTTTTTGAAGATGCCAAGTTTTTTTAAGTAGATTACTTGAAGGTGATGGTTACAACTTAATGGTCACAACGTTGTTTTAACTTCTCTACTTTGTTGGCTCAAAATAGTCACAAGAAAAAGTTCGGTGGATATGTTGACTTTGCACAGTTGACTTTATATTCATCATTATAGCTTTTAGCAGGCTCAGAAGGAAAACAGTTATCTCTTAAATGCTTATTTATAAATATTTAAATATATTTTAAGACATTTAAATATATTTCAAGTAAATTAAAGTGTTTTTATAATGACCAATTAACTCCAAGACGACCCACCATTATAAAAATCAAAACTATAAAATGATGATTGTTCTGGAATCTTTGCACTACTGTAGCATATTAATTTACTCATCTTAACGCCACTTAAAATAACTCACACTAATTTTGATATGATTTTTTTATTCTTCTGTATAAAATTTGCAAAATCAATCAGTAAAAGATATTGAGAATTTGGAGGCCACCAACACATGTTAATCCGGAGGAAGCTCCCTGTCTTTGTTCAACCAAAAGTTATTTAGAAAAGCCGCGTAATAAACACAGCCCATAATGTTGTCACAATAAAACGACCGAAAGAATTGGTTCAGGTTTTGTTACTGTTAAGTTTATTATTATTACCTCATAGTTATTTTGCTTGTACATATCTGCCTTATATAACAGAATGCTTTGTGTATGATTGTGAATAATAAACAATATTATAAAAATGGGTGCTCTATTATGTGTTTATCTGACTGTAAATAAACCACATCATCTGTACTTCATAATCTGTTTGCGCTATCTCTTTAATTATTTGACTTCTCAAAAAGTTTATTATGAAATCACATGAATTCAATTTTAAGTTGATAAAATAATTATGGTTATTTTTTTGCCAGACTGAAATCAAAGTCACCCCTGCAAGTCACCCCTTAAGACTTTTCTTTAAAGAAAAAACCTTGAACCAAAAATCTCGCTGATCTTATTCATAAAAATAGAATAAACAGCAATTTGCAGTTATTGGATTAAAGTTACCGCTTTCGTCATTATTATGCAAATTTCATACAGACTGGCGGTTGATTTTGGAAGGGCGCCACCGCGCGTTAGATATACGTGTACTTCACATTATTTCTGCAAAAACATGGCTGCTTCGGGAAAAGAGAACGTGAGTAAAAAAAATATTTCTGTCAATATCCTGATACAACAACATTTGTTTACAAACTAAATACATTTATGTGAATAGTCTTTATTGTAGCATTAAACTGTAGGTTTTAGTATGTTGGTGCATTTTCTGTTTGTATGTAAGAAGCTTGTGTTTTTCTTGACATATGGACAACGGGCTATCGCAGTCTAGAGTGGTGGAGACAATCGACCGTTGTCCGTCCGTGTAGAGCCGCGAGAGCCCGGTCGTTCCCAATGCAATATTTTTAGTAAAAAGAAAGACACCTGAAGAAAGTGAAATTTAATTTAAATTGCCCTTAAAATATACAATATGGATATTCGAATATTTCATGCAATATCATTTAAAGCCATTGGACCCTTTCGGTACAGAAAAAAAATTAAAAGTTCACAGATTTACAAATAACTTACAGGGTTTACAGAAGGTAGTGGTGAAAGACTTCTCTTGAAATATTATTCCATGAAATGCTGTACTTTTTGAGAAAACAGTAAAACAATATAAATTCTCGTTAGCGAGAATTACGGATTTATTTTAAACACATGTCATGACACGGCGAAACGCGTGGATACAAGGGTGGGTTTTCCCGTTATTTTCTCCCGACTCCGATGACCGATTGAGCCTAAATTTTCACAGGTTTGTTATTTGATATAGAATTTGTGATACACGAAGTGTGGGCCCTGGACAATACTGTTTACCGAAAGGGTCCAATGGCTTTAATTAATTTCAGAATCATTCAAACACCTGTTTATTTAGTTTTTATTTCATCTGTTTTAACTTTTACCATGGTTTTACTTTCTTTACTTATTGAATTCCTCCAATCCAAGCCTCCCTTCCTTGCTTTTTGAAATGAAATTTTTGTTTGGAAAAGTTTCCGGATGGCGCCACCACTTGTTCATTCGATATGATAATATACTATCTCATTCTAATTTACCTCAATCTCTGTCAATCAATGATTGGAATGAGATATCCCTTGTTGTAAAAATTAGTGAAAAAGTGGTGGCGCCATACGGAAAGTTATCCTTTTGTTTGCCCAACCCCAAACAAGCCCAGACATGTTACCGCTTTGCAGGTAAAAAAGCTGAAAGTGCAATTTAATGAAATTACCTTCCAACAATCCAAGTCAAGCAGATCCACCTCCATGAACAGATCAGGACATTTTTGGCAAAGCCAACAACAACAGTCAATTGATAAGATCAGGGAGGTAGAAATGTACTCTCCGACTTCTGCATTTAAATCTGTCCTGACAGAAGTTGCAGAATAACAGTTTGTCTTAATTTTATTTTGATTATTTACGATGATTGTTTACGATACAGCCCTTATGTGAGCCGGTGAAAGTGGATAAATGGAATGGCTCGGCTGTCAAGAATGCATTGGATGATGCTGTTAGATTGGTGAGTAAAATAAAGAGCATACCTGGAATTACATGAATGACATGAATGCCATGAAAACCATGGCCTCGCCCTCCAATGCCCCTGGTCTTGGCCTTGGTGCCCCTTCAAAAGCTCCCAGTGTTTTTAAGATTTTCCAAATGAAGTGACCTTTACAAAATGAAAATTCCACTCACAAAGTCTGGACCTTTACCTTGTTTTATGATAAAAACAACTTTGTTTAATGTTTTTTTCCCCTTCAGATTTTGACGACACGCTTCAACTATGTTGAGAATCATGGTATGATAGACAAACGTCTCGCAATCTGCACTGTATCCTGCCTGTTTGCCATTACAGCTTTAGTGTACGACTACCTCCATCCATTCCCTGAATCAAGACTTGTACTGGCAGTATGCGTCATATCATATCCTTTACAAAGAAACTTAGTATTGTATGGTCGTGTCATGCCTAGTTATTTAAAGCATCGAATTAAAGTTCTGGTGGTTAGTAATCAAGTGTTGGTTCGAATCCCGGCCATGAAACTTGTGTCCTTGACAAGATGGTCTACTATAATTGCTTCTCTTTACCCAGGGGTATAAATGGGTTATTTCTGAGTGTAGAGGTTGAAATTGTGTATGATAAAGGCACTGGAAGGCCATGGCAGCCCAGGGATGAAGCTGAGAAAGATTATAGGAATGTTATTGGCCCAATGACCACGTCACTAATGTTAAGCCTTGTCTTCTCTCCAAGAAGGTTCTTGGCTACTGGTTACAGTTGCTTGTCTTAGAGTCCTTGCCTTCACAACCAGAATTAATAAATGCAATAGAAATGAAATTGTGATCCTTAACTCTTTCTCACATATTTTGCCATGATGAGCGTGCTTACCCTGTACACCTCATTCATTGAGCAGAATCATTTTCTAGTTGTTCATCAGAAAGATCCTGCTGGGGTTGACCCAGATAACATCTGGATTGTTGACTCTTACATGAAGAGGTAAGTTTACGCCAGGTTTAACCTCTGATTAGGGTTCTGAGTAGAAGAGTAAGGTTTGCGGTAACACTGTGTGGAAATCGTGTTTAGGTTCTGAAAAGAACCAGTGTTTGGTAGCTTACTGTCTTAATCATTATGCTTCGATTGTCTTTGTTGTTCTTATTGGACCTGGCAGGGGCATTGCATCTCAGGGTTTCAACATTTCCCATGAATTAAATTTGCTTATAGTGTAGTCCTGGAATTACTCAGAGGCCATGATACGTTTTGCGCCTTGTCCTGGCCTTGATGCCCCTTCAAATGACTAGAGCAGGCTAGACAAAACTTTAATGTGCGCCTTGTCCTGGCCTTGATGCCCCTTCAAATGACTAGAGCAGGCTAGACCCATTAGGACCCATTAGGAACTCACGCCACTGCATTGAAAATAACAAAGAGAAGTCCCTTTGATCCACTAAGGGAGAGTTCCGGCTCATATCCTACCTTCCGCCCAGGTAGTAGTTAATAAGCAGGACAGTTCTTTTTAGAATTGAGAAGTCTCCCGAGTTCCCCAAAATCTATCCGCGGCAGTAGAAAAAAGTTCTCAAAAGAAAATTTACCCAGCAAGTAGGTATACACTTACCAAATAATTATTATTTGTTCTTCTCTTTGTCCCTTCTCAGATTTGACGACATGTACACCCTAGTTTTGAACTACACCGACCACACCACCAATACCAATAGAGAGGACTCGGTCACCAAATCGGTAGGATCTTGGTTTGATGAAAACGGTCTCTTAGAAATGGATGTATTCGTTAACGATGTCAACTCATTACATAACAGCCTCATGTCGGATAAGAAACAAAAGTGATTGCATCAACCTCTTTTTCTCGTTAGGATTTTTTGTCAACATTTTTTGCTTCTTTGTTTAACAGCTGTTGAGTTCTGTGTATTTGTCAGTAGATGAGAGCCATGTTGCTTTGCAGACTTTTTACAATTGTTTTTATTTATACTCAATGTTTCAACTCTTGGCGAGTTTTGTTTTTAATCATTTTGCCATCATTTTGTAGGAATTTTTCCCCTCAATTGTCAAGGAAAAGACTGTGCTTAAAAAACCACTGAATCCCAATATCATAGAGCTGCTGAAGAAGCAATGCTGCTTACTAAAATCTGTGACTGGTATTCTGCTATTTTTTGTTCAACAGGAATTTTGTTTAAAACATTATTTTCTGCTAAAGCAGCTCTGTGAAATTAGGCTATGAAGACTATGGGTAGATTTTGGAAGAGTTTCGGCTATTGCTAGAGAAGTTGAAACTTTTTTTTCTTTCTCATTAGATAAGCAAGAAAGCACTACAAAGAAATCAAAGTCAAGCTTTAGTTTATGAATTGTTTTTATTTTATTTACTTTAAACTAATGAGGGAATATATTTTAAAAAGTTCTCACACACGTCAACATTCAGCAAAACACATTTAGATGTCTTATCAAACAAGTCTGCTCTTAAAGATATCAAAATATAAAAACTAATTACTCTAAAGTAAAATAGGACCATTTGTTGAAATATCAGTCTGTTTTTATATAAAACTTCAGCATCGTGTTTTGTTAATCCTGAGAATATTATAGTTGCAGATGACTTAATAGCACTTGTGTAGCCATCTTAGGTTTTGCTTAAATAGTCTATAAGATTCAAAATGAGGCTCAAGTCTAATAATGGTCTGGCGACTGATTGGTAGTTTGTTAACTAGCAGTTAAACTAACTTTCTTTGGGTGCAGTTGGTCAATAAGTCGCCATTTGTTATACTTACTGATATGAATGTATTAAGTATTGAATAAATCTCCCTGATATACTGAATTTAATGTTGTATCAATCAATGGAGTCAGTACAAATGATGGAGTCAAGATTGAGACTGAGACCTCTAACACTGGTCAGACACATCAACCCGTCTTGCCATATCATATTGACCATTCTCGAGGCTTCTGGGTACAAGACCAACCCCTCATATCTTGTAGCTTTAAAGCCTCACTAGGCATATGCGTCTTCGGTACCGCTGGACTGCTAATAAACGGTGAATCCGTACGACTGTAGAATGTCCGTAATGGTGATGTCCTGCCGTTAGAAATACTCAAATCCATGGCTGATTTTGGACGTTGAGGTTTCTTAGGAGTTAATGTTCTGCCGATGTTGTGACTACGATGGAAGTCCGGGGTAGGAGCGCAAGCGAAACTCTCCGACTTTGAAAGACATTTTTTACCAGCGTGCCAGGAAGCATTCATATCTGGAAAGAGAACAATTATATTAATGTTATGACAAGAAATCTGAAGTAAACAAAGGAAATGACGGTGTGCCTTGATGCACTTTTATTTTGAGCGCAAAAAGATTATTCTTGGAAAGAATCTGAAACTGAATTTGTATCTTACCATAAAATCCTGCAGATGCCGATCTAGCAAAGGTTTCCGACACGGAGACTGGGTCGTATGGGCCAATAACTCGTGGTGCTGTTAGGAATAATGAAAAGAAAACTTCAGGGAAATTGAAAGACAAATTTGTAAAGGTACACGGGTTAAATATACATTTAGAATGGGAATAATAATGATAGCATTCTTAAAAAGTTGACATACCTGAGGTTGGTCTAAACAGAGTTTCTTCAACATACGACCGTGGACTCACTGATTTGTACGTATCAAATATACTGGAAAGGAAGAACACAAATTGAGTAAATAGATGTATCTGCTGCTATCCATCGGGTTAGCTCGGTGGTCTAGAGGTAAGACATCTGCTCTAGCAAATGCAAAGGTCTTGGGTCCGAATCCCACACGATTGATTGTCCTGTGGATTTTTTTCACAGAATTCTTGGAGTACTGAATCAGTGCTAATAACACATCAATGTTAGCTAAAATACAAATTATTTATATGAGTTAAGTCAAGTTATTAAAGCAAGCCCTATGCCTAGATGTTGTCCTGTTTGTCATTATTTACTCAACTTCGGTGTAAATTGTTATTGTCTTTACTTCATCTGTGGTTTGCCATTCTTTATTCATTACCATGTATATTAACTTTAATGATTTACACAAATGTAACTTTATGGCAACATTGAAATAAATGTGTTGAAATGAATGAATGAATGAAAACTTTTTTTGCTTCCTCATACTACGAAATTAAACTTACTTTCTTTTCAAAGGGGTGAACCGAATTCTAGAAGGATGGACAAATATTCCATGTTTTGTTTTACAGGTAAAGTATTCTCGACCTTTGAAGATTCCACTATGCTTGCCAACTGCAAAATAAAAATCACATAATTTATGTTGGATAATTAATGTTGGATTACGTTTGATAAAGTTACATTCCACAACGAACATCTGAACTAAAGGAAATGCAAAGGGTGCCACAGCTACAGCCCAGGGCACCATGGCAATTGCTATGGGTTATTTCACAAAAGGGGATGTCTGTCTTATGTTCCATCAATCCACTTGGTTTTTCCTACCTGGTTTGTCCAACTCTACCCCAACCCAGTCCCCAGTGACGTTTGATAATCCTCCTTTATATTTAACCGTAGCAGAGAAGATTTGTCCCTTGAAGTAAACCTCGACTCGTTGGCCGATACTGATGTTGAGGAAGAGTACCATTGTGATTTAAACAGGAATCGCAAGATCTGGAAACAGGGAAAGGAAATACACTTGATGAATTAGAAAAAAACAATGACACACACTCCCATAAATACCTACTACAAATATTTCTCTTGCCCTGATTTTGGGTATTCATTTTTTTAGTGAATGCCAATGGAAAGTACTACAATGTAGTCTACATCCTATACATGAGATCTCCCTACATACCTCCCCATGCCTAGCCCCAGATATATGACTACCCCATACAGTACCCCTATCCCCATCTGACCACACCCCCAACAAAAGGGGGACAATGTCAAAGATACAATATAATTACACTTCAGTGAAAACATTAAAACAAAGGTTGTACAAATTGTACTACAATTCACATAGACACAATTTAATGTCAATGATGAGGACTTTCTCCAGATCGAGACTTTCTCATCTCCTCTTACTTACCGTCTACGACATAAATCAGTGATTCTAGCTCCCTAAACCACGAACGGACCACCAAATATTCCCCAAACACCTGCAGCACCCCATTCACCTGCAGACGGTCCTATTATTGTTGTAGTTACGCGTCTTCCCAATATAGATTCTGCCATTATAATGTGGGTATATCATGCGCCAAAACTTTACAAATTGTTCAAATTGGTTTTTTTTTTAAAGCAAAATATTTATACTATTGTAACCAGAAATATAAAAATAAGCATTAAAATACATTTTTGAAAAATTATAATTTGAAATAAGCAGTTGGTGTGAAACAAACAAAGAAAATTAATTACGTACACACCTACAAAAATAGTAGACTCTACCAAGTAATTGATTGAGTCTGGTGCCTGCGGAGTCGATAGTGTCTTTCAATGTTTAAGAGCGGAGGTTGATGTACACACTTACTGTCGCATACCCAGACGTCAAATGGAATCAAAATGGCAGCGCGCACAACAATATTTTTCTTCTCTGCTTTTCCCTCTGGTTTTTAGATTTCTGAATGAGTCTGCGGGTTTTGTAATCTCCGAGCAACCGTGGGCGTAAGATTGTAAGGTACAGCATCCTTTAGTGATTTCAAGTTTTACAATATTTCTGCTGTTCTGCATATTTTTTCGAACATTACAGGAACATTACAGAATTGTTTTTGCTAACAAAAGGCCATCTATCTATATCTGGGTCGAGAGAATAGTGAAAAACCGATAACAAATTTTGCATTGCATCGATGCAAAAATAAAAATGAATAAAACGCTCACTGCTGAGCGATAAATCCAAACGCGAAGTTAGATTATTTATTTCTCATCAAATAATTGAAGTTTGACATTTCAGACGGAAATTATTTCAAGCAAGGGATGTTTTCAACTATCATCAACATAGACCTAGTTGCGATAACAAATTCTTTGTTTTCAAATTAAAACAAAGAAGGAGATTGCGGCTTTATTATGGCACCAATTGTTTTACTGATTGAATCAATCAGTAAAACAATGGACCGATCCTATCAATCAAACTGTGCGTGTTCACCCATTTGACCAATCACAGCAGTGATTGTGGTCGGACAAACTCGGTCATGCGTGCGCGTATATATTTGGCACGCGCGGCAGAATCGTGCAGAATTTCATTGGGAATGTTCGTACACGTGTCTTGCTCACGTGTGCGGTGGGCGGAGCTTAGTGGAAAGCCGGAATGGTCCATTGGTGCCATAAAGCCGCAATCTCCTTCTTAAGTTCTTCGTTCCAGAAAGATGCTAAAAGATTGTTTTTGTTTAATATTTGAGGTGCTTGTGACTTGTTGACTAGTTCCAACTAGAGCTGTGAAGAGTCAATCATGGCTCCCAACAAACCACGCAAGAAAGCTAAAGCAAACTTGACCCCTGAGTCAGTGAAGGTCATTGCTGAATCCATCGGTGTTTCTCATCTTCCTGATGACGCGTCTCTCATGTTGGCTGAAGATGTTACCTTCAGACTCAAGAATCTCATCCAAGTAAGGACTTAAACCTTGAATTTTTAATTGTTAATGTTGAATTATTCTTTAAGGCATAGGGGTTTTTTCTTCAGTGAAAAATATAAGTGGGAAAACATATGTGACATGGGTTTCGGCAGACTGAACATAAGTTTGTTGTCTCTTGGAAGAAGGTAATCCAACCAAGGACAAAATAGAGAAATTGTATTTTCTCACCAGGACGTTGAGGAATGTGATGTTATCTTTATGCAAAATTTTGCCTATTTCTACTCTGGACCAACTCTAACAGTGATAAGAAATGTTCAGCCTTTAAAATAAATCTATGAGGTTTTTTTCCTCGTGGAGTATTGAGGAATCTGTAATGAATTATCAATCTTTGCGGATAAACTCATTTTAATATTTGTTGCTATTTTTGCCCACAGGAGTCAGAAAAGTTTGCAAGGCAGAGTAAAAGGAAGAGAGTGTCGACATCAGATTTTGACAACGCCTTGAGGATACAGAATGTTGAGGTACAGTCTACTTCCAAGCATGACATTTTTCCTACTAAAGTCTGATTTCTAGTGGTTTGTGTTTCAGAAAAATCAGAAAAATTATGACCTGACTTGATCAAAGAACCACTCCTCACAGATAAAAAAAAATGATAGTCCCCGCTAGCACTCACTGTGGGTGAGTTGTTTATAAGCATGGTGGTCGTGTAACAATAACATCCATAATAACGCCTTGCACCAAGACTATAGTTTAAAAAAATATTTGAAAATCCTTTTACAAATGAAATTGTTGTTAGCGTAAAGTGATTGCCCTTAAGTTCCTTCTATTTTGTTCTCTTTGTTCTTATTGATTTCCATACAGCCTCTCTATGGTTTTACCACTCCTGAATCCATCCCATTCCGCTTTGCCAGCGGTGGCGGACGAGAGCTGCATTTTATTGAAGAGAAAGAAGTTGAGTTATCAGATATAATCAGTACACCATTACCTAAGGTGCCTATAGACGTCAGCCTTAAAGGTTAGTCATATTGCTTAGTGAAATATTGTGCTAAGCGAGAATCCATACCAGTCAAAAGCAAGTTATATTGCGTTGCATTGTAGCTGGTAAGCTATATTTGCATGATTTTCCTGCGCTCAGTGTATTTGTTTATTTGATGGAGTTGACTTAGAATCAGGCAATGAATTTTCAAAGTTGAGTTTTTGTTGAAAGGTAAATAAAAAATGGTTCCAGTTATCTTCACTTATGTGGAGCTGCAAGTAGCCACAAAGTTGCACCTAGATCTTAATTCGGCACAAAGAACACAAATATATGTACATGTATGTAAATATAATGAACATTGTTCTTTATCCACAGCTCATTGGTTAAGTATTGAAGGAGTTCAACCGGCTATTCCTGAGAATCCACCTCCAGGTGCGTCAAAACTATCAATATTCCAATTCCAACAAATATATATTCATAACTGGGACAATTTCATGGATTTGCTTGTCCATCGCCGAATAGGCTTTCAGATTTAGAATCTTTGTGTTAGTTGCTGACCTTTTAGAATTTCTTTAATTAATAAAAGTGTTAAACAATTCCGCTGTTTTTCTCTTCACATTAGTTGGACGAGATCAGCAGAAGACAGAAGCAACGGACACCTTAATCCCCAAGAAGCCGTTATCCAAAGACCAGCTTGGAGGCAAGCCAGGAGAGGATGGGGGTAAACCTACACCCCATGGACTCAAAGGCAAAGGGGCATTGGTAGCTGAAGCAGTCAAACTCAAACCTGTTATAACACATGAACTGTCTGTGGTAAGTACTTTTTCTTTTAAATTCATTTATTAATTCTGGTCGTAAAGCCAAGGACTCTCAGAAAAGCTAATCTAATCAATGTACTATCCGACTTACTAGAGTGCGATTTTAACCTGAGTTCGTTGGTTCAAATCCCGCTCTCTAGTCAATTTTTCTTTATTAAATCCCAAATGAAATAAAAGAAAACGCCTCTCTAATAATCTAATGAATATTATTGAGCCAATGTTATTTAATTTCTTGTAGGAGCAACAATTATACTACAAGGAGATAACGGAGGCATGCGTCGGATCATCAGAAACAAGAAGAGCAGTAAGATGGAATTTTCTATTTTAATCTTTGGAACATTAATGGGCATCTCTGAGGACAAACAATGAAAACATGCTAAGCGTAATCAGCCACTGTAATGTTGGTGAGCTGACTGTAAATGTTTGTTGGCTATACCGGGTGTAGGTGCGGGGTGCAAGGGGACAACCTCACATGAGAAGTAGAGCATCAATTCATCATTGGCAAGTGGTTTATTTAGCCATTTAAGCAAATTCATGTCCATAATGAAATCAAAATTTGTTTTCACTAAGCTGAAATGAAAATGATCTTTTGATGGCCTTTATGTTTAAAGGAAGCTCTGAACAGCTTGACTAGCGATCCTGGACTGTATCAGATGCTACCAAGATTCAGCACTTTCATCTCAGAAGGAGTGAAAGTAAACGTCGTTCAGAATAATCTGGTTCTACTCATCTATATTATGAGGATGGTTAAGGCACTGATGGATAATACCACACTGTACCTCGAAAAATATGTAAGTAAGAAGCAAAATGGTGTCATTTCATTTTAAGTTTTGATTCTAGCCTTGGAGAAAGACTCTGCTAGGGCCCAAACGTCAGGCCAATTTTGCATTTAGACCGTGGGTTCTTTTGGTTGGTAAGCTCTTTACAACAGCTAATTCTATTTTCTCTGGACTAGTAAATTAGAAATTAGCAAGTTTTCAAAACAGCCCCCCAATCTTTAATTTATGTTTTCTCAAATTGTTTGATTTAAAATTTCTGTTTCACAATGGTATAATAGGTCTCCTACTACAAACTTGCTCATTACTTAATCAAATTTTAATTATTTCAAACTTTCATTCTATTTTTAACTTGATTGAGCACAAATAAACTGAACTTTTAATGCATTTCTCATCAATGGTTTATGCATCTAACCACAAACTTGTTTGTTAATATTTCAGCTTCATGAGTTAGTACCAGCCGTCATGACATGCATCGTCAGCAAGCAACTCTGTCTAAGACCAGACGTTGAGAATCATTGGGCATTAAGAGATTTTGCATCCAGACTTATCTCTGGCATCTGCAAGTAAGTTTCATTAAATTTATTCTGGTCGTTAAGCCAAGGACTGTTAGAAAAGCGAACTTATTGCTGTACTAGCCAACAACCCCAAGGAGATAAGACAAAGAAGGAAGTTTAAGTTTTAGATGTGTGAGGAAAACCCTACAGAAATATTCTAGGGTGTAAAACCCACGCAGTCAGGTAGGGACTGAAAACCTAATCCACACAGTGCCCCCGTTGGGATTCAAACCGGGTCTTAGAGGTGGAAGGCGAGGATAGATACACTGCAAGAATTATATTGCACAATTTATCTGATTTCTGCTAAGATTGATCTTACAGCTAAGATGGATCTTACTAGCTTACTCTTCTCTTTTTGCCCTCTGCAGAAAATTCAGCACGACGACAAACAACTTACAGCTGCGTATTTCTAAGACGTTTGACAAGTGTCTGTGCGATGAGAAGGCAACAATGGCTGCAGTGTATGGTGCCCTCTCTGGGCTGTGTGAACTTGGAACCGAGGTCAGTTTTTCGCATTATGATCCAGATATGGCATGTAGAGGGCGCTAAACAATTGGCTTACCAAACACTTACTTTAACGCACAGAAAGTTAGTTTCAATCACCAGTTATTCTCCGAACCAACACTACCCAAAGAGATTTACACATGGTGATACGGCAAACCTCAGCTAGAAAGTTAGTTTGACAAAATTTACCATATTGGTAATTTCATATTAAGCAAAAAAGAATTCAGTTATTTGCACTGCTGTAAAGAAATCTTGGGTTCACTTTTCTTCTTTTTGGAGATTAATTAAAAGTTTGTTATGTCCCTTTATGTCTTATGTCTGAGTAAAATTCAAGAGCTTTCCACCCCCTTCCCTTTCTAGAAGATTTCTGCCAAGACTAAAAACCAACAATACCTTTGTTTTGAATGTGTTCAGATCATCAAGACAATGGTGTTAGGTAAACTTCCATCAATCAGCGACAGGGTTAGGTTGGCGTCGGAGTCACCCATCGTTGGTAATGTGGATAAGAATGCTACAGATCATCTCATACAACTTGTACTGGTAAGACTGCAGTCACAACTTCTATCATTTGATGTTCAATGTTATATTTTTGAGAAAATACAATTACCTGTTGCAAACTGCTTATCAACCAAAATGATCTATGGTATAAATGCAAAAAATAGTTATGGCCTGACATTTATTTTGGCATATGAGAACGACTCTGCTAGGCAAGAAGAAAAGGCATTCACATTTGACTGTTTACGTTTTTTTCTTGGGGATCGTAAGAAACTGTTTAAAAAAATACTCATGTGCCAACAACAAAATGGTCTTGTAGCATGCACTGCGGTTGGTTGCCTCCATTTTGCCTGTAAAAGTTGCCTCATGTGACGAGGCTCCTTAGATTCTTAAAATGTTTTTTTCTTTTCTTGTTTGTTTATCTCAGAAACACTGCGGTCCATACCTGAAACAGACCCGGTCCACCCCAGATGAAGTTGACGCATACAAGGCTGAATTTGGCTTCTTGGGTACCGCACTATTTGCCCAGGTTATTAAGCTGAGAACTCAGCCTGCTCTGTCTGGTTCCCAGTCTTCTTCTAGTCATCATGGGAGACCATCATTGAATCTATCCCAGGTGGGTACAGAGGATTTCATTTCATTTATTAATTTGTATTTATTTCATTTATTTGTGGGATCAAGGACTCTCAGAAAAGCAAACTTAATCACTGTACTAGCCAAGAAACCCCATGGAGAGAGGACAAGGAAGGAAGTTTTATTTTTAGATTTTGGAAGACAACCCTAGGGAATGATTCCAGGGAAAACCCACGCAGTTTAGCAGAGACTGAAACCCCAATCCATGTAGCCCTTCGGCAGGATTCAAATCGGAGTCTTAGAGGTGGAAGGCAAGGAAAGAAACCACTACCAACCATACCACCCAAGATAGAACATGTAGAATGCTGGGATAGTGTGAGTCACAAGTAGTGCTGTTGCATGTCCAGTGTCCTATATCATAGAGCTGCTTAAGCAGAACGTACTGCTTAGAAAATCCCTGGTTTGCAATAATGAGCAAGATACCAGTTAAACATTAAAAAAATGATATGGTGTTTTGCCTGGTAACCTTAATCTGGTTAAAAGATCAGTCGGAATTCAAATTCATCAACATTGTATGAGAGTAAATTTTCCTGAAATTATTGTGAATATCCTTATCGTTCCTCTACAGGCTCGCTCCGCCTCTAGCCTTGGACTTATTCCTCGTACCTCTATACCTGGTGGTTCATCACATACAACCCCTATGTCAGCAGGTATACCTCGAACCCCAACACTCCTAACAAGACCAACCTTCCAGAGGTTGTCCTCATCCCCAGCAGCCTCAAGCTCCCAGAAGATTGTCATTGTGACAACGCCAAACTCTAAAAGCTCCACCATTGTGTCTCCGCTTCAAGTAAGTGTCGTCTTATTATTTCCTCAAAGATGTTTGTCGATTGACCAAGTTCACTCGACATCATCATCTCAATTATCCTGGTTTGGGGTTTAACAAAGAAAGAATGGGACTAGACTAGAGTGGGATTCAAACCAAGGTTTATTGTGGTGCCGCTCTACCAACTTAGCTCTATAGCATTTTGTTGGTGGTCTCCCTAATAATCTTGGTTGAGCCATTTTTGTGCTATACAGTGTAGAGTTCATTAAGCAATGTGGCATTACATGCCTACCATCATTTGATTGTGACGTTTAACTTCTAAAGTAGCAAGCTCAGCTGACAGTTGACGCTTTTGACATTGGTGCAAGGGGCCATAAACAACTATTTCTATAAATCTGATTGAGTTATGTAATCTGTGATGTGCGTTTTAACTAACTCAATTTCTTTTCTTTCTCAGACATCAACAATAGTTACTTCACCGCCCTCCACTCCAACCCAAACAACGTTCGTCAAAGTCATCGGTGGCAGTAAGACTACAACCCCAAAGTTTAGCACCCCGACTCCCGCAGGCACTTCCACACAGAAGATCGTTGTAGTGACCCAGTCATCAACTGTTATCACCAGACCACCCCAGCAGCCATCGCCAAAGGTCAAAGTTGAAATGCCGAGCGTGAAGGTCGAGCCGCAAGATTCACCATCTGGGACGTCAGGTGCAGAGACCAACATGTTGATGTCGCTGGTTCATGCTGCAAGTATGCAGTCACCTTTAAGCACGGAAGGAGAGTTGAAGACTGAAGGTGGGGCGTCTTAAAGGTGGAGGGTTACCAAGAACAGGCCTGTATGTTTTTTTTTTGGAAGGGCAAGGGCACCAAGGCATTTTCTCCTTGGTAAAGGGCGACCTATGAGGAAATTTCTAATTAGCTGAAGTTGACATCGTTTAGTCAGATACAAGACGTTTGTTGATCATAGATTTTCACATCTGCTGAATTTTTTCATCATGGTTTTTTAAATAAATTAATTGAATAGGTTTCTATGGATATTATTAATTTTCAAAACTTCACAGAAGAAATCATAAGTAAATTTGTCATCAAAAGTTAAATTCTTTTATTGCAGAAAACATCATAGAGTGTATATTATATAAGTGCATGGGTTATTAATACAGTTTTATTTACAAGGTTTTTGTTTTGTTTTTACAGAAATATGTACAAAACTTAAATTTTATCAGTGAATAGTTGTAGTCAACACCCTAGATGCACAAAGGACTGCAGATATACCAATGTAGCCTAATTCTTAGTGTAAAGTTTATAAAACATGTGAAATGCAATGTTACCATGTTCACCTTCTAATAGTATACTGTAAATAAAACATTTTTCTGCTACATCCTTTTTCTTCTTATTTAGACATCCATTTTCTCCCCATAATACAAAATACAAACAAATATTTGTGGTTGCTGATACTTTGAGTTCTATATTAACATCCAAGTAGTCATGTTTGGTTCCAGAATGATGAAGTTCTAAGGCAGGGGCTATAACCAAGGCACTGTGAACATCGTGGCATTATAACATTATAAATAGTTGTAAACTACACCCAGATAAGAATATATTCCTATTCACTGAGCACAGGTACAACAGGAAATCAACTTAATTAACATTAGTTACAGACAATTAAGCAAGAGTTTGCTCTTATGCAAATTTAGGGTTAGGGTTGGGCAATGAAGTTTTTCTTTTTGCATTTTGATTATTCATTTCACAAGAACATTGAGCTGACAACTTGATCATGACAGAGAAATAAACAGGATGAATTGGGAATCAGAAAAGAAGAAAAGTGACAATCTATAATTATTGAGAGCTTTGTTTATAGCCACAGCCTAGTCCAATACGATCATCTGTCAATCTTAAGTTTTATCTGACAAGTCAATTTCTTATCTGAGTTAGTTTTATTTCTATTTTGTCATCTGTACATGTAAATGTGTACAATAACATTGTTGATTCAGCCATTTTAGCCAAAAAATGCTTACAGTAATTATGGCCAGGTAATACTTTCAGAAACAATTTGTTTAACTAGGGACATGACAAAATGACTCATTTCTACTAAGCAAGATATCTCTGCTTAGCAAATTGATGAGGAACCAAATCAGGTTGAATATATCAAAACAGACTTCTGCACAGCAGAAAGTATATTAACATAGTAAGCACGAAATCCAGACATAACAGTCTAAAAGAAATGTCCACAAAAACTCAAAAACACCAAACATACGACTGAAATATGTAAATAGAAACAAGCTTATTACAATGGCAAGATTGACTTTCCTCATTCACCAGTTACAACGGTTTTTATTAACAATATAAACAAATGCGTAAATGGATTTGATATATAGCTTTGTACAAATGGTCCAGCCAGTGGAAAAGTTTGAGAAATGTAGCCAAATACGCTAAAGTTTTACGTAATAAATTTGCATATAGTTTTAACATTGAATAGAGTACAGGCAAGCACACACCCCTCTAAAGTTTGGCTCCGTTGACACACCGTACTGCATTGCTAAACGGATCAAACCACTGAATGTTACTCATCATAGACTGAAGTACTGTGTATTACTTTAGAGCATACCCTTATTGAACATAGTACATAGGCATGTATTAACTGTACACAAGTTGTATAATATTCATCCCTTGTTGAAATCATCTCATTAACAGTAAACCCGGCATCGCATAAACTTGTGCACTACAGCGTATAACACATGGGGCGGTGCTTCCCAAAATGGCGCAATCAAGACTATTGTAATTAGGTAAATTTAAGATCAATTCCACCTTGCTGCTTAGCATAAGTTAAGTATCAACAAATATCAATGAAAACTTGCCAGTATTTCAAACAGTTTTATCCCTTTCGCATACATACTCAAACAAATTTAAAACACTTGTTTGATATTTTTAATGTAAATTTACTAATTTAAGTTTGGAATTATTGGCAGAGCCCTTTGTTGGTGACCTTTACTCAGGTTGAATTGACACAGTTTGACACATGTGGTTTATTTACCAGTACATGTTATGCAAGACTACATTCAATCTTATTCCTTTGTCTAAGACCCTTTGTGACCACCCAGCTGTCCAACCATTCAACCAGCACATGCCAAGTATTACATAAGTTCTTTTCTGTTACTAAGCAAGGTCTGGTAATTCACAATAGTCCCAAAGTGGAGACTTTTGTTAAGATTTTTGCCTCATTTATAAAAACTATGAGCACATGGTCTAGGGTTCACTCTGCAACTGGTCTCAGTGGTGGATGGAGCTATCATTTTGTCTGTCACGCACAAACTATGGACAGCATGTTCCAATGTGGACTTGTCAATTGGAAGCAATGGTGGTTGGAGCTATCATTTTTTCTGCTACAATTATACAAAATATGGACAGCATTGTCCAATTTGGACTCTGCAATTGGAAGCATGGAACTATCATTTTGTCAGTAAAACGTTAGCTGGCCAGCTTTTGGAGATTTCTGGCTCATTTATACAAACTATGAACAGAATGGTTTAGTGTGGACTCCACAATTGGAAGCATTGAGCTCTCATTTTGCCAGCTGGCCCAATTTTGGAATTATTTGCAGTTTGTCCGTGGAGGATTTACTCCTGCACCAACCAAGCAAGGACCCAAAACAACATCATCTGTACTGTGCTATGTAAGTACTGGTTCGTTTGTTTTATTACATACCCCATTATCATTGTAAACCTTTAAGCTACACACATGGGGTCTCAACTCAACAAGTCTTGCCTTTTGGAAACCCCCACCATCATTTTCTTAATTGATCCCTGTATATCCATGTCTAATTGATCGAGTGTGCCAATATTTTCTTAATGTATCCCTGTATATCCATGTCTAACTGATCGAGTGTGCCAATATTTTACTATGTCCATCCCCAACACTTAATTTACTTGGGAAAGATTTCTGTATCCTGCCACCACTTTTTCATTCAATTTTTACCAGAAAGAATATTTCATTTGAACAAATTTGACACCAATCTATTTCATATTAAGAATGAACAAGTGGTGGCAGGATACAGACATTTTCCCCTTAGTTGTAGCAATTTGTCCGAGGTGCATGCAGTACCAACTGCTGTGGTTTCTAAGGTACTGTGAACCGTCTGTCCATTGTTTGTTTTGATAATTTAATACAGTAGGCTTTGGGGGGACTCAAACGAAAATAGCTAACCCTAGGTGACAACATCAATCAAACTTCCTTTATAATTGGAAATGCTGTAAAATGTTTTCCTTAAAAATTTAATGTTAGTTGGGTTGTGTAAATATTTCCTCAAGGCATTTTATAACCGATGGTGAACCCCGAGTGTGGGACGTTGTTATAATACTCAACAGACATAGTTTTTTTTTACTCGATGTCATCACCAATGATAAGTCTTGGTTGCGCCATTTTGGTGTTGTATTTTTTTTGGTGCACATTTTCAGCGATAATTATTTGCAGTTAAATGAAATTCCACCGAAATGGCAGACTATGAGTGCAGTATTGTTACCCTGTGACCTAAAATTCTTAAATACAGAATGTCTTGGTAAGCAGCATTGTACAGCTTAGTAGTTACTGTAGATGATAAGAAATCGTAATTGACTACAAATATGGTACAATAAGTCACTTTAATCTGAGTCGGATCTGAGAATTCACAAACCATAACTGCCTGCAGCACGGTTCAAATGATTTTATTCTCAAAGAGGAAGACATGTGACAAACAATAACTACTCGGACTCCAAACCTAATAGTGTCATAGAGGGCGCTGTTCGTAAACACTGTAGTGGATGAGATTGGGTACTGTAGTGGATGAGATTGGGTACTGTAGTGGATGAAAGAGGGTACTGTAGTGGATGAGTTGTAATCTGAAGATCATCTTCTGTAATCCCTTAGGGTTTCCATAGTGGATGAAAGAGGGTACTGTAGTGGATGAGTTGTAATCTGAAGATCATCTTCTGTATCCCTTAGGGTTTCCATAGTGGATGAAAGAGGGTACTGTAGTGGATGAGTTGTAATCTGAAGATCATCTTCTGTAATCCCTTAGGGTTTCCATAGTGGATGAAAGAGGGTACTGTAGTGGATGAGTTGTAATCTGAAGATCATCTTCTGTAATCCCTTAGGGTTTCCATAGTGGATGAAAGAGGGTACTGTAGTGGATGAGTTGTAATCTGAAGATCATCTTCTGTATCCCTTAGGGTTTCCATAATGATTCCAGTATATGATCCTGTAATTAAACAAATAAACAAATACTAATTAATAATTACATCAATATTCATTTACCACGAATACAATTAATTTGTACAATTCATAATCATGGACGTTAAACCAATGTTTGTATGAGCAATATTGGCTGTTGCCAGCTTGGTGTTTAAATCCCCTTTAAGGTAGTTTGCCGAATTTGCCAAGATCACCTTAACAAACAAACAAACAAACAAACAGAGGACAAACCTAGCCCCTTCTGTACAGAGTGACCTTGGACATTCCAGGTCATTTCCTAAATTCCTGGTGGTCAAGTTTTATTGTGGAATTTTTGTTACACTAATTATTAAACAGTAGCTGTATCAACAATGTGCAACCTATCACCTTTGAATAAATCATCAACTACCAGTAAATTAAATCGCTGTGTTGATTCAAAGTTTGATACATAATGAAACAAACAATGATGAAATTGTTATCACCAAATGTACCAAATAGTAAGCCATGTAGCCAAATTAGCCCAATTTAGCATTCAGATTGTTAGTTTTTTCCTTCTTGGGAGTAAAATAAAAAAGACTGTGGTCTCAAAACCAAAGTGTGGTTAAGAGCCACTATGCCAGAAAAAGATTTGTATTTATTCAATTTTGGCGCCAAAAATTGTGGTTACAATCGCCCAGTGTGAAAAAAGAAATCAAACAAGATAAAAGAAAATCCACTCTGTGAAATAATACTTGTGGTTACAACTGCTCAGAACAAATAAGAAATCATACAATACAAGATGAAAAATAACATGCAGAGTGAAATAATACCTGTGGTTACAATTGGCCTAAGATTAAAAACTAAAACTGAGTTTGTATGGAGTCCCCAGACCACATTAGAAATACTTGATAAGGTTAAAAGGTCATTGTCTAGTCAAGGAGACCGTTATAGACGACGATTCATCGCACAAGAATGTACATCTAATCCATATGTATGTGTTATTTATACTCTGGAATGACTTCACCATACCACTCAGTGCAGAACAGCTAAGATGTACGGTGGGTTTAAAGGCACTGGACATGCTTGGTAATTACTCAAATTGTTAGCATAAAAACTTACTTGGTAATGAGCAATTGAGAGCTGTTGATAGTATTTGTGAGAAACGACTCCCTCTGAAGTAACTCAGTTTTTGAAAAAAGGGTAATTTCTCACTCAAATAATAAAAAACTTCAGCTGAAGCCTTTTATTATGCATCTGAAAACACACAAAGTAATGCAACAAAGGCGTTTTTCTTTCATTATTCTCTTGCAATTTCGATGACCAAGTGAGTCCAAATTGTCACAGGTTTGTTATTTTTTATGCATATATGCTGGGAAACACCAAGTGAGAACACTGGTCTTTGACAATTACCAAAGGTGTTACCTCTTTCTCAAAAACTATGTTACTTCAGAGGGAGCAGTTTCTCACAATTATACTATCAACAGCTCTCCATTGACCATTACCAAGTAAGTTTTTGAGTAATTACCAAGTGTGTCCAGTGCCTTTAACAGCAAGGATGTAGGGAAGGTATTTTAGTATAAATTAATAAAGACCTGTTTGAAACTGACGGAGGAAGGAGGGAATATGGCATAGCTGAGATATACAACACTGAGGGAGACCATATTGGAAAGAACTTGATTTCTGAAATTCTTTGTGGGTTGGAATTCAATGGAATGCTTTAGGGCATCTGAGGTTTTGGGGTTGAGGTGTTATTTTGTTGTTTGTCAAAATGTAAGCGTATAGTCGAACATGTTCCATGCATGTATTCAGATTTATTTATTAAAATAGTAATAACATTGTTTAAGGCATTTGTCAAGAGATGTTTAAAACAAAGTAGCACCTATAGGTATATTTACTCCTCAAAAAAACCTTTTATTTAAATGAAATGTTCACAGGTTAATTTTATTGTATAAATTCATGCAATCTAAGCAATCAAGAGGATCCCAAAACCAAATAGATATTCATTGCCTTTAACAATAGATTTATGTTTACAATTGACACATATTAAAACAAATCAATGCTTTACGAGACACCCTGCTGACCAATGAGACCTCTCCTAATAGAGACATTAGACAAGAGCATAAACAAACTAACCAATTACAACAACTGTACTATATCCACTCAAGGCTTGCCAATCATTCATTGGCTACTAAACATCAATGCTTGGAATGTGTGGTAAATTCCCCATCACTCCTCACAACCTCTACCCCAAGGATGTTTCATAAACTGGGACAGAGGATAGAAGGTCAAGTTCTGGTAACATTCTTGCTTCTTCACGGCCCAGGGGGTCAGAGGTGGAAATATGGTTTAAATTTATTGAAATCTGAAAATCCACAAGGACACAAAATGGTGTCCTTGGGTTTAAACTTTCTTCGAAGTCAACTTCTAAGAAAGATGTACATGTGTAGCTGGGGTTTAATTTGTAATGTTAGCTATTCGCATTGATGGGCAAGCTGTTTGTCCTGCATAATCCTAAACCCTCCCCTTGCAACCCATGCACTCACCCCCACCACACAAGACAGAATAACCAAACCAAGCCCCCGCTAAACTCAAACCTCATTATTGGTAAAAAACATCTCGCATAGAGCACCATGAAATGATTTCTAGCAATCAGAAAGTGGTTATCAAATAGATCAGAAAATAAGTCTTTATAAAGTATGCTAAGCACCATTCCTAAAGTATGCTCCGCACAATTTTTTTTGCTAAGTAACTTAATGAAACTGGTTGGAGTACTGTTATGCATAAACCACTGATGTAGGAACCATGTTTCAGAAAATAAGTCTTTATAGAGTATGCTAAGCACCATTCCTAAAGTATGCTAAGCACCATTTTGTTTGCTAAGTAACTTAACGAAACTAGGTTGAGTAGCACATGACCCATGCCTTTTTATGCAATGAAGTACATGTACATGTATGAACCTGAATATACAGGAATGTTTCGCTCCACAGTCAACGATTCTTTGTCCTGCCTTGAAACGTGTACTGGTCTTTACATCAAGGACAGCCACGCAACTCAGTTATTTTGGGCCTTGGCCAAGCATACTCAACATACCAGTCAAGCAGATCATTTCTATAAAGCGGAATCGGACAAACAAGAATCTAAACTTTCTAACCAAGAAAAAACCCTGAACAAAATTCTTGAAAAAAATCTGAATGAAATCTTGAACGCGGGAAGTTTTCAGCCTCTCTACACACCCAGTGTAATACAAGTCATGAAGTCATTTTATCACAAGAATTACAATAACAACTTTTAAAATTATTTAAATTCTTCCCTGATCTGTTGTCTCACTTATACCAGATGGTGACTCAAGTTGGAATTTGGAGTTGGCATAACAGCATTAAAGTTTAAGTACAGTGAATAATGCTGTGTTTATAATTGCCTACTTTAGAGACCGTTTTATGTTCATGTCCAATTCATGTTTTGTCTTATGCCGTCAGAATAGGACATCCGCCTGGATTCCTTATTCCAGAAATATGCCAGTGAGTTCTGATTGCGTAAACAGTCACGTTTTATCCTGTTTGTTAAAAATTGCATCTTTGCATTTGATGAGATAGTTGTTGCTATGAAAGCTCATATGCATTTTTTAATGTAATTAGTTATTCTTTAAAAGTGCTACCACTTCCTTCCTTGGTTTATACTGAGACCTCTAACCAATATTTCTATAAAGCATCCAGTTTTAATACATGAATCACCAAAAAGGAACTCGGAAATTATATAACCAATATCTCATATTTATGGTTTCATTTAAAATGACTTGATCTGTTTCAGATTTCCCTCTTTAGTCAACACTAATTAGATAGACTCCCAAAATTCCAAGTGGGATGAAAATTTTATAACACCAAGAGTGTAAATTATCCAATTTAGTGCACAATTCAGGAAAACCACCAGATGCTTTTTTTATTCAAATCTTGTCAGTCCTGCATAACAGACAATCTTATGGCCAAATTGGTTTTCTCCAATTCTAATACTCAATGTAAACAAGAATAAGGATAGTCTGGTCCTCTATGGTAAAGCAAGAATCAGTATAGGTTACTGGTATTGCAGACAGGGGCCCTGTCACAGACAAAGCAGCATGCTAAATTGATCGGAATGGGGCGAAGTTGTCCAATAATACTATCCACAAATATCTCAACTATTTTCTAGCATAACATTCTCTACCTGTAGATTGTAGGCATAAGACGCTACCTTCCTTATCATTATGCAATATTTTGACTAAACGGAGCAATCTTTGAATCCCATCAACCCATTTTAATTGAAGTATCACATTCCCGTACAATACAACTAAGGCAGGTTATCTTCCAGCCTGGTGGAATTCCAGAGCTATAAAAGTAACCCAGGCTAATTCATTGCAAAGAGAATGTATGGAATGTTACCAAGTCTATACATTCCCCTGGCGGCTGGAGGAAAGACTAATCATTCTTAAGCTTGACAATAATACTTGCCAGGTTATTAATTTACTCATAGCAGTGCAATGCCCTGTCTGCTCGACAGTGATATTCTATTTGCTTCAATACCAATGAGAGGAATTCTCTTGTCTCCGGAAAGCTTTTTACTCTTATTTGTCTTTATGATTTTGAGATTGATAAGGGTGGTGGCATCAATGTTTTAGCAGGATTTGGTGAAAACTGGTTACCAGCCAAAATCCCATAAAGTTTATTGCAACTGGTACCCCTCTCTTTTTTTAAATTTGCTAAGCAGTGTTTTCTGCTTAACAGCTTAATGAAAATGGGCCCTTATCACATCCAACCGTCTTAGATAATAACTAGTTATCTTAAGGAATTCTAACCTGTTCTGCTATTTCTTGGTCCAGCTGCTTGAGTTTTTCATCTAGTACAGTTCTCTCCTTTGCTAATGTAGCCAAGTCTGATTCACTACCATCTGAAAATAATCAACCAGAAAAGAAATCATTGCTTAGTCTGACAAATGTGTCTACTACAATAAATTGTTGTGTTTCACAGTTCCAAAATACATCTTATAGACAGAATTTTCACAATTTGCTTTTAAATCAACCCAAATTAAGTCAAGCACCAAAACTTTGTAATGAGGTACCTGCTCACATTCAATTGATACAGTCTCTGTTTGTCTTAAAAAGCTTAACACTTTGCTCTTTAAACAAGCTCTTGGCTGATTTTGTTCCATTGTTGTTGTTCTCCATTGTGCTGACTTTTTACGATTGTATCTTATTGTTACATGTTTTGAACATGTCTAAAGGGAAATACTCGCAATTTATTATAATTTCAACGTTTTGTACTGAAACTGTAACAAAAGATCTTACCCGTTCCAGCAATAGACAATCCCGATGTACTCAGTGACGTAACCGAATCATTCAACCCTAGCAACCTCTCTTGTGAACCATGACCTCGGCTTGTAGCCAACGGTACAAGACTCTGGAATGACCCTGCTGGTGACCTCATCAGGTTCTGAAGCGAGCTAAGAGGTGATTTATTTCCCAAATTCGACGAGGACGACAAACCGATGTTGTGAAGTGAACCGGAGCTTCCCGGAGATCGTGGGAGATTGTGGAGCGACTCCGCTGAACCACGCTGGATGCTGTGACTGGAGTTTAGCGGAGATGACGAGGAATGGGGACGCGTCAATCGCTCCATAGAGATGGTTGGATCCTGGTCTAGGATCTGCCTCCTCAGTACTTGGATGATAGTGTCTTTATGAGATAGATCCATTGTCAACGCATTTATTCTATAACAAGAAAAACAAAGCAGACGTTCAGTAATTGCCACCAGTTTCATCATGTTCCCTATCTACAGTCATAATAATAAGTACTGATTGACATGTCCAAGAAAGGGGCTAGCCTTTTCCCCTCTTTCATTAACTTGTGGAGAAATTGCGATGGATTCTTGTAACCCTTCTTTCTTAAAGACAAAATGGCAAGAGAGAGTTGCAAGCTGGCTGATTTTATTGAACGGTTTCAAGCAGGTTTTTCAATAAAACTACTTCAACAATAACTTAATTGACTTCTTCTTACCTGGATTCCATATCTGTGAACTGACTCTGAACATGTTGTAAATCATCCATGTATCTCGCTCTCTCAGCCTGAGCCTCAGCTCGTACCTGCTCTGCTTCTTGGTTGAACAATCCAGCCTCACTAATGACATACAGAATACAAGTCAGTTAGTTATCACAGCTTCTACTTCTACAGTGTTCTCCACAAACATTCACATAGATAACACACTCAGGAGCCAATTACAGCCAAGTGTGTTGCTCAAGGACACAAGTGTCACAACCAGGATTTGAACCCACACTCAATTGCTGTCATCATTTTCATCTTGGAGCTACAAGAAATGCACAGACCAAACAAACCTTATCAATGTTGGAGCTCAAAACTCAACTTTGTTAGAGTGCAAGAGAAATGTAGAGACAAAACTAACCTTGTCAACGTTGGCTCCACAAAGCACTGTCTCAACGTACACTCCTCAAGAAACCTCTGCTCCCACTGCCAAAAACAAAATGAAGACACAAGTTAACTTCAGGGAAATTTGAACCAGGAACAAAAAGTTCAAATGCACCACTACTAAAACAATCTTGACAAACACCCGACGATGACAAGAGTTACTTACCTTGGTAACATCTGACTCCAATCGTAAGATGGCGTCTTCTCTTTCTTTAAGGAGTTCAAGAAGGGTGTGGTTACTACACTCTACATCCAGCTCAGATACGCCCTCATCTTGGTTGGGGTTATTGCTCTGTGAGTTAAGAAGTACGGGTCAATATAAAGGACTGACTACAACAAGTTTTCACTTTCCACTATTTTCAACATGAAAACCATGCCTCAAAACCATAAATAAAACTCTCTCAATAGAAAATAATGTGTTAAGCGCCATATCTGTCATCTGAAAGATGCTCATGGTGCAAAGCAAGCAAACTCTGCAAATGATGGTACTTCAAGCCTATACTAAACCAGTGAGTTTTCAAGTTAGTTTTGAAGCTCGGGAGAGTGTCTACTAGTTTGAGGTTCAGTTGAAGAGCATTCAAAAGAGATGGTCTAATATTTGGAGGGTGGATTCGCGAAGGAAAGCAACTTGATTTTCATTACCTGCATTCCTTTGAGTTTCTCGATCTCCTTCTCCAGTTTATTTCTCAGCTTCTGTTCGATCTGTTCTCGTTTCTGGTACGTTGATTTGAGAGCAGAGACCATCTTCTGAAGAGACGAGACCTTGTCGACATAAACCTGACGTTTCCGACACTGAAAAATATATATAATAATAATAATAATAAGGAAATCTTTCAATAAGGCAAATTGGGAAACATTTACAAAGGTCAAGAGCGATGTTCGGAAACAGAAACAAAATTATGAGATCCTAGATTCAAACTCAAACTTACCTCTTCCTGAAGTTTGACTACATTAGCTTGGGCGTTTGACAGTGCTGTGTCAAGTACATCAATATGTTGTCTTTGTTCTGACAGAGTCGCTCTTTGAGCCGATAGTTCCATTTCCATTCGTTGGTTGCTCATCATTAAATCTTGATCTAGAATCCAAGAAAATCACAAATTACTTCATGACACAAACAAAAATATAAATATCCAGAATGGGTCTTCGAATACAACTGTTATTAAAATCCTCTGCATTTTTCGTTTGAAAGTAAAATTGAGAAACTATTCATGAAGTAGAAGAAATACTTTACTAGCTACTATTTTGTTTAAGAGTGGTTTAGATTGAATATGGTTGTCTGGTCATGTATTGGTTAAATCAAATTTTAAAAGGAAGAAACTGTCATTAACTTTTCTCAGAGAGTTTTGGCAAATGTACAATTCTTAGGTGTGTGTAATTAATTGAGGGAAAAAAAAAACCAATTGTAATCTTTTTAATTTTTTTATTTGTTATTTATATTTATTAGTATTATGATATTTATTTATTTATTATTATTTTTTTAGGGGGGGTATTTTTGTGTGCATTTGATAGACTTTGAGATACTGTAAGCATAATTAAAAGAAAATTAGAGTAGATTTGTACTTACTTTCTGTAGCGAGTTTCTGAATCATGGAATCTTTGGCTCTAATCTCCTGCTTGAGTTCACTCACGTGACCCGTATTTCTCTCATGATGGTACAATTGGGTTCTGGATCTCTCTAATTGACCTGAAAGATAAGAACAGACAAGACGTCAATGGATCGGGCTGGCCCATCTTATACTGTATTTTTCCCAGTGGGCTCTGGTTCGAATCCCCCCTTATTTTGATCATCACACTTCCAATATGACTCAAGACTATTACACCAGATGGCAAAATCAAAATCAGATATTTCTAAGCAAGTCAGTAAATTGGATAAATATTTCAGATATGTTGATGGTAAAAAAGCCTGTATAAGTCTTCTTGACAAGTTAAAAGGTACATTGCATGTATGTAATGTTTTTCTGAACAATGAGGTCATGAGGGGAAACCCCATCCAAATGAACTTTGTTCCTGTGATTTCTGCATGTCACAAATTCTATGTAAAATGAGGAGCTTGGTGCAAATAATTTAAGATGTATCCTGAAAGAACCTTTAGGTTAGACCAGAAACTCAAGACATTGTCTCACCTTGTACTTCTTTATATTGCTCTTGTAACCTCTTAATCTCAGCCTCTAGTTTAGAGCGGACTAGTACCTCAAGTTGTTCTCTCTTCTTTGTGGATTCTACGAGCATCTCATGAGATGTCTGGACTCTGTGGATGTCTTGCTCAAACTGTTACCACAAACAAAAGCAAGCAATAAACAGAGTAAGATTGAGCACTTGACAAAGTGGTTGGAGTTGAAGATAAAACAAGTTTCTGTATGAACCCAAATCATTCCAACCCAAGTTAACCATAGCATAGGTGGTTAAGTATAAGACCATAGCAAGGGCCAAGATCTGTCCCCTTTGGTAGTGGATGTAAGATGTTGTGGATATCTTGCTGCTCTATGCTCAAACTGGTACCACAAACAAAAACAAGCAATAAACCAATTAAGATTGCGCCATTAGTGAAGAACTGTCCCCTTTGGGAGTGGACTTAAGACATTAACGTCTGGCCTTAATTGAAGCATCATAAGTGACAGGTGTTAGTCTAGCTGAGATAAAACCTTGGCTAGCTCTATAGCTCTAAGCATGCTCTAAGCACGTAGCTCTAGCCCAACTGTGTCTAATGCTCAAAGCATCTCACTTATGGGACATCCATAACACAATCTGTGTAACGTTTTAACTCCAACTTTTAAGTTGAAATTACAAGCTCAAGTAATAAACCACTGCAATCAGATGTCACGTTCTCATGCCCTTTTAACACCTTCAACTAACACCTCCTAATAACACCCAATCCAGCATGTCCAAACCACTCCATCTAACATCACACTCCCATCCCATCAGTGTTAATGCCATATACATGTAACCTGACCTTCCCCCACATCTGAACTTTTGATGTAGTGTAAAACCCTAACAAGCCATGGGACAAATTGCTGCATATACCCCCATGGGTTAGTCTCCCATTGAAGGCCCTAAAATCATCACTCTTGGAGCATGGCTTGGACCCTCCATGGTGGGCTTTTATAACCCTAGCTGACTTGTGACTTAAAGACTTCCCAAAAGCACTGGACTAAAACAACAGAGCATCTTGTATTCATTACCATAGTACATTAACTGGTTGGCCTTTGGTCTGTTGTTGGTTTTCAGGGATTGGTATACGGTAGTTTTTCTTAAACAAAGTATGTTCATTACCTTTTGTAATTTGCTGACTCTCTGTGAGTACATCTCAAGTTCTTGCCTCAAGGACATGTTCTCTTCTGAGAGTATTTCAACCATGTGAGTCGCTCTTGTTGCAATTGCCTCATGATCCACCTCAAATGGGATGTTAGAGGGCTGGCTACTGTCGGCATTAGGGGAGGAACTTGGGCTGGAACTGTAGAGGAAGGGAATAGAAAGCATAAATGTTTTATCAGTTATTAAACACAATGGATTCATTGCTGAGAAAGGTTTGAAATTCGGATCAAATTTGAGGAGATATGGATGAACTTCACAATCTTTTGGTCACCAATGGAGTTATAGCAGCATTCCTTTTGTAACAGTTAGAATTTCAAGGACCAGTCAGAATTCTGTCCAATCATAGTCTAGTTAATTGCTTGCCACTACCTAAAACACTGACTATTCATATTGCTTCAAATCTTATAGTCCCATGCTAATTGCTAGTACATTGGAAGAAAATATGTATCTGGAAAAAAACCCCAGCTAATTTACTCTTACTATAGAGCTCTTATCGGCCAGACATAAAACAGTCTGAATTCCAATAAAAAGTCTGAAAATTCTCATACAATGTACTTGTAAATTTAACTTAATTTGAATACAAACACTTTATTTTGGGTAAAGTGTAATTCAATTCTTGCGTGTTTTTGAAAGTGAAAGCGCCAATTTTGATTCCATTATATTTGTGTTGCAAATTACGTGGGGACTAAAGTATTTTTTCATTTGAGACTTGCGTGATCTGTTCATAATACATGACATCACCAGAGTTAAATTTGTCAGTGGATCATCGATGTACATTGATGCTCCATATAAAACACTCCCATATGTTTTACTCTACTATTATTCTTACACGTCGTTAACCGACGCTTTACCAAATTACCCTCATCTGCCATCCATAGGCAATCATTCAAACAGAATAGTGGAATCCTCATCGAGCACGAATGGTATAAAACAGGTTGTGTTAATTCCAACGTGTTGAATGAAATTGATAATCATCACACCATATTTGTTTAGTTAAACTCTACAGTGGCATACATAATTGCAACAGCCAGCTGCGAAGGTCAAACTAGGGGAAATTGTTACATCATTTAATGAAGAAGCGTTAGGAGAATTTGTCTCATTCTCCCTGCATCCTATAATAAATTCCATGCCTCAAAATAACCCACAGCAATTGCAGTGGTGCCCTGTGCTTTTACTGTGTTGCCCTGTGCTTTTACTGTGTTGCCCTGTGCTTTTACTGTGTTGCCCTTTCAATGCATTGTCCTCATTGAAGTGCCCCTTATACCATAAGGAAAAAAAGAGCAAAGTGCAAGGGCTAGAAAAAGGGACCAGCATTTTTTTTATTTTTTTTTATTAGATAAAATTAGTTTCCTTGTGTACTGACATAGAAATTCCTCAGATTCACACTAAATGTCTTACCATTCCCACCAGAGACCAATTACATGGTGTTATGCTTGCCACACAAATTCTGTCCATAAAATTACACAATTTCTTAGGGCAAGGTTAGCATAAAACTCTATTCTGAACAATTTTAGTCCAGTAAATATTTTTAAACTACAAGTCCAGCAGTCCTGTGGACCCCCCCCCCCAAATTGTGGCTAGAGTCTGTAAGACTGTAAATAAATTGATTATTTTACAAACTCTGACTCATTAGCAACAATCCCTGTTGTATGAAGCTCTTTTTGTATCTCAAACAACGCTCTAAGGTAAGAATCCTTTACATTTTACCCCATGACTAATCCCTAAACACAAAGCTGCTATTGTACTCTCACAAATATTGCAATTTGACAGTGGGGGACTGGGTCATATGACAAACTGTAACCCGTCACCAGCAAAACCCAGACCACAAAAATGTATACATTCTGTAGCGCTATAATACAATGCCAGTAACACTGTCCAGTAAGGCCACTGAGTTCAAATTAAACATTGCACACACTGAAGCCCAACAGTGCATAATGAACTTGATGTGCAGTCAGTTGGAACATGAAATTCCATCAAGATAAATCATTTTATTTCCTAGAAATATTCCTAATAGATGAAAATCTAATATTTTAAAATAACATCCTTATTAGATGACAACTGTTTTCAAAGTGAATTTGAAAATAGATTTTATAGTGTCATGTTTAAAGAATGATAATAACTTCAAAACGTATAGATGATGTCATACTGTTTACAACAAGAATGACCTTGAGAATACATCTGCGTGCTATTAAAGTTGTGTGCACATTAAAGGTGCAGTATGTATTACGTTGGGGTTTTAACCACACATTCATTCCATTCCTGTAGCTTTCAACAAAGGAATTGTTACCACAGAGCAAGCATTGCACAACTCTACCCAACCTGTAGAAACTTAATAAACTAAGTTGCACATGTGATACATTTAGGACTACACTGTAGTTTTGTTTTGTCACATGATGTGCTCCTTTCAAGTGCTCCGTTGAAGTTGGCATAATAAGTTTTTATGAACAATCTTCTGGATTTGTTGAAACACAATCTTGTCTGCTCTGTCCTTGTTTTATCTCCAGTTCAAACTAGCGTATGTTTTCATGGAGCTATAACTTGATGTTTCTTTTGATTTTTAAGTTGGGACAAACAACCTCATGGTCAAACTTAATTTTTACAACTTGTTCGAAGTTCCAGCCTAAAGTTCAGGTAACTACACAATTGTAGCCTGCAAACCTTTCCACAGTCACCTTGTTCTATGGTTTGAACAATATAACCAGGAATGTCAAGTATGGGGTCATTGAGACCAGCTGCCAAAGTATGGATTCCAAGCTATGTAACAGGCGTTCAACCATCTAACAGGATTTTTGTGGATTTGACAAATGCCAAGGCTTTTGGGTAATTCCTTGAAGGATTAAGTTTGGATTTCAAGCTACCATTTGAGCATTCTTGATTACATACAAATATGTGTGTACAGGGAAGGCAAGGCAAGGTTCTCCATGGTCTGAGCAATTTCTCCAAGGACGGCCAAATTAAATTTTCAAGGAAGTGCAGGTAAAACTGGATGAGGCAAGTTGCCAAGAAACCTACAAAAACAAATACCCAAACTTTTAAGGTATAGGAATGTAGCTTTTGTCCCCAAAAAGTTTGTTTTTTTCAAAGAGTTTATTGGACTTTTGCCACAGCAAAGCTTTTTACCAATACTACACTTCTCAGAAAAAGGAATTTTACAAGTAAACAACAGTATTTTTCATCCTTGATAAATTAGGGTCAGATGGGTATAAAGTACAAGTGTACTAAAGTCAACCCTCGTAACAAAGATTCAGTGAAGAGATCTGCTTCTTAAGAGTACATTCTGATGTCCTTAACCTCATACTGCTTTGTGTTTCTGTGTCTTGCTGTCATCTTACAAAATCATTCCTGTTATAAGACAGAGGTAATTTGGCCAGGCCCAGCCTGTTACAATAACGAGCGTAGGATGTAGTGTACATGTAGTAACAGTTGGGCCTTAATAGAGAAAATAGCCTACATTTTAGCAAACATCTAGTCTCATTATATATGGTCCACTCTGTGTCTAGCTGGCTGGAACCATGCATGAACAATAGAGCAACGGCTGAACCAATTTCCTTCTTCCCTTGCACAACCAACATTGTATGAGATAACACAGGTAGTTGTGAGATTATGGTAGATGATAAACTGAAATGCCATCAAAATGATGAGTTCTTTGTTCATTTTTACAAATGAAGGTCGAAGCCAATCCTGACAAACCAGTGATACAAATAAATCTTATTTTGTGAAAAAAATGTTAATTTAAAAAAATAGTTAATGGCCTATGTTTTGCATTCAACCATAGGTCCTTTCGGTTAATTATATTTTCTCTATTTTTTAATTTGGTTGATCTTTGTCCTTTCTCTACAATCTTTGTAATCAGTGAGCAGGCTGGCTTACTATTGGTGATAAGAAACAAGGCCACTAAACTGAATTGTTGTAACTTTGGGAGAGAGGTGAGAGGTGGGGGGGGGGGGGGGGTATCCATATTTCTTGAAACCAGTCTGTTTTGGCAATGTTCACTAATAACCCACATTCCAGTCATCAAGTCTGGTGCTGATAAGACACCCTCCAATAGAAACCTGAACTCAAAGATACTTCATAATGACTACCCAATACTTCCTGTCAGTAACCCTCAAATATTGGAACCTTGCATCACCCCCGGGGATACGCTGATAATTTTCCAGATCTAAATTCCACGCCTTGCCCGCTCAATTTCTGACCCACTTTCCCGCCAGGGTGGACAATTCATAACAGATATTTGAGTTTCTTAATTGGTATTCAATCAGGTGGCTATGTTGATTGCAATAAGTGCCTCATGTCTGAAGGGTCTTGGGTCTTGGGACTCATACTTTATTCAAATCAACAACTTGTGCACAGATTACCGTGAAATCAACCATGGACAAAACTAAAAACATCTGTATTGGATTTATACATGTTTTGGAAGTAAACACTTGCAAATATTAAAAACGTGGATTACTATATTTTTTTTTAAATAAGTGAGCTAGGCCCTTTAGTATAGTGCAATTTGGCTACAAATACATGATGGCACAAAGTCAAACTTTTAAACCATCAATCTCGGATTGAAACTTCACAAGGTGTGGACATGAGTACTTAGCTATAAATAGTAAAATTGCAAGTTTGTGTCAAATCTCTTTTAGGAGGAGTGTTGGCTATCTTTTAACTAAATTCAAAGTTTAAACAACTTTTTTTGCCATCAGTTTTTAAAAGTTTTATTTAGCACTTTATGAAACATCTTACCTGTACAAAACATTGTTACAGTATGTTCTCAATCTTTTAAATTGAGCTTGTTTATAGTTGATGAATAATTCTTACCTTGTTGTTGTTGTCGTTGTCGTGGTTTCAAACATACTTGATGACTCAGAAGACTTAGATTTCATATTGTAAGATCCGCTGAAGAAAGTTGAACTGTCTCCGCCATCGCTGCTCTGAGAATCACGATCACTGAGCCTCGAAGAGGAAGGTGATGAGGTCGAACCACCAGGGTACCTCGGAGGCGGCGGTCTCTCAGAAGAAAAGTTTGGCGATAATTCAGAGTCACTTAAATCACTAACTTCGACGGATGGGCTCGTATTTTTAAGTCCAAACTCACGAACAAGGCTTTCCATGATGCTTCCTCCGGATCGGGCACTTGCGGACGAAGAGGAAAATACGGATTGAGAGTCTAGACGTGAACTTTGCACGTTCTCATGAGAGGAACTCTTATGTCTTGTTTCGGCCCCTCGGTCATGAGACAAGGAACCAGACTGTGGAAGACTTTCCATACTCTTAGAGGAATTGTTACAGGAGATGTTTAATGCACTGAGTTTATTAGCAGTTTGTGGGATATGGAGTAACTCATATTTTGAGCTGTCACCCATCGCCCCTTGCGAGAAGAACGCCATTTCTTTATCACTAAGGAAGTCCTGACTCTTCGTGGGCTTATGTTGAAGAATACGTCCATCGCTCGTCCGCAGGAATAATTGTTCCTCACTTTTCATCGGTTTGTGTTGCACCATAGGAGAGAGATGAGGGAACCCTCCGACACCACTCCCACTATTCCACGCTCGATGCGCAGACGGCGCCCTCGTTTGTTTGTCCTGCAGTAAGTCCAGCAGTCGTAGCTCCTTCTCGCCTCCGCCATTATTGCACTTGCCCTCCATTGAAACAAAATTTAGAAGTAGGTATCTCGGTACTGTATTGTCGTCCTCTGGTTTAAGGATCATCTCAGAATAAGGACAGGAAGATTGGGTAGGATGCCTTTACTTCCAGCTGACAGTTTGTAATAATAGATCCCAGTCAGAACTTACACCAGCAATGATTAAAATCTGTAGGAAATGAAATAATATGGTTAGACAGGAAATGGTACTTACAATGATAATGTCTCGGTCCTTAGGGAAGGCTTGATAAAAATCACTCTTTTTTTATCAAGGATGAAACCAGGTGGTAACAATAAACTTTGATGTAGTATTTAGACTATATTAGTAACTGGTAACCTTCTACTACTACTAGTCTAGTTTTAAACACATCGTTTTACTGGCACCATACGAAGAATTATCATCACAAAACATCCATGGATAACCAAATCTAAACATTTGAATAACTTTCAACTAATATGTAGATCATGGAGGAAGGCAAAGATGTAGAGAGTACATAGAACTGTGCAGGATTCAAAAACATTCAAATCAAATTAGGCTGTCCCCACAACCACACAAAAATATTTCAAACTTTCAACAATTACCAAATTCTTTGAAAGTTACCAGGATATTGCCAAACATTCTAATCTTGCAAACCAGCGTCCTGCTCCAAGTTTGCCACCATATTTCCTGCTGTCAGCTCACAACGATGAACCCACAATATTTCCAACAATTATACCGTCTTGGTGGTGGCTTGTTCAACTTACGGCTCTCCAAGTACACTGTACCGTGGAGGTAGAACGTCTAGCTGTACTACATACCTCAGTTACTTATCACATCAGTAATACCGTGAGAAACAGTCCACGCTAGCCCCACATTACTAACATGTTCCTCGCATGCCATAGAGTCCAACTTACTCCCAGTGGTGTAGATGAACCTAGTGGGCATAAGACCCTGAGATGGAATCAACCGAAGGTGATCTATGCACACTTTACACAACAACACTGATCCACAAACCCGCCTGTACGCATAGCCCTAGTCCACCAACCTGGACTCCGCCAACCTGGACTCCGCCAACCTGGACAGGCATGGAATGTAAGAATGCCTATGATAATATTCTAAGTAAATTCTTGGCTGTGGTGTTGCAGGCTAGGCCATTCTTTACTCCTGGCATATTTTGATAGTACGTGTTTGAAATAAATGCAAGTGCATGCATTTTTAACTTTGATATTTACTTGTTAATGTTTACTGGGTGATTGGAATTCAGAAGCTTAATTGGGAGGGATGGATGAGTTTTTTACCCTTGATGTGGTAATGTTCCAGTATTTTATATAAATGATAAAAATAGATACATAAATGACAGAGAATATTACTTTCAGTTTCTGCCTGAAGTACAGTCATGGGTGGTCATATTGTAGTAGAAAACTTCAACAATTTCAACTCAAGTTTTAAAGCTGTATCATCATTTTGTTTTTCTGTTTCTGATGGCCCAAGTTTTAAAGAGTTATTGCTGGTGGGGTGCGTTCCCAGAAGCACAATGATGATAAACAATGACTTAAACAAATAAAAGTCTCCGTCTTTCTTTTTCATTTGAGCCCAATTTTCGTAGCAAAGGCTTTAAATACAGCCTGGTACAATACTTCACACATCTATAGCCTACATTTGGTTATTGCCTCAGTGCCCTTTGAAATGTTCCAGATAAAACACTCATTTCTCTAAAGAGGTGACCATAACTTCAGGAAAAACTGTCCAACCCTTCTAAAATGAGTGAAGTAATAGGGCTAATTCAATTCTGCAATTTAAGATTCAATTAAGAATTATCACCTTTTATTATAATTTTTTTATCAAAACCTTGGGGTGAGTTGATTCTCACACTTTGGATTAATTCTCCTTTCGAAGAATTCAATGAATTCATCTACGTGCAGAAAGTCTCTCACAAAAAGTTCCCATCCTTTTAAAACATTCCACAGACTTCCTTAAGACAAGAAAAACTGCAAGATGGTAATTCTCATCATAACGCAAACAAATTTCTCCACTCTTGTACATGAATTATGATTTTCAAAGCACTGACCCTTATAAATCTTAGTCATGTTTCTTGCGACAGGAAGCCGTGACAATGGAGGGTCCCAGAGCAGGAATGTGGTCCAGCCGTGGGGTTCAATCGCAAGGTCACGTTGTCACAACATGCGACTGACCGGAATTCAACAGACCCAATTTGATTCATTGGCAACTTTACATGGGATAAATTGAAAAGGAATTTTTTCATAAGTGAACTTTCCTTTTCGGGTTTTGTTCTGTGAACGACAGGTATCGTTCGATGAGTGTTGTGAGAGAATTCCCTGACTTATTATAATTTAAAAAGGAAAGGTAGATCAAGGAAACCTAAATCATCTCACAAGGAGGTATTGGATGTCATCTAGATCCAACATAACTCCAGAATAACTTAAGTTACAGTGACTCAAGTAATAACAACTGAAGGGCGTTTTGTAAGTTTATTGTGCATCAAAATAGTTTGTAATATTTGTAAAGTCACTTTTATACTAAACTGTGATACACACACTTTAGCACACAGAGTTGTTGAGACTTCCTATTATTCCCTTTCCTAACTAATCACGTTGTGGGGACCCAGATTTAACAAATAAAAAAGTTGTGGAACCTTTGTTCCATTGTGTAAGTCCCCACATCTTCGAGCATGCCAACCCCAAAATATTAAAACATCACATTTCTACTAGACTTATTCTATTCCAGTACAGTCAACATATTATGTTCCCGAGTCTGGATACAAGGTCTCTAAAACTTTAAGAAACACAAGAACTTGGAGTTTGTTTTAAAGGGGTAAACACTTCACAAAGGCTGAAAGACTAAACAATGCACAAAGGCCTACGGCATACTTAGTGTTAGCTAGAGGGGTGTCTGGGTGTCTTTTGACACCCTGTTTTATTTGTCCTTTATACATTTTTCTTTGACAATTTGGACACCAAGTTTTAAACTTTCCAGCAAATATTCATACCCTCTTATCAAATCCTGGCATGTGATATTGTATGTTAAGTTGCCGGACAGACAAGACTGACAAACATGCCCTAGTGAGTCACTACTGTACTGACCAGTAGTGACCAATCCAGCCGTTCCTGGCCACTGACCATTGCCCTCGCCCTGTATTCCTAGCCACAATAACTGTGGACTTTATCTTATCATGAGCCTCCCCGTTATCTTCTCCCGCATTCCAGGATGCTCCATGGTCAACAAATAGTTGTATTTCCTCATCAGACTTTAACCACATCGAGTAGGGTAGAGTTCAGACAGTGTAAAGTATTCCAACGGCTAGCCCTGTCTGAGTGGTGCAGTATCATCACTCCTGTCAAGGGCCCAATTTCATGGCTCTGCTTACCGCCAAGATCTACGGTTACGATCACCATTCTCCAAATTTCTGGGCTAGGTGTGTGAAAGAGGAATGCCTCGTAACGTGGAGTACGCACACGCACAAGCAAAAATTCCTTGCTAACCAGCGAAATAAGCTTGACGTAAGCGATCCCTGCTTCTGTAAGTAAGCGCCGATTCTTTGCTTACGGTAAGCAGAGCCACGAAAAAAGGACCCTGAACTTAAGACACACCTCGCTGAATCAAGTTGACCGCTAACACAAAAAAGGATATTCCCTTCCTCTATTACTTAACTTACACCCTTACAAGTAAACTAGATGAAAGATCAGAAGATGTATCTAATATCTTCAATCCCAGCCATCATCCGACAATATTCCAACTTGGTTTTCTTAACTGTCATTTCTATCATCTCTCATCCTCGGCTCATCTAAAAGCATTTACGTCATCCCTGAGCAAGTCTTACTGCAGCTGCTTACACAGCCTCTCTCCTTACAGAAGTTCTCATTACAATTAGCATCTCAATCTCAATGACATCTTGGGAAGGTTCCTCCTCATCAATGCCCTCTTCCTGCCTCATGGATTGAAAGTCTTAATTTATCCTTCTTTCATCACTTCTCACTCTATCTTTGCATCTTTTCTTAGGATAGTTAAGACTCCCCGAGCATTTATCCCTTGCACACTGTACTGTATGTATACTCCCACACCGTACAATGTTTCATCACATGGGCATCTTACTCTTATCTGAGGATATTAAGACTCCTTCAACATTTCTCCTTACGCCTAGTATCCCCTGCACACTCAGCAATCAGTCTCTCTCTCATCCATAATGTTTCATCACATCCCCTCTAAGTTTGCGTCTTCCTCCTATTATTGGATGACGATTGAAGACTCCCCTGTATCCATCATCAATGAAACCATCTTATTTATTCACTGTCTCCTCATCCCTACTCCTTGAATGTAAAATGATGAGTATCAAAGATGATGGCTATCTGTCTGCCCAACCCTCCTCCGTCCCTACTCAATGAACTCTCATAAACTACTCCTCTAACATTATAACTTATTTCCATCTCTTGCTCTTTATTGCATTTTATTATCATCAACTGATGAATATCCGTCTGCCCCCTTGTCTTCATCTGCTTTCCTCTTCTAATTTACTTTCTGCTCTTCTCATTTATAATCATCTTTTCTCTAGATGACTGGCAAAACTTCCATTCCTTCATCCTTCCATCATCACTTTGAAAATGTTCTAAGATGTTAGAAGAGGCATTTTTACCAGTCAGGTCTGCTCATCTCATGAGAAAAATGATTGTACACTGTAATCAGTTTCTCCAACATGACTTTACATCACTCTTCATTAGCATCTTAGATGTAGTCGTCTAAGATGAAGCAATCTACATGTACATGTTCACCTGTCTCCTGCACCCTACCCCCTGCTCTCCCAAACCACTCCTCTCCGCATCCCTCTTCCCCCAACCTCTCCTCTATCACGTTCTTATCTCCTCTGCTCCTGGATTCCAGGGAGGTTGTCTGAACTCTCGTTGCATTTTTCCCACGGCCCCAGAGTCCATAGTAAAGATGAGTTCCATTCCAAGATGCTGACTCATCAGCGAATGACGATTCAGGGAATTTAGGCCGGGCGCACGAGCCGAGGGTAACAACCACAAACATGAGAACATTCGCTTTGACAGATTTCTCAAAATGTTGCTTGTCAAAAAAAATGACAAATACATGAAATGTCATCTGCTGTTCTATCTCTGGCTACATAAGGAGACAAAAAGATTGCACACCTCGTTCATGATGCCTTCTTCAGTATTAAAACAAAATTGTTGTTAAATTGTTTAATGAAGTAAAAGCAAACACTTGTCAAGGGAAGTCAAATTGAATTGCCTTCAAGCCCCTGTTAAATTCATGGCATCTGCAATGTTTATAGCTTGTAAAACAAAACTGCTGTTTACCAAGGAAATAATAGCTACCTCCATTGTTTGATAATTCCCAGCATGTCACACTAGACAGATTTACATTTTTGTCTCAAAGGTCTGCAAAACAATCTCAAAAAGTGCAACCCTCTTATGTACTTGTCAAACTCAAAGTAAACACTCTATATTCTATATCTCAATTTTAAAAACAATCAACAATGGTGGCTATGGTAATAACACAGTTCTTTTATAGCGCTTTTCACGCCCGAAGGCATCCTTAAGAGCTCATTATTTTTTTTGAAAAGCTATGTTTGGAATTATATCACCCATTTATGTAGCACCTTGTAACAGTTTACCAGTGCTTGTATCACTGGTCCCAATTTCATAAAGCCTGGAAGCACAACAAACTTGCTAAGCTTAGGAAAATCTTGCTTAGCAAAAACAGGTTACAAGCCATTATTCCACCAAGTTTACATTAATGTAAAATGCTGCCGCACTCATCTTTTGCTTAGCAAATAAATTTGTTAAGCAGTATTTTCTGCTTAACAGCTTTAAGAAATTGGGCCCATTTTACAAGTGCTTGTAACACAAGTACAATGTACTGTGAAATTAGAGTACACAATCGTCTGCTTAGTAACAAAATTTATATTAGACTCTATTTTTTCAAAGACATTCGTAGGTGTGCGTAGGTACCATACATTCATAATACTGCATGCGTAAGTCACTGTGTACAACAACCTCACATACCAGAAATTCATCTTTTGCTTTTGGCTCACAAGGAATTTGAGCAATCCCTGGGGTATTAAAGACAAGGAGTCAGTAGCATGATTGACCTACCCTGCTTTAGAAAGGTCTGATCCCAAATAATGCCCTCTGGCGGACGGGTCAAGAGAGATATTTAATAATGCTTCATGCCACTTTATAGGTAGAAGTAGGGTACTGCTAGTTTACAAGATTTAACAAATTTGCTCAAATTTTGTTCAACAACTGTGTTTAGATCGGTGCTAAAGAATATTATTTGGTTTTACCCATACACCTATTAAGCAATGTATACTCAGTACTTTCCTGAGTAATGTGTGGTATGTAGGCCATGTGTTGTGTGAATTTTAATCTTATTGTTTGCAGTGACTTTCGGTAAGCTTTACGGTTCTAATGAACGTGTGACATCTCCATAAACTTCAATTGTTGATTTTTTGTTCTACCACTACTTCAATTTAGAATCCATAGGGAAGTTCTGTTTGAAATCAACACAGGTTCTCAGACCTGGAATTACATCTTTGAGATCAGAGGGCCAGGCCGTTTTCATTTTGCAAAGGGAACTTCCAATTGGAAAATCTTTAGGGCCACTAAGGTCAAGAGCAGGGCAACAGAGGCCATGCCCTCCAAGTAAATCCAGGCATTGCAGAGATGCCAAGTCCAGAGGCCAGCTATGCGTCAGATTTTTCCGTTTTGTATTGCATGCCTGTACGATCACATAGTAACCATGGTATTTGAAGCACTATTGCAAACATTACTTTTTCTATCATCGCGTAGTTCAAGACAAACTGAAGCACCACCAACACTACTTTTTCAATCATCACGTAGTTGAAGATGAATTCGTAAACATTCAAGTACAGAGAGTAACAAAGCCACACCACATGATTAAGGCCCATCCCTGCGCTGCTACAAGATCAAAAGTGTATGGTTCGTCATAAATCATTTCATTGTGTACATGATGTATGACGTCTGCATACTCAATGTGTAAGGCCAAATAAAAAACAAACATGTTAGGCATCCCCCCTTTTTGAAAAAAGGAAAGAAAAGGGCCTTTTTTTCTTTTTCTTTTTTTCAAAATGGCTGTCTAAGACAAACAGCTGGGCTGTTTTTCAAAACTTTTTTTGCTGAGATCATTTAAATAAATCCTTTGTTTTCCAATTAAAAAAACAACAACAACGTTTTTATAAATGTTTGTTTTGTTTTAAAGGAGACGGCCTTTTAAAAGGAAGTGGGCGGGGACGCTAAACATGTTTTTATTTTGATTTGGCCTATATGAACCTCTAGCTGTGTGTCAGGTTGATCTTTTCTCTTAAATACATTCCATAATAACAGGTGTAGCTCAAAGACTAGACTGGCTCAGTCCTTTGGTTTCTGACTCTTGTAATGTTTATAGCTGGCATTTTTTTTTTAATTGGGTACCAAAACCCTAGTAACATCTTTGTTGTGAAATGGAACATCTGCTAACGGGAGCCGAATGTAAAATTTATGACCAGCCATTTCTACTAATCAATACAATATTTTGTGCTTAAGCAGCTCTCTGATTGGGCCCCATTTGTAGTTTCGGTGTACAAAAGATGCAATAATGAGGGGTTTTGTAAATTAGATAAAGAGAAACAGTTGACTGCACTAATTCCTAGCCACTCTAACAATAAAGCGAGGATGCTGCACTCTCCAGTAGAATGTTTTAATTGGGTGATTTTTACCCGTTTAGAGGAAGCATTCCATCAATGTTGCCCCCCCATAGGGGACAGCTCACAGGGTTGAACCCAAACAAAAAGACTGACTGAAAATCTGCACGTATCCTTGCGATCAATTGGCTTGGGAATTTAGGCTGCTGTGATGGGAAGGGTTTAAGTCTGTAAATAAGCTACAGATTAAACTGTCACATCATAGGGAAATAGAGTTAGGTTCTCCAATCTCCTCAGGATTGGTTAAAACTGTACCACATTCTGGACCAAAACTTTTAAGTTTTGCCAAAATATGCAGAACTGAAACAGGGCTGCTCTGACTGTTTTACTAGGTGTTTATCTTTGGTTTTTAAAGTATATTCTGTCTAAACTGGTGCATTTCAAATGGTACTATCTTGATGCTTTATGTAAATTTGATTTCAACTTCAACCCCCCCCCCAAAAAAAAAAAAAAATGTTGTGTGGTTTTTGTTTTGGTGTGTATCAGCCTTAAAAAAACTGAGCCCTGGCAAACCTATAAATAAATAGTGCTCCTAAACCCCCCAAGGTACATCATCAACAAAGATGTGCTTCAAACAAAGGCCAATGCTTTTATAGCTGTCTAAAAATTCAAGGCCCTATGCAATATCACACCATAAGAATGATTTTCCCAGCATTTCAAAAATATTATTTCAATAAATTTGATTTCATATATTAAATTTGATGGAACCAGTTAGTTGACCTGACTAGCATTAAAAACTAAACATACTTTGTATGGGGCCATCCTGAACTCAATGGGGCACACCAAGTGAGCTACAAAAACCCACAAGAAACTTCATGAGGTTTGTGTACAGGGACACAGTGAAGAGGGGATGCTGTAATTGGGTGAATTTAACCATTTGGAGGAAGTATTTGATCAATGTGACCCCATGGGGGACAGGACAGTCAGCCTCAGCTCACAAAGCAACCAAAATACTCTCTAGCTGTGATTCTTCAGCATGGGGGACTGTTGGCCAGTCTTAAATTGTCCAACCCACCACAGTCCTTTGGTTGGACATTGGAACTAAAACTAAACACAATTTCTATGGAATTGCAACTCTCTTTCACATTTGCTGCATTTTCTTCTGGAAAAATGTACTTTAAAACCCTCCACAGTGGTTGTTTATTTTCTGGGATTAACAGTCAATTGAGAAAGGACAGTAACCAAACTTTTGGGGGAATTTCCCCATTTATTTATTTTGTATGAAAAGGGCAGCCAAGGTTCAGAGTACTTTGTGTACTTTATTTTAAGATAGGAATATAAAAAATAGGTTTTCAAAGTCAAAAATACCTCTGACTTGAGAACCAGTGATCCTTAATAAAAGGATCAGTTTTGTTGTTGTGTTTGGAAGAAGACCTTTAAACAAAGGGATCTGAAATCACAAGCAAGATTCTGGTTTGACATGAGATTTGGGGGTTTCTTTGCTGTAAGCTTCCTTGTCTCACAATTTGTTTTTTAGCTCTCTATTTTCTCCTTTTTTAAGAGTAGGCACTTATAAATAAGCCTTAATTAAAATATAAAGTTTAAAACAAAGAAATATTTCTCTCTATACATCAAGAGTGGCTTATGCTTCAACTAGAAGACTAGTTTGATCACAGGATTCATAAGAACTAAGCTAACTTGTTAACTTACTGTTGTAAATCTTTGTGATTCTATACATTTTAAAACATTAACTAAGTCAGTATTCAACTTGGGCCATCTACGGCATCTACAGTTATTGGAACTTCTATTGTTTTCCTTCTCCATTCTCAAAGTACTTAGGCGCTGTACTCATTTATTGAAATTTTGAAATTTGCTAGTAATAATAGTATGAAAGATAAATAAAAAATAATAAAAAATAGTACAGTGCCCCAGTTACTGGGTCTATAAAACTTTATAGGTAATATTGCTGAGTATTAATCAATACAAAATGCTTGTGTTGTGGTGGTGGTGATCGAAAACCTCCATGGAGAGCTAGATTATTGAAACAACTTTAAATCATGCTTCGATTTCTTTACAGTAAATTATACGGTACTGTCCTTAAATAGCAATAGAATTCAGTTACTCAATACACATCGATTTGTATTGTGAATAACCTATGAATATGATATACCCCAGCACTGCAGTTAAGTGCATACTCGGCAAAAATCAAAACAACACAACACTTGTCAATTGACAATCTTTTAAAAACAACATTTATTGGTCACGATCGCATAATGGTACATCCATGAGAAAATTGTGTTGGATTTCGACCTTGCAGTTTCGGACCTTTACAAAACAATGATTGAAAAACGTACACTAATAATAGTGAAAATACAACCCTGACAATAGGATTTATTCGCCTCATCAGATGTATTGTGGCGGGAGTTGTGTTCCAGACGGCCCCGGTGTTTTCGACAACAACCTGCAAGATTGCGATCGCATTCTTCCAAAAATAAAACCACTTACCTTCAATTTCACTGCCTGGATCTTTCACTCCGTTCACGATTTCACGACCTTCGAACTACTTGTAAGATTTGTGTCCATGATTTACTTGTGGTTTTCGGGTGAAATGATCAGTCTACTACCGCAAAAGAAACACACATGCACAGCGTACGATTTGTGACTGTGTACCTACTTATGCACGGAATGTGCATTAATCACACAACAAAAAGCAAACAAGAAAAGCCCATTCATTTCACACACATGCATTCTACACCATGCCAACTAGTTTACAAGGAAGTACAGGGCGCCCTCGGCGAGGAATGTTAGTTAGTAGTGACTCAATCCTTTTGTGGCGTAATGGTCCTTTGTCTGCTTTGCAAAATGAGAAACTTCCTATTTTCGCGGGGATATAAATAAAAACTCATCGGTTTTGTTTGAAATTGATTTCCTCATTAAACCCCAGATGTAACTTCTTGTTAAAATAGGTTCTTGTTGATAGTTTTCAGTCTAGGTTTTTTGATTTGTTTATTACAAATGTTCAAGGTCACACCAGACCAGCACAAAATACATGCACAAACATCAAATTTATTCCAGTTCCGAAATTCCTGGGTTTTTTTTATATTGCAAATAGAACAGACAAACATACATTGAAAATAATTTTATACTGGTAGAAATCATAAAAATCTATACAATTATTGTTCAATGACAGACAGATAAAATTGCAAAAATAATCTTCTCAAGAGACAGGATGTTGGAAACCTTGAATTTCCCTGTAAAGAATAAATTACAGTATCCGTAATGCCATGCATTTAAAGTTGTAATTTAATCAATTTTGTTGGAAATTGCAAATACAAATTATTTAAATGTTTACAAAGAGCATTTGGTGTGTTGCGAATATATTATAACATTTGGGAAGATTTAACCACGGCCCTCTGCCAAAACAAAGTAAGACTCAGAGAAGATTTATTCAATCCGGAACACTACTTAAAATAAACAGCCTAACATCTTCTAAAAAACAATTATGAGCAGCTTTGTGCTAAGAGAACAAGTATCCACCCAAAAATATAAGCAAAGTATGGCTTCTACTGCCCCCCCCCCCAAAAAAAAGCAAAAATTGTTTATTGACAAAATACGGAGACCGCCATCTTTAGGACTAGACAACTCAGTTGGTAGAACGCTCTCACAACGAAAAACTGAAAAAGTCTTGACCTTTTCAGCAAATAAAAAAATGGGAGTATGTCTCAAACTAGCGCGATTGTTGGGACTGGCCAAATTAATTCTTAAGACAGTAAAGTAGAGATGAGATTTGGGTCTTGAAAATTTACTCTATAAGCAGCATGGAGGTAGAAGTTATGGCCATTCTTGCTGTCCCACTTTGACCAGAAGAGGGCGACATTCAGTCAGTAAGTAGGTCCAGATCAACTTCATCAAGGATTCATTTAGTAGGTGCAGATCTCCAACTTCATTCAAGCCTATGTAGATCTTTTTTTGACCTCTTTGAATCAGTGACAATAATTCTTTGTACCTAATGGAAGATTTTGTTTTTAGAGTGTTTAGAAAAGTAGTCCGCCATTCAAATCAAGACGGATCAGAAACCAAGCACGACCCACTACTCTGCTCTATTTTGTGGCAATCTAAAAATGTTCAATAACTGTTCATTGTTGACCAACAGAGGGCGCATTCACTAGAGTTCAGAGTAAGAGTTTCAAGTCCGGGGCTTGATCGCTGAGTTCCATCCATTCATGAATATGATTCCTATCTCTGCCCATCTGTTTTACTGTCTCATCCATACGTCCATCAAAGAGTCCGAAAAGTCCTCCTGAAGAAAATTCAAAACAAATTCCTTCAATTAAAGATTTGAACACACAAAGACAACACTATTCACTGTTGAGACACTCTTTTAGAGAGACACCTGTGCATTACACCTCAATATAATTTCTTACCATATTGGTGCCTCCCTCAGGCTTGTGTATACATCTCTTTCTTCCAGGAGAAATAAGAGACAAATCTAGATGTCTTAGATAGTAACCAGTAGTAACCCCATTCCTCAACTCCTACTCTCCCAGCCTTCTATAGAAACCCCACAAGGGACAGCAGTTCTCAAACTAGTCTAAGGGCCATATCACCTGAGGCAATTTACAGGCAACCAGTTCCAGGCAATCTCCGAGAAGAGAATACATTCACATTAGACTTTTCTCATATTTTTCCAGGTAATTGCTTGGAAAATTACCCATTGCTGTGCCTCTAAATGGCTGCAAAAGTTGCCTCATATGACAAGGCCTAAAGCCCTTATGCTGATACCTGAATTGGCAGTTTCGGCTACAGCTATGGCCGTTGCTAAGAGCACCCTGTACTTCAACACATGCTGACACAGCTATCGGCCATACCTCTAGCCATAGCCGTAGCAGCTATGGCTGTTGCTAAAAGCACCCTGTACTTCAACACATGCTGACACAGCTATCAGCCATAACTCTAGCCATAGCCGTAGCAGCTATGGCTGTTGCTAAGAGCACCCTGTACTTCAACACATGCTGACACAGCTATCAGCCATAACTCTAGCCATAGCCGTAGCAGCTATGGCTGTTGCTAAAAGCACCCTGTACTTCAACACATGCTGACACAGCTATCAGCCATAACTCTAGCCATAGCCGTAGCAGCTATGGCTGGTGCTAAGAGCACCTTGTACTTCAACACATCCTGACACAGCTATCAGCCATAGCTCTAGCCATAGCCGTAGCTGCCATTTTGGAAAAAGCCCCACAAATTGATTTAACCATCTCACCTGTATGTATGAAGAGTATCTTGTTGCCTTTGAATAGTTGTGGTTGTTCCTTTGTTAGCCTGAGTAGATGATGGACGCTCTTACCAGTGTACACAGGTTCAATGATAACACCAGTCCTTCTACAAACCTCACCAACAAGATCTAGCAAAAGAAAAACCACAAAATGTCGGAGAAGTTTTAAGATTTAAATGGTTTGGATCATAAGAAAAACTATAGTAGTAAACTTGCAGGAACAACAATGAATAAAACTACTTTGGGTTGAGAGAAGTGCTGGCTCTGTGAAGGACCGATGTGGTCTCAACGTTTCGAACAGTATTCTGGAGAGAATTTTGAGTTCATATAGAACTCAATATCAGCAAATATTTGTGGATTTAAAAAATTGTACAAATTAGTTTGAACTCTTATAACCGCCGCCTCATCAGAGCTTACTGATCAAAACTTTAGTTGTTGGTTTTTAAAACCAACACTACTCAAAAAGAAATATTCACATGGTGTTACTGCAAACCTCTTAGCTAATACCATTTATTTAAATGTATAAAAAGACTTCTTTCAATGACTTCATTCTATTCTTGTTTTCTTATTTACCCAGTTCCTCTTGAGTTGACAGTCCGTAGCCTCTTCCTTTGACTCCATCTATTAAGTGGACAATATCTTCAGACTGCAGGACTTTACCATTGCTATCCTTCACATCGATTTCCCTCAAGACATCGTTGATCTGTTTAGAGTGGAACTCTGAGTCATCCGAGACGATGAAGCCATGGACTCTGTAAGAAACATTTTAATTTTCATATTCAGACAAGCATATGAAGCAGTTTGAGCCTACATTTGCTCTACACTGATTTATGCTAAAGCACCTCAGGTTGGGCATGAACCTACAACCTTCATATTCAACTGTTAATAGGAACTTTCTCAACACCCTAAGAGTATTTATAAACCTCTCAGCTCAGAGCTACTATCTCAAACCTTTACAACCTCCATTGATACTCCTTGGAGAAGAGAAGCAATTAAGGCCAGATGCCTTTCTTTATTAGCTGATCTAAAGATAGGTCTGTCATATCACAATGACTGCTGCTGGGTTGCACTTACTTCAGTCTGGAGCCAGTGAGATAGTTGGCAAGAGCCAGACCAGCAGTAGAACCACTGCTTCCACATGCAATGGCGATGTCTGTAAACTGGTCTGCAATACCCTAGGTCAAATTAAACCATAACCAAAATGATTGATTGTAAACAAGCTGTACGTATGTTGAACGCGTATAGTAGAATATATCTAAACTATTTGATTCAAACTGCCTCTGACTACTGGGCAAGCTCAGTGGTCTAGTGGGAAGACGCTATTTTAGCATGGTAAATGGCAAAAAAGGATTTCTCAAAAAAGTGAACAAACAACAAATCTGAATAGTTCTTGTAAAGCTTAAAAAAAGAAAGTGGTTTTGTAATGACTATGACCACAAAAACTAACTAGGCACAGCAAAGTATTGTTGAACAGAACAGTTTACCAGCCAAAATGACATTAAGTTTGCATTGTTGGGACTGGTTCCCCACTGCTTTACAAAGAAATGTGTCGAGCAGCATTTTCTGTTTAACATTTTTTATGACATTGGGCCCTAGTCAGCATTGGTTGTTTGGCTTTGTTTACCGAGTACCCTAATCAAATATATGCTAGGCATGGGTTTATGGGATGTGGGGTAATTGTGGGGTAATTGTGGGGTTATTGCAGGGTTATTAAAATGAGATCCTCACCTGATCCAGTAGTTCCCTGAATCCCTCCAGATAGCCGTATAAACCTATTGCTGTAGAGCCACCTATTGGTATTGGGTAGGCACTCTCACCCGTCTCCTCTCTGTATAGAAATCAACATTACTGGGTCACTAAAACTGGATCAATACTAAAAGTGGGTCAGTACTACAACTTTTTCAGTTCTCAAACTTAAGCTTCATCAGTACCATAAACTGGGTCGGTACTAAAACTGGGTCAAAATAAAACTGGGTCAGTACTATAAAATCGGGTCAGTACTAAAACTGGGTCACTAAGTGGCAAAAGCCATACCGCGTAATTTTTCCTGATTACATAGTTCGAACAAATTAACACACATTTCCGACAACATTAAAGTTACAAAAAGAGACTGTCGCCACCTAGTGCCCAGAACATTTCACATACAGAAGGAGTTCAAAAGCAATATAGAGTGTTGAAAACTTACTTTATTTTCTGTACCAGTTGATCCATACGTGGTTTTATATCTGTTGAATATTGAGACTTCTTAGGTAGCAGATAAACATGTGTTCCAATTAGACGGTTCAGGAACATATTAGCTGTACAAACAACTTCATTTGGATCCTGCATAGAATTGAGTTCAGTAAACATATTTTAATCAATTGGTTGACCATCTTGTTTGTCTTCCATTCAATTAAATGTAACTCAAACTGAGGCTGGCAGGAAAAATAAGTCTGGTCCCATTATAAAATGAGAATAAAGACTTTCCCTGTCACCATGAGGGTAGGGAACCAGACCACATCGGGATAAAGGTCAACTTAAAAAAGCTGGTACAGTTGATTCAAAGAACGTTCAGTGCATTTGAACTTACTGAGACGGGAGATCTAAGTAGAAGGTAGGGTTCCAGACCAAGCTGTCTTGTTGCTATGGCAGTAGCTCGACAATGATTTGATTGTGATGATCCACATGTGATGACGGAGGTACAGCCTTGATTTATGGCGTCGGCAAGGAGGAACTCAAGCTTACGAGCCTGTGTGGAGAATTGTGGAGAATAAATAGAATAACTCTTGGAGGAAAAGAAAATTAAGACACTTAGATGAGCCATTCGATGAACTTTGTAATATACCAGTATCAAATGTCTTGAGAAATAGTTGTGAAAAACTCCCCCCCCCCCCCAATTTAAGTTTTACTTTTGTTTATTGTGCCAATTCGTAAAGCAAAAGCACAGTGTACCACGGCAATTCCTGTGGGTGCTGTGGGTTATTTTGAGGCCTGCATTCTTGAGTTTTGTTAAGATAACTAAATTTCAACATCCATGTTAGAAATCAATTACTGTGACAACAAATCTTTCAGTGTCATCAAATTTCCTCACCTTGTTACCAGAAAGTTCACATCCTGTCAGGTCATCTCGTTTAATGTGGATTTCAAAATTGGCTGGAACGTTGGGAAGGTACCATCTCTGAATAGGGGTGACTCCATGGATGAGCTATAAATAATAATAACAAAAAGAGAATTTGGAAATGTTTGTCAAAGGAAATAATTATTGTTTAACCCAAGAAACAGAATACCATTGAGGCAATCCCCTAATGACCTATTAAGCCATTTCTTCAAAGTGCAATGACCTTGGGGAGTCATACTTGATATCCTAGATTACTCCACATATTGATGACCGCATTTCATGTAAATAATGTATTGGTACACCAGGGCCCTTCAGATTTATAGTTTGTTTCCCAATTATTTTACAATATCAAACTTCAAGTGTTGTTTGAAACTTTGAATAGTGTGGATAATAAGAAGTAACTATTTGTCAAACTTGCCAGTTACACCCTAATACAACCATGAGTGGGAAGTCTTTATGGCAGCACTTCAAACAGTATACTCTGCTCATCTTCAGCAAAAAGTATAGTTTGATTAATGTTGACATATTTTACAAAATGACACAGCTGACACTTGATTTTGTGTATTTTCTTCAGCCAGTATTGAAACTTAAGAGATAATCACCTTCTCGAGAGACATCTGTTCAACTTGTCAGACAGACTGACCTCCAGTGACCCGACCCTGACACCAAATACCCAGACAGTTATGGCCACACATTATCATATTATAATCTATGAACAAAGTGTGGGTCAACAGCTATCACAGTTATTATTTGCACACAGTTTTGTGCACAATTCTGGATATTTTCTCCTTTGTTGAATTGACTTAAGTTTCCCTACAGTACTTGATCAGGCTGTGAACATCGTTCTTGCTTGAATGGGCACAGCAATTTCCCTCTGTTAAGGGGCACTTCTATTGGGAAAATGTAAGCCTGTATTGGAACCTTGCAGATAGAGGGTACCACAGCAAAAGCACAGGACACTTCGGCAATTGAGTGGGTGCCGTGGGTTACTTTGAGACTGCTTTTATATATTGAGAGAATCTTAGACAAACTTTTCCCTATTTCATCCTAAGTGCTTGACATAAAATGATGACCATCCAGTGGCAATTGCACACAAAAGGCTATGCACATTGTACATTATATAGGTGGAATTTTAAATTTCTTAAGAATTCCGTGGGATATATTTCCAAGGAATGTGTTTTGTGTGAAAACTAAAAGGAATCCACATGCCAGACCAGAGCCAAGCTGAGTATACACAGCTAGCTGCGTCTACATCATAGCTCTGGATAGTACAACCACAAAGCACAGCACAGCATGACCTGGGCTGGTCTTGCATCATTCAAAAACCTGGCAAGAATTTAACTATAGCTCTGTCTGTTTGATATGGTACTCGGGTACCTGATAATGGCTAGGGTCAAGCCGTGTCCTTTGTAGTCTAATATTACACACCATGGGTAAATACTCCAATGTCAAACAATCGTCGTGAACAAATAGATACTTTGCACATTGAGAGGTAGGCATAACAGGTTTTTTCCTGGTTTATCTTGGTTCCAAGAAAAGAACTAACTGCCTTGTACAAACTACTAATATAAACTTATCTTACTTTTAAAAAGTTGGTGATCTTCACTCATTTTTGTAAAGTGTTCCTAAATGAAGGCTTTGTATGGTTTCTGACTGGTACCCCAAACAAGACAAATAGGGAAACCTCCAGTTAGGGGTACCCGGTACAATAGCTCACTAGGTAGAGCACTGGAATGTTGATTCAGCAGTCGTAGGTTCAAATCCCACTCTAGTAAATTTGTCTTTGTTCAACCCAAATTAGTGAAAATTTACCCAGTTGCAGTTTCCCTTTTATAGTGAGTTATAAGCATTCTATTTTGAGGGTAATAAAAACTTATAAAGACGAAATAAAGCTCTTTCTGAATAAACTTCACTTACCTTTACTCTGTACTTTGGAATAAGTTGAAGTTGTTTCATCCAATCAGCAGGATGATATTGCAATAAGAAATCTGAGGGTACCGGACCGTCGCAAGACGCTTCTCCGCCTCCATTCTCTATCAATGCAGTCCGTTTTATCATCTCTGTTTCCATTGCTGGTGAAGGATTCTTAAATGAACTCTCCTTCCGATGATGAAATCTCGTAACTGTGAATTGGCGACTGCACTGCACCCAGGTACCAAGATTCAAGATATAATGTGAACTACACGTGCCTTTTCTATTCAATGACTGTTTGCAAATACTCCATGGCCATGAGCTTAATGCATGGCCTGAAGGAATAGATCCTTGACATGGTGCCCAGTAACAACTGAATAGGTTCTTTATCTGAACAAATGATACCAGGGATCTAGCCATGGTGTTAAGGTCAAATTCAGGTCAAGTCAAGCCTGGCCTGAGGATGTGTGCATTATTAGTAGACACAGTGCCAATGAAATTACGCCCCCTGAGAATAGCTAGGGTACAATGTGCAGGTGTGCAGTGAGTCAACATCCGAAGCTAGCTCCATCTGTATAATTTGGACGTCCATAAAGTGTCACCTAGGAATAAAATGAACACTAACACACATTTTTATATCCTTCCCTAAACTGCAGATGTTACAGCCAGTGTTTGTACTTTGGTTGTGTCACTGTTTTTTACTAGACTTGAATGAGAAACCAGTTCCCCTTCCTTTTGTCTGGGGGCGAATTTGTCAGGGAGCGAGTTTGCTAGGGGGCCTGCAGCCGATTTCACGAAACGCTAGGATTAATCCTAACTTGAGTTAGGACGAGTAACCTCTCCTAACTTAGGATGGGTTCAATGCGTCCTAACGAATTTGGATACGGATCTGAACCCGTCCTAAGATTAATACTAAGTTAGGAAGAGTTTGTGAAATCGACGGCTGCCCCACGTACTCCTAGAACTACGAGGTTTGATCCGCTATCGTCTCCACGATAGCGGAACGAACCTCATAGTTCCATTCTTCCTCTCAATGATTTTTTTTTTTTGATGCATGCATGCTGCGTCAACAATGATGAGATTGAGATTATTCATTGTATAATTTTGTATTATGTTCAACATTTCTTTTTTGTTGTATGTATTGTTTTTTTGTTCTGCGCCTCGGAATAGGGTCTTGTACACTAGATAGATGGCGCATTATAAATGCATTATTATTATTATTATTATTATACAATCATGGAGGATTTTTACTAATAATACTGCAGTGTAACTGTACTTATTATTATTAACAATATAATGCAGTGAGTAGTGTGGTTGGGCTACATGGATTGAGCTAGTAAAATAGTAGTCTAGTAGTAGTAATAGTATGGTGGTATTAAGTGGGCTATTGTTAAATATAACAAGTAGAAGTAGTTAAAGTTTATAGTTAAATGTTTAATGGATGAAAGAATGTCGATCAAAATCTCATCAATGCTGGTGCTATGCTGTGCTACACTGAATGATGTAATGCTATACCTACAGCCCATGTAGAACATGATCAGCTCTGGCCATGCTCCCCTCAGCCTGAAAGTAGATTTGTTGTGATGTGACACAGAAACAAATCTACTTCAAAACAAAATAATTACCACCGTTAAACCAGCATAGCGCCCTCATTTTTGTGTTGGTGCAATAATTAAAAACACAGTCCACATGTCATGCATGCCAACCATAGAGCTCTATGATGCCAACACGAATAAATACGTCTGAAGATCATTTACTATAATCATGTAGTATGTACATGACTAAGCAGTGGACTGGTTAAGTTTACGGACGGTACTATCTATAGACTTGTGGACAAGTCGTTAAATCGGCCCCACGCGCTGAGATAGTGGTCTCGCGAGATCACTGCTCTCGCGCGAACTGATGGCTCCCCCGGCCCCGATTTCGACTCCTCATTAACGAGGAGTCGAAATCGGGGAGCCATCAGTTCGCGCGAGAGCAGTGATCTCGCGATTTAACGACTTGTCCACAAGTCTCTACTATCTACTGCATGATGAGAGTTGACTTGATCTTGGAAGGTAGACGTCCAAGATGAGTGCCAATAAACAGCGATTAAATGAGTCTTTAATCAACTATGACCCGCCTGAATGGGTTAGCAAGCTGGATAATCTACCCAAACATCATGTACAGGTTGGTGTTTTATTTAGTTTAGATTTTGTGGACCTTAAAACCATTTATTTAATTCGATCATGGAGGTAGAAATTTTGCAAAACTGCTGAATAAACAGATCGGATCTCACTGGGTGTCCTATGGACATGGTTGGAAAAATATTTATCGATTTGTTTAGATAGATAGTTTGGCGCAGTTCTGTACCTTTCACCATAGACCATGACCATATGAACACCTGCGAACCTGCTGCACTAAAAAATTAATATTTATGAATTGATATAAATATGATCAACTTGCATTCACCTTTTTAAATTAAAGGCAGTGGACACTATTGGTAATTACTCAAAATAGTTATCATCATAAAACCTTACTTGATTACGAGTAATGTAATGGGGAGAGGTTGATGGCATAAAACATTGTGAGAGACAGCTCCCTCTGAAGTGACGTAGTTTCCGAGAAAGAAGTAATTTCCCACGAATTTGATTTGAGACCTCAAGTTTAGAATTTGACGTCTCGAAATCAACCATCTAAACGAATACAACTTCGTGTGTCAAGGGTGTTTTTTTTCTTCATTGTTATCTCAAATTTTCTCAGAGGTTTATTTGTTATTTTATGCATATGTTTATATACACTAAGTGAGAAGACTGGTCTTTGACAATTACCATTAGTGTCCAGTGTCTTTAAAATTATAAAGCATACTCTTTCTCATACAAAAGAGTGAAACCTTTGATGTACTGCAATTTTTCTTTTTTGATAGCTTGTCCATCCAGACACCCCTATTCATCGATGGTATGTCCCAGGCGTTCCTGAAGATTTTGAGTTGTATATTAAACGCGACGATATGACAGGCTCACAGCTTTCAGGAAATAAGGTAAAGCCCACAAAATCACACGGATGCTAGAGAGGCAAAGGTCTCTGCCATGGCTTTCGAAAGTTGCCGGTTAACTTTGTAAAGATTTTCCAATGGAAGTGCCTTTTCTAAAATGAATAAGGACTTGCCCTTTCAAAGATGAAATCCTATGATTCAGTATGCAGCGAGTGGTGGGTGTGGCCTTTATTTAACTTAAACTCAAATTGACGTTTTAGAGGTGTGTTGATGTAAACTTTTCCCATGATGCAGTTGCAAAAAAATGCTGAAGAATTGCTTAATTGAGGGGGAATGTGAGGAGCCAAGTTATTGTTGAAAAGAAATAAAGATTTTGTTCTAAACTTTGAAAACCAAATTGTGGAGTTTAAAGTTATACTTAAATTTTCAATCAGGTACGGAAACTGGAGTTCTTGCTCGCTGATGCCATCTCAAAAGGATGTTCAACGATCATTACTTGTGGTGGTATTCAATCAAACCACAGCAGAGCTACAACCATCTCAGGTCATCAACTTGGACTCAAAACTCATCTTCTTCTCAAGAGTACAGAACTGGTACGTGTCAAGCAAGAATACAAATAAGTAGGTTTTGAAACTTTCATGGTGCGAGTATAATTAGGTGAGATTTGTGGTAGCACAATGTGTAAATCTCTTCTGAGTTGGTTCTGAAAAGAATCGGTGGTTGACAGCTCAATGTTATGATGAGTATGCTCTGATCGTCTTCATCATCCTGGCTTGCCTGTGTCAATGTGTCTTTTTTTTTTCCAGGACCCAGAGAAGGCAACTTGCAAAGGGAATGTCTTATTGGATCGTCTTGTAGGAACCCACATTCATCTGATTCCTGGAGATGCAGTTTATAATGAAGACATCCATCAAAGGATGGAAAACTTCAAGAAGAAAATTAGGTAAAACAAACAAAGTGTATTATCTGATTTGGTCTGGGGAATTGTGAAAAAAACCCAGGCTGTATCCATTGATATCCTCCTTCTTTTTCAAGCCTGGAAACTCAGCAAACTTACCCCCCCCCCTCCCATCCTTCTCATCTCCTCGCCCCCTTTGCAGAAATGTTTGCAAGAAAATAGTACACAAACTCATACTTTCAGGGTTTGCCCATTCAGTGACTGGTCAAAGGACCAGTTCTTAGCCTTCCATCTTACTAGTCCGTCACCTTTTGCACTGGTTCAAAGCCAGCAGACAACTGTTAATCTCAAACAGTTGTTTGTATTTTCCTCCAGTGAAGAGAAAGGTGAGAAGGCATATTCCATTCCATGTGGAGGGACCAACTCAATTGGACTCTTTGGCTACGTTCAAACATTCCAAGAGCTCCTTAAACAGGTACTAGCTTTATTTAAACTGTCTCTAGCCAACGGGCAATCTCAGTGGTATATGTTGTAAGATACTGCTCTAGAATTGCAAAGGTTGTTGTTTGAATCCCACTTAAGTAATATACCTGTGATTATTTTGTAGAACTCAGGACATCTGTGTATGGTAAAATCCAAATGATAAGGTACTAGCTTGATTTAACGGCGCATGGTTTGGGCAAAATATGTGATCGTCTGAGTTAATGGGAATTTAATTTATTTTGTAATTACGAAAAACTTGTTAAAGTTACTTCCTTTTTTTTATAGAAAGTCCCGGATAATTTCACAGACATTGCTGTTGCAGTTGGTAGTGGAGGAACGATTGGAGGACTAAGCATGTCTAACTATCTCAGCAACTCTCATCTTAGGTAAATTTTTGTAAAGAAGAAGCATGCAACCTTTTAGCTCATCAGGGCCCAATTTCATAGCTCTGCTTACCGCCGATTTCTACATTTGCAGGGCAAGCATTGAATTCTGCGCTCACTGTGTAAGTGAAATTGCCTTGTAACGTGGAAGATGCACTTACACAAGCAAACATTTCCTGATAACTTGTGAAATATGATGAGCAGAGTCATAAAACTAGTCCCAGGAGATAATTTGTTTTCTTGAATACTACTAGCATAGAACACTGAAAACTCTGTACAATGATTGGTGGGCATCTTTTTGTTCTCTTATGGGGAATAAAAAGTTGCAAATCTGAGATATTTTGTATAATCCAGAGGGAGAATCAATCAAAAACATCACTTGATATCTGTCCATCCTCTTTGTTTTCTTTTTGTTTTGTTTGCAGAATTCATGGGATGCTTGTTGGTGACACTGGGGAGTATTTCCACTCTGAGATAAACAAAGCCTTAGATGGTTTGAACTGGAGTCAGAAACACCCTGGGGTACAGTCTCAAGATATGTGTGAGATGTATGAAGAGGCACAGGGGCGGGGTTATGCACTCTCATCACCAGATGAATTAGGTAAGTAGCTAGAGTACTTCAAGATACCCATGGCCCGCCCCCACCCACTCCTCAAATATTCAACAACCACTGGACATTTTAGCTCTATCTAACTGACCAGAAATAATTAACACCAGAAAAAGTTGTTTTGTTCTTAAGTTTGTGTTGTGCTGACCAGTTATGATGTAGAGGTTTCGACTAGAAATCTTATTCCAAAATATTAAAGAAAACTTTCAAATATGGACAACTGATGCCTACACACCAGACTTCAAGACTGCAAATTTCAATTTACTGGATCACAATATTCTAAAGCTGATTGGTGTAAATGGTTAGCATGGTAACCAACAGTCAGAATGGAATTGGGTTACGGCACTGTATGTTTGTAAGCACAGGCAAGGGTTTAGGTATTCTGTTCACCATTATAGTTGACTGATTGAATAAATTTCCTTTGTTTGTACAGAGTTTATTAGTGCTGTTGCCGAGGCAACAGGCATCCTCCTCGATCCTGTATACACTGGGAAAGCAGCGTTTCACCTGATCAAAATGATGAAAGAAAAACCAGAATGCTTCAAGGGAAAGAAAGTTCTTTTCATCCATACAGGTAAACAACTTGGACAAATATAATACAACAGCTAAGCAAAACATTCTAAGCATCAAATGGTATGCGACATAATTGGTATGCAACATAAATGATTGAATGCTAAATATTTGATTTATTTCAGGTGGAATGTTTGCTTTGTTTGACGGACGGATGGATGACATGGTCAGAATGAAAGGTTCTCTCACAAACAGAATCGATGCATGGATTGACGTTGATAAAGTTCCAGAAATCAACTAAAACAAATCGGTATATTAAGCCAAAGGCTCTATATTAAAAGATATAAAGAGAAATATATACCTGAAAGGGATTATACTGAAGAATTTGCTTTTAAATATGCATCATGTTTAGTATTTTCAGAAAATATTTTAGAACAAAGGCTTTAGTTTTAGAATAGGTTCTCTTACAAACAGAAAGGATACATAGATTGACGTTGATAAAGTTCCAGATAAAGTTCTAGAAATGCTGTTTGTATGCCCATGGCTCTTCACATTATAATATTAAAACAGAAATATAAAGGTGAAGGTACTGAAGAAGCTGCTTTTAAATATGCATCATTTCAGGGTGATCCAATTGGATCCAAGTAAGATTTTATGTTTTCAGGTTTTCCTTTTGACAAGCAGATTTTATTCATGCTTTTATTGTAGTCAAGAAGTCATGCAGACTTTAAAGAAAGACATTTTTATTGCCAATTTAGTTTTGGTTGTCCATATCAGAAACATAAAATATAAATAAATACATAGTTTTCCCAAAGCGTTTCATTTACATGTACTGGTTTATTTACACATGCTACTTCCATCAAACAAGTATCTTATTTCTACACAAAACTACTACAAGGTTTTGAAACTACTACAAAATACTTCCAGATAAAAAATACACATTTTTAGCCACCCTCACATGCAGTATACTTGTGGAGGTGTCAGGTATATCAAGAAAACAGAGGGTGATATTTAAGATCGTTTGGGCATGATCTTAAGAGTTTCTTTTGATTAAGTTGTATCGGGTAAGAGTCGTTCCCGACAACAAGCTGAAAGTAGAATCCAAGGAGAATGTTTAAATGATGGCATTAACACCTTTGTGTAACCTCTGGGGTTTAGATTTCACAGAGCTTTTAGGAACAGTTTCCTCAGCTAGCTTTAGAGTAGAACACAATTTCTTTGTATGTGAAAAAAAAAAACCAACTGATTTTCCTAACCAAGCTGACTTATGGTCTTAAGGCCGAGTCACACTGCAGCGATACTGAAAACGATAACGATCACGGCGCAAAGAGAACGCATTTTATTGGTTGAATTGCTCCACGCAGAATACGCCAACGCTCATGCAACCAATCGAGGGCGTGCATTGTTAACATTCTCGTTTTCGTTATCGTTATCGAGGCCTGTGTGACCGGGCCTTTACTTGAGAGAAATTTCTCATCCCTGTTTCCCGGTTTCTTTATTGAAAACGAGATTAAAGATGATGATAATTTAAGTCAGTCAAAAAGAACTTGACTCTATGCTTTGGTTTAAAGAATCCCACACAAATGTTTAACAACAAAAACTATTAATGCTTTATTTTAAGAGGTTATTTTTGATATAAAATAAACCACTTCAATTCATAATAGTTTTCATGGTGAGTAGAAAGTTTGTTTAAGTTTTTACAAAGTGCGTTGACCCTGACATCAGTGGATATATTTGTCCATAAATCTCTTGTGGAATTCCGACCGGAGCGTGTCATTGATGAATTGTTTCTCCTTCTTGTCATCCTCTCCTCTCGCACAGTTCTTGAAGACGACATCATCATCCCATCTAAACAAAAAATAATATTACTGTTATACTAACGGTTTTCTTAAAATATTTTAATTCTTTTATAAGCGATCACCATGTAGGCATCACCCACTGGGAGCAAGGTTGGTAGAGAAGAATGAAGATTAAAACACATCGCTACTTGTCTTACAGTTCACCTTAGTACATTTATTAAATATTTGTAAATTGGTATTGGTATTTGTTTGTGTGTTTCAAATTTTGAATTGAAAGTCACCACTTGTGATGAAAATTTGCTCAAGCCAAAGTAGACCATTAACAAAAAAAAGCATTGTGTTTAGTTTACAACTCAGAAAATAGAATTAGCTGTTGTAAATTGCTTACCAACCCAAAAGGACCTACGGTATAAATGCAAACAATAGTTTTTACCCTAGCAGAGTCTTTGTAAAGGCTAAAGGGTGATGGTTAATCATATTTTTTTCCCTCAGATTTTCAAAACCATTTTGTAACTAATTTTGTTGTGTCCCGTCTTGTTTTAGACAAACCTTTTAGTGACTTTAAAGTCGCTTTTGTTTGAGTTTGACATCAGTGGATTGCCGCTTAGAATATTCTCCGTTCTGATTTTCTCCTCTTCAAGTTTCTTCTCTTGGTCCTAAAAGTAAAAAAAACAACATTGAAATGGAAGGATAAATAAATACTACTTCGACAAGTTTCTATATTTTCAAGTACTACAGCAAGAATGACTTTACAAAAGTAAAATTGGCCTTAAAAAATTGAGCTTAAATAGCTGGTTCTGGAGCCTCAATGAGCAGGGTTTTGTTTTTTGTCAAATTTGTTTTTCTATTTCCACCTTTTATTTCGATTTTATGTTGCCGATTTGATGAACAAATCTCAATGAGATATCGTTGGTGTTTGATTCTTTTTGCTGCTTAAAATGTGCGCAATAATGTATTATTAAAGCAAGTTTGCCTCTGAAAACGGAACATTTTTACCGCAAAGGCACGTTAGCATATAATGACATAGGTTTCTTGTGGTCCAGCCATGATGTTGTTGATTTTATTCTACTTGCAGCTTGACCTTTAGTGACCTTTGGTGACCTTACTGACCTTTCTAGCCTGCTCTAGGGATCTCTCTTTCTTGATCTTGTTAAGCTCAGCAAGCAGATCGGCCGTGTCGTCATCGCTGTCGGAGGAGTCGCTCTGAAATGTCATCAATACATAATGTTACTTTTGATAATAGTAATTTAACAATTGCTTGTTAGATTATTTGCTTAGCAATAAATTAATTATGCACTTGGGCTCTTGACCTTATTTCCCTAAGAAAGATTTTGGTATGTGCTTAGCAAAAGACAACCCTGACAATACACAAAAGTGCCTAAAAATTATGATTTTGTAGTATGGTTACAGAAGATAAGAAGAAGATGGCTGCAAATTACAACCATGAATCACACTTACATCTTCATCATCATCTTTATCGATTGGATCATCAGCATCCAGGTTTGCTGCAGGGATTTGTTCAATGCGTGGTCTCTTAGCACTGCCACTACTCACACTACTTGAAGAATCTACAAGTTTAAAAAATAAATGAGATGGCAATGTTAAATCATTATTTAGTCATTCATTAATTTCAGACAGTTCGGACTTTTTAAGACTAAAAACAACTAAGCCTCTTAACATAGAGCCAGAAAGAAGTGTTACGAAAGTAACAAATGACATGCACACTTTCTAATAGGAAACAGTTCGACTACAAAATTCTATCCCCTATGAAACATCAAGTCTACAAAGTGTACAAATACTTCAATTTAGTTCAATTTATTTATCATGTGAAAACACATGAAATTTGCTATCACTTGTACAGCACCAAAACATTGATTTTGAAAAAAACTGTAAAATAAAATAAAAATGCAACTAGAAAATTGTGTACACAAAGGTAAACAAAATTGATATCACAACAACAAGACGAGCCATTAGAGTTTTTTTTATAATGATAAATAATTGACCTCTATTCCCACGATCACCCCTCTTCTCCCTGGCTACAGCTCGTTCTCTCTCTTCCAGTTCTTTACGGAAGTCACGACGGCTGACGTCATCTGATGTTTCTTGTCCACTTTGCCTGAAACCAAACACAACTTTATCTGATCAAATGGAACTTCACAAGTCTACTGACGTAAAAAAGTTGTGAGATGTATGATTTGCAACCACTATATCATTGTAATTTTTAGTGTAAGTATTCAGGGTTTGTGCTTAACTTTTTCAGTGACTTGCCAGCAAGACCAGTTAGATTGTAATTATTTTGAATAGTCTGTCTGCTTTTTCAGTAGTTCATATTTGAAATGAAATATGGACGCTTTCATCACTGAACTAGCAAACAGGACCACTTGGAGAGTTTTGACTGGTCCTCAGAGGTTTTAACTAGCACTTAGCCAGAAGATAGGGCGAACGCTGGAATTGATTAAACAAATAATTTATTAAAACATTTAACATGAATCACACAATTTATATTGGAAATGACCACGGGGCGTGATTGATAACTTACCTGTATTTCAGTTTAGTGTGTGCAGGTAGATCTCGACTAGAATACTGCTTTGACATAGCACTCAGGTCACCCCCTTCACCCTTTCCTCGACCCCCCCGAGCGGGGGCAAAGGTCGGTCTGGCAGCTGTTGTCATCTTGCTTGATTATTAGTTCGTCTCAAGTTTAAAGTTAATGTGTAGCTTTGAGTCTACTGTTCCAAAATCCAGTGCAGAATCCTTACTGCTGGCTGCAAGCAGGTCAGTGTTATGTCTTGATACGAATCCTAACGTCTAGAACGGTTGATTTAATATCTGAAAACATCAAGGATCATCATGATTAAAACATATACATGCAAACAAATTACGCAGAACGATTTGTCTTAGAAGGGCCATTCAAAAAACAGATTTAACTTGTACAGTATTATTAATAATGACCTTATTTATAACATAAGTTACAACGCCTTAGTCCCCACTACAAATAAATAACAGTCAAAAATATAAATAAAATCCAGACAAACGAACAAATAACAAAGTCTTGATCGATGCCACATTCATAAAAATAATTCAAATCTTAAAATTAATTGGGATTCAACTTAATTACATACGGGGCATTTCTGTTAATTCAATGTAAGCATTTTACCTTTTTAATCTACCCTGATCCATTTACAAACTATAGAGTACGATTCAAAAGAATAAAAAGAATTACTAATGTCTAACTATTAAAACTAAGCATGAATGAAACGTTCATTTAAAGAAAAGGGTCGAGTTGACTAAGCGAGCGAGACAGCACGTCGAACAAAAAAGGTCACAGCTAACTCAGATTTTCCAGGCTAAATGAGACGTAACGGACCCTGTAGCATAACATATCTATTAAAAAGTACATGTTGTAGCATCGTCTGTAATATTTATAAACAAAATGTGTTACTTATACAAAATAGGGGAAAATACTCACACTTCACGATCAACACAATTTTGTCATGGACGGCGCCATCTTGAAAATAAATTGGGTCAAAGATTATTTCGCTGGTACCGAACAATCTGAAATTCTCTAGCATTGACATCAAAGGTAGTACACCAGTGAAATCAGTGAAAAACCAAAATACACAAAATCAAAAGAGCAGAAAAATAAAGCATCACTACAAAATAATCATGACGGCCGAAGTCGATTTTGATGCCGATAATTTCACCTCGCCATTCGATGATGGTGACCTAATGACAACACTGGCACCTGGAACAACTTGTACCTTATTTGATGGACATCAGGGGAAATGTGTAAGTTTAAACTGGTTGGAGAAATTCTAAGCTGAAAAAATTAAAAATAAAAGAAACTGACTTTGGTATGGAAAGAATGTGTCATCAACTGGCCGAGGTGGGCGGCAACTCGGCCCCGGTGGTGGTTAGTGAATAGCGGACAATTTTCCTTTTTAAAAAGTTATGCAGTTATTATACTAAAAAACATGTTTTTGTTGTTGTAAAACAAATTTAAATTGAATTTGAATAACCAGAGAAGTTATGACATTAAATTATATTAATTTATTTGGCTATTTGTTGACAATGTTTGATGTGTGTGGAGGATCCGATGGATGTGTAGAGCACAGCGGATGAATTACCCACATCTTTATAAAAGGGGCTTGGTTTGGCACAATTTCAGAATACCCGCCACTCCTGTGTTGCAAGAATTGTGGACGCCGTTGGCAGGAGGGAGATTACGCTTTCGCAACTAGTGTTGCAGATGTGTTTGATGTGTGGTTTTCTACCTAGAGTATACGTCTTTACTTACTTAGCCATAACCAGGAACTATTTAAGTATTATTAATAATAATATTGGGATGTTTCTCGGTGGCAGGGTATTCTGCATCACTCCTTTGCTTTTACTTTGGTCAGCGTGAATTATTATAAATAACTGATGATTTGATGAATTTTTCAGGATGCGGTGGTTGGAGTCAAGAAAGCAATGGCAGCATTGTCGCTGGTTGGGAGGTGAGTCAACAAAATCAAAAATATTTGATGAGAAAAATTTTAAAATTCGCCCGCCATCATTTCTGGTAATTAATTTTGAGTATGGTGGCCTAGGGATTGTGGGAGATTGTGATTTTGTGTTAAGCCATAGTTGCTAGGCATTGGCTATAGTATTGGATTATCTATTACACCTTGTTTTGTAATTGAGCAGTTGGGACTTCCATTTTGCAGTAGTGCCATTTAATCTAAACTGACTAAAAGGGAAATAAACTGACTAAAAGGAAAAGTTTGATGACCAATTAAACTTCTGTGCAGTCAAAACTTTTGTTACAAAATGTTGTAGTTTGTGATCATTGTGTTGTTTCTTGTTAATTAATTAAGGTTTGTTTCTTTTTTCCCGCAGTGTATTTATGATAGGAGTAATCTGGTTATTCAAGAAGCATGTAGTGTTTGTACAGAGACTGATTCTATATCTGACTATCGCTGCTTTCTTTGACAGTACGGCGTACTTAATGGTAAGTTTTATTCATCCTTAACTTATTCTTTAATGATTAGAAGACTCCTTTAATGAAGATTGTATTTTGTCTTGAGAAAGGTCTCCAACATCCCTTGTTTGAAAAGTTTAGCAAAGTGTATCCGTTGCTACTCGAACGTCATAATTTTCCAATCATTATAACCATTCAGTGTGTACTTAACTAGTTCAGTTGGAATATTTTGCTATGCAAGAATGAAATTGGTGGATGAAATCAATGAATGCAATTGTTCCCTGCCATTGTTAGAGATCTTTGCTTGAATTGTTTTGTTAAATTTCAAAGTATAATTTTTCAGAATATAAGTGTTTTTCCAGAACTGCATTAATTCGTTAATTATTACTCATTTCCCTGATTGTAGGCTAACGTTCAACCCGATGGTCCGCTTTGCGACTTTGAAGCTTTCTGGCTGTCTTTCTGGGGTATGTTTATTTTATTTCAAGGAATAATAATAATAATAGGTTCTTTTTTAGCATTTTATCTAAAAGGGCGTATGAAAGCACTCAGTATTTGTTCCCTACATTTGGAGCTAAGTGTTGGACTTAATCCTTTAAAGCATCATGTGTGAGCCTCAACATTTCCTGCGTAAATCAATACTAGTAAAGCTAGCTCAGTGCAATTCCTATGGGCTGCTGGTCATGAGTGGAGCCTGCTGGGTAAAGTGGGTGTGACTTACAGTGGAGTTATATCTCACTCTACAAACAGGATTTGATATTTCCAATTCAACTTCCTCTTTTGCAAATCATCAGATAACAAATGCTTACTTCCTGTGAAAAATAAAAAATGCAAAATTAAAATCAAATTTTTATGTTTGAAAAAGAGGAGTTGGCTGAAAATTTCACAGGGTTCATTTATTTTAATGCTGTTGCATATTTCTTTTTTTATTCTGGATGCATCTACAAAAATTTTGTTAAAAGTGTTGGGTTAATTATCAGACATGATGTATCGTTCTTATGTTATGTCTTTAAAAAGTAACTTACTTTGTTGTTAAGGTGGCAAGCAATGTACTCTTCAAGAATTGTGCATAAAATTTAAATGATTTTTGTTATTGTATATAAGGCTTATTTATGCATGAAAAGTTTTGTTTTAGAAACTGAGCTTTCAGTTTAGATTTATTATTACTTGTTTCTTTTAGAATTATACTTTTCTTTCTAGATTGGGCCGTGTTACTGTGGGTTACCTGCCTCACTGTCAACCTCTTTCTCATAGCAGTAAAAATGATAAGAACAGACCGATATGAAATGTAAGTATTACTAAAGTTTATGAATTTCATCTAAAACATAATATTCCTTTCAACCTTGACTGTTAACACTAACTTTACAAATGCAAAGAAGAGTTAATCACTGATGCTCAGACCCTTGCAGAATCTGTCTCAAAGGCTAAATGACAACACAATACACATAAATAGGTTTACTAGTGTAACAGATGAAAAGAAAGAGAGATAGGGAGAAAGCACACAGAAAAAGCAAGGTATTTTACAACTCCAAAATAGATGCAAAGTGTTTAATGCAATAAAATAGTTAACAGCCTCTTTGACCCTAGCAGAGTCTTTCTTGAAAGCTAAACAAAAATCAGAAATTTTCCCAAACTATTTGATATTACAGATGGTACCATGTGGTGTGTTGGACTACAGCACTATTTGTGTCACTACTTCCATTTATTGGAGACAACTATGGGCCAGCCGGGGCCTGGTGGTGAGTAAAAATGTCTCCCTCGTGGGTCTGAATTTGAATTATATAGTTGGCAAAGCATCCAAGTGGAAACATCACACCAACTTGGTTGTGTGACAAACTTTCTGCAGAACTTGTCAGAATCTTTCCAGAAATTGAAACTGTTTCCCTTTAGACTGTTTTGAGTTCCTATACATATAAACTTACAGGTCCTAACATTTAACCCTGATGGTTCAGAGGGCTTGGTATTTTAAACCAACAACCAACATTTCAGATTTTTCCTTAGCATCATTCTCTGCATAGCAAAAAGCAAATTAGGGCCACCGGTTGCAACAGTGTGACTTTATTGAAGTTGGGTTTGTTACCTGTGCTTCTGCTGAGCAATTTGTTTTCTGTGCTAAGCAAGTTTTTGTGCTCACAAGCTTTAAGAAATTGGGACCTGATCAGCTAATCCCCTGTACTGTGCAAAGTTTAGTGTACTTGCCTGTTTTCTCTCATACCACAATCAAGCTGCATGTCTAATTTCTACAAATGTTTTGTTTTCTTTAGCTGGATCAAGGAGGAAGCAACTGCCTGGAGATTCTTTGTGTAAGTTGGAACAATTTCTTCTTATTCTCATACTTTATATCTTCATCTTCCTTGACTCCAACCCTTAGGACCCAAACGCTTTACTTCAATGACATTTCTGATGTATAAATACTATTGTCTTAATTTGTTTCAGATGGTATGGGCCTTTGTTCATCATCATCATAGCAACATTCATCATGTACAGCTACATCATCTACGTCTTAAACAAAAAGGTAAACACACTTTAGCTACCTTGGCCGCAATTCATAAAGCTGTTTAGCACAGAAAATATTGCTTAGCAGAAACAGGGTTCCTGGCAAAATACAATGTGATGTATATTGTTTATGACTGGTTCCCTTCCGTGCCTATTGTTTGCTTAGCAGTTTTGTTGATATTTATTTTCCTTGTTGTTTTTATCCAGGTCAAGAGTTGGCAGGGTACATACGAACCCGAGATTGAAAGAAACAGACAGATTCTGAAAGCTGAGATTCGACCACTTCAAGCTTATCCATTTATCTATCTAGCTTTGTCTGTATTCCCGCTAATAAACAGGTAACGACAAGCCTCTCTCCTGTCCCTCCAACCCCTTTCCTAATTGTGCGATTCCTAAACATTTTGAGCAGTCTTAAGTCCAGCTACACCCTTGCTCTACAAACTCAACCCCAGTTGTGCCATTTAATAACAATGATAATAGTAATCTGTTTTTATATAGCGCTTTATACACTGTGTCTGAAAACACTTCCAACATTATTACCTCTGATCACTGGGCCACATAACACTTCTTCTGGTGTGTGAACCTGTTTTTAGTTGAGTAGTGTTGATTCTGAAAAGAATGGGGATTGATATATATTATGGAATAGCTTTTACTTGGGAAAAAAGTGACCTTTCCCTTAAAGCAATGATTTTTCCAGTTTGGTTTTAGACGTTTCTAATTTTTGTTTTCAATTATGTTATTTGTAGAATCCAGAATGCTGTGAAGCCTGGTCAGCCTGTGTTTGCGTTGGTGATTCTACATGCTTTAACATCTCCTTTACAGGGATTGGTTAATGCTGTAGTATATGGAATGGATAGAGAGACTCGCAGTAGACTCACATGGATGCAGATTAAGGTAAGACAAATCTGCTAACCAGAATGAGATTACCAGCCAACTTATCATATATACTAACGTGTATACATTGTAACTGGTATTTTGTAACTGGTATCCTGCTCATTTCTGTTTAGCAGGCATTTGTTCAGCAATATTTTCTGCTTAAGTAGCTTTATGAAATTGGGCCCTGTTTTTAGGGGATCAGGTTGGCTCTGTGGTTTATTTACCTGCCTTTCACCTTTGTGAACCCCGGTTCAAATCCCACCTCAGACCGGAGCCTTGCATGTGGGTTGGGTGTTCAGTTGCTACCTGATTGTCTGGGTTTTCCCTATTGGGGTTTTCTTCCAATTTACTCCTGGGTGATGAGAAGCAATTATGGTCGATAATTATGATCAACGTCTTTTTTTTTATGACCCCACTACCAGCATTTGTCAAGTGCAATGATACACTGCTTAACTTCAACATTCTTTTCTGCTTTGTTAACTTAAATACTAACTTAGTCAGTCATTGTTGTACGAAATAAACACATGTTTAGTCTCTGTGTATCTTTGTCTATGTTTCTTCATTGTTGAGTAGTTTGTGCATAATAGACTTGTATAATGCTGTGGCTATCTCTGTCAGACACCCTGTGTACATCCGTGGCAATGTTAGTACTATTCTGCATTGTAAAGGGATCTGACTAAAACTTCCACTGTCGGTTTGGGGTACATTTGTACAAGTGAATTTAAAAAGGAAATGTGGGAAGGTAGTGCGTTCTGCTCTACCAGCCAGGCTCCTAGTGGATGATACCAATGCCTACTATACATCCTTACGTAGTGTGAAGCGGATAACCGTGTTCTAGCCCCAGGAGTAGTTGGCAACGTGCTCCTAGGGCCAGTTGATTTGGGTTGATAGTCAAAATCAGTTTTGTAGTCCTAACTTGAAGTGAGTTGGCTATCTCAACAAAAAAAAGGAAACAAATTAATTTTGTTTAAATGGCTTCACCGGGATAAATGTCTTCCTAAATGAAAGCATTCAATTTTGATTGATTTTCGTCAATTACTATATTGTGTGGGCTAACTCTTTTCCAACCCCTTCCTGCCTTTCCAACCCCTCTGCTTATCTCTACCCTACACCTCTCGTTCTGGTTCCATGTACATTCACCCCTTGCCACCAATCTCCACTTTTCATCGACAGGGGGCATACCAGGGTCGCGCGGCCCACCAACAGATCCGTGAATACCCACTAGTGTCCGTGCCGGAGACACCCGAACTTGAAGACGTCAGCCCTCTGGCAATGAAGCCTCTTAAACACTCCATGTAAAACATATACAGTTAGTATTTCAGCAAGTTTGCGTGGCTTAGTGGAAAAAAAAAGATTGTGAAATGTGTGTTGAGAATTTGCCTTTTTCACTATGGTGTCACTCCCTCCCATGTTATGATCATTTGCACTAACTAAATGTAGTTCTTTTATTTTCGCTTGTTTTTGTTTTGATTGTTCATCATTTCTTTTCAATAGTAATAAACAGATTGGTATTAAAACAAACACCGTCAAATCATGCTTGGCATTTTTCTCAGCAAGTTCAAAGCCCACATTACCTTGGTTTGTATGCCCGGTAGTCTCACTCAAAAATGTTCTCTTAATAAAACACCTTTTAAACAATTTAAAAAATTAACTTTGAGTAGTTTTACTTCAGATCTTTCCTTCTGTTTAATCATGCAACCATTTTCTGGTGCCTTGTGTCTGTTATTCATTTTTCACCCCAGTACGCCCTCCCCCATTTATTATTTTCCCAAACCAGTGATGAATCTTTTCTTTTTCAAGATTCTGTAGGTGGTGCTTGCTTCCATGGTTGTAATTATGTTTAATTGATTAGCATGAACCATGCATTTCTATATTGTTTTAGTTTACTGAACTCTCTTATTTTTTCCTCAATTTTGTTTGCATGAACTTAGCTTCAATGAAATGTATAAACATATCTTTATAATGAGGGTCGATTGTAACTCCATTCGTGAAGTAACCACCAACCCGTAACAGACCCACATGTAATACAGCGACAAACTATGAATAATAAAATAAAAAATTAAATTAAGATAATAAGGTGACATACATAGAGATTCGTTGTGATTTTTTGGTAATTGAGTAATTTGAGGTTGTTAATTTGTCAGAGGTACTTTTTCACGAGAAATTAGAGTCATTTGTAGCAAACTGCTTACCAACCAAAAGGACCTATGGTATAAATGCAAACAAAATAGTTCATGAACTGGGCCCTATTTCATAGAGCTGCTCAAGCCGAAATTTATGCTTGAATATTTTATGCCCAGCAGAAATGAGCAGGATACCAGTCACAAATTGTACATTTGACATGGCAGTTTGGCTGGTAACCTTATTCTGGTAAGCATATCTTGTGCTTAGCTAACTTTCTGTGCTTAAGCAGCTCTATGAAATTAGGCCCTGACATTTTGACCCTAGCAGAGTCTTACATTTTTATGCATTTGTTTGTGCAGAGCAATTTCATCAACCGTCTAACCAAAGACACCCAGATCAAGGAGTACCCATTACCTTCTGAAGATGAACCCAGGGTCCAAGATGTTCCTGCCCAAATGGAAGGAAGCGACGATAACTTGAGATCACCGGCTGAGGTTCACATCAGTGAAGGATCGGCAGGTGGAGACGATGTAATGACGGATATCAATCTATCAGGAGACTCGTAAGAAGGAACTTGACTCTTAAAGATGTTAATTTGTTAAATTTGCATCAGGGATAAAGAGTATTATTTAGTTTGACCCTTACACCGATGTGTGTAAGTGCTGTATACTCAGTTCTGTCCAGAGTTCTGTGAACAAAAACACAGGCAGTTTGAATCTCATATTTTTTTGCAGCAGGTACACTAATCCAAATCAAGGCCCAATTAATGGCTCTGCTTACCGCTGAATTATGTGCTTACAATCGCCATTCTCTGCTGACTGTGCAAGCACCAGATTTCTGCCTAGTAAAGTCGAGTAGGCACAGGCACAAGTACAAATTCCCTGCTAACCTGTGAAATATGCTTGATGTAAGCGCGGAATTGCCTGCTTGCGCAAGGTTAGCACTGATTCTTTGCTTTTGGTAAGCAGAGCCATGAAATAGGGCGCTGAAGTATTGACCTTGATGTAGGTATCAAAGATGCCCAGTTGAAATTGGAACACCTTAAACACCTTGATGTAGGTATCAAAGATGCCCAGTTGAAATTGGAACACCTTAAACACCTTGATGTAGGTATCAAAGATGCCCAGTTGAAATTGGAACACCTTAAACACCTTGATGTAGGTATCAAAGATGCCCAGTTGAAATTGGAACACCTTAAACACCTTGATGTAGGTATCAAAGATGCCCAGTTGAAATTGGAACACCTTAAACACCTTGATGTAGGTATCAAAGATGCCCAGTTGAAATTGGAACACCTTAAACACCTTGATGTAGGTATCAAAGATGCCCAGTTGAAATTGGAACACCTTAAACACCTTGATGTAGGTATCAAAGATGCCCAGTTGAAATTGGAACACCTTAAACACCTTGATGTAGGTATCAAAGATGCCCTGTTGAAATTGGAACACCTTAAACACCTTGATGGTTCCAAGATATTCATCAAATAATTCTCACTGCATAATATGATGTTTGTAATTCTCGTTCTAATGGTAACGTTTAAAATTTGTTTCAATTTACTCAAGCATATTATTCTGCAGACTACTGGTTTCAAACCACATTGAGATTTGCTGATTTTTAATCCCTTGTGCTTGATAGATTAACTGCCAAAGTGATTCAATGTCTCGAGCCTCATAGATTAGTGGCTGATGTTTAATCCCTTGTATATGATTGATGGATAGTTGAACTCAGTCTCAAACCTGGTAGAGAAGTAGCTTATGTTTAATCCCTTGTCTGTGATTGGTGGATAGTTGAAGTGCTTCAGTGACACAGAGTCTCAAACCTGGTAGATTAATGGCTGATGTTTAACCCCTGGTGCGTGATTGGTGGATAGTTGAGCTGCTACAGTTTTTCAGAGTCTCCCATTGGCCAGTTTGATTGCTTTCAATAATAATCAACCAATGAAATTAAAGTATATCTGAAAACCAATTTCTAACTAATCACTGCACTCTCCTTTGTAAAAAGTTGCTGCTCTTTAAAAAGCTTTATTAAAGTATTAAACTAGTACTTGGTTTATCAGATATAAAGAGTGTAAATATTTCATAAAATGTGTATGTATGTGAGTAACTTGTTATTTGTATTTAAAAAATAAATTATGGCAATGAATTTTTTTAAATTTTACACACTTTCAGGTCACTTTTGTTTTTCGTTTTACTCAAACACCCCACTATGATGAAAAAGATTTTCTAATATTTTAGTTTAGGGAAAAGTAGACTATCAACACGAAACCTGAGTGTGGGGTTTGAAGGTCTGCTTTTATTTAATTGTAAATATGTTATTGTAAATATAATGACTAAGATTCTTTGTTTTGTATTGTAATAATTGTTAACCTTACTGTTGAACACAAAAATAACAGTAGATTGTAGATTCATATCGTTGCTACATCATAGGACCTTGTAACAGGAGGCAACTTTTACAAGCAACTTGGAGACAACCAACCACACCGACTGCAGTGCATGCTACAGGACCACTTTGGTTAAGTGCATAAGTCATTCTTCAAACAATGTCTTGTGATTCCCAAGAATAATATGTGAACATGGAAATGAAAATGCCTTTTCTTCTTGGAGTTTGCCTGGAACTGGTTGCTTGAAAATTGCATCAAGGTGACATGGCCTTAAGACTACATGTATAATTCAATTTTCAACGTGCTGTTAGGGATCTCAACTTTAGTGTCTGTGAATTTAAATGGTTCTTTCAGTCGGTATATTTTCCCTCCTTTATACAAAATAATACAAATAATGCAGACAAACCAAATATATCAAATTCTATATGTATATTTAGAAAAACTAAACCAATAAACTGCCAAGTACTAACTAAATATAAACAAAGATTGGTTGGTTCTTAAGTTGTTCTTTCATCGCGGTGTATGATTTAGTAATGAAAGATACTAACAACTTTAATTCTCTCTACAGCTGCTCAGCATGTGCTTTACACTTTTGCTTTCATTTTGAAGAAAGTATACATCAGCTAAGAATCAGTACCACAAGAAGACAGAAAACCACTCCATTCACTGTGCCACCAAGATTCATTTATTGTTAGAATTCTCCTTCATTCATATGGCAGTCACATCACTGGAAACCATTGAGAATGGCTGGTATCCTTTATATTACAAAAACCGCTGTTGTCAAGACTTAGAGCTTGGTTGGTCTAGTTGTACCTAAGCAAAATAAAAAGGTCAAAATAATTTGTTGGTTTGTGTATTGGACAAAACTGTAAAACCAATTGTAAACCTTTATTTTATCAATGCCAGAACTCCAAGTCTAGTTCCTGCGCTTACTTACCTGTGTATCAATGAGATTCTGTTGCATTACTAGTGAGAGCTGATCTTTCAGTTTGCGAACTTTGGCTGCTGTGAAAACTATAGACTCGTTCAGGTCTGAAACTACAAAAATATCAAATGTAATTTTTTGTTTACTTCAAACAAATTATTGTTGATCAAGCCAATGGACGAATGGTGGATGAGCAGACTTTGAATTGAATGAAACATTTTTGTGTGCGAAACTTGCTCCGATATAAAAAATGCCTGAATTTTCTTTGTTCAAAACTATTTGTTAAGGAATATTTAAAGGGAAATTGTAGTTTCTTTCCACAAGATGTATTCATTCTGTAACAGTTGCAAAAATCTACCCAAAATTTTACCTTTGTCTGTCTCAAACTTGTAACACTTTTTACGAGAAAAGGGCATGAGGACGATGAGATCACAGAATCTGTGCCACACTAAGCAGCTACTAAAGGTTGATGGGGAAACATACTTACTTTTTGATTTGTTGACGATTTGATGCAACTGATTTATCTGAAGTAAGAAGGCATCGAGTTGAGCCTGGGCAACCTCGGCTTCCTGTAGCCACTGTCTTAAACGTGCATTCACATACTGAGACTTCAGAAAAAATGTGATACAGAAAAGAAGTTGAATAATTATTTTTATTTTTGTTATTAGTAGACAACAGAAATGCAATCCCAGAGCTGCTGCATCCAGACAACATTGATTCAATTACACATCCAACAGTAATTGGCACAAAAACAGGATGATAGAAAAGTTCAGTTTTAGATGTGGGTGGGAAACCAATGCAATCAGGTAGAGAGTGAAAACCCAATCCACATGCAAGGGCCCGCTCTGATTCAAATCCGAGGTCCACATAGTTGAAGTCAACCGCTGAGCCAACCTGATCCCATAACCAAGAAGGTAAAGGCGTGTATGTTAAAATTAAGAAGGCGAGTGATCTCTTGGCCTAGGGAGTCCAACAGAAGCCAAAAGTCCAATAGCTCTACTTACACATTTGATTTGTTGTCTGAGTTTCTCTAACTCTGTATCCAGCTTTGCATCATCCTTAGCGTTGTAATCTTGCCAGTGGACCTGAAAATAAGAATCGCAAGTTTCCTTGTCTTATCTTATAGACCCATTGAATATGACATCACAAGCCTAAACAGCGCCCTCACCGAGGTCAATGAAGGCCTATCATCATCAGCTGAGAGTTGTGTGAGGTGCGTATCGCATACATGTTTCCAAGCCTTGAACTTTGCTCTTGAAGGGGCCAGCAATTTGACTCTTGTAAGGGGCACTTAAAAGCACATGACACCATAACAATTGTTGTGGGTGCCGTGGGTCATTTCGAGGCCCGTGTTTCCATTTTTTAACTCCGTGTAACGGTCAATGCAAGGGGGCCGGAATAGAGACCATGACCAATTTCATTTTTAGAGAAGCCAGACTCGGCTTTCAAAATTAGTTTGACTCATAGTTTTCTTTTCTTTAATCCCTGAAATACTCACCGCATCTTCTGGTAGAAGAACATTGCTTGGGATGTGGAAGAGATTCTTCTTGAGATACGTCTCCAGACGATCAAAAGCTTTATCAAATGTCTTCAGGAAGTGAGAGAATAATCGATCTGATGCCTTCAGCAATGAAAAGAAACAAATTGTCATTAACTAATCATGTGGACAAACTGTTCAGTTGAACAGTGATTCTTGTATTTAGGATTTGAGGTTTGGGTTAGGGTTAAGGTTCGTGTATTGACTTACAAACTTTATTAAGAAAAAGATTGACCTAGAAGAAGTTTACCTCTCTAACAAACTCTGGTGTAACCTCCTCTGATTTAGCTTCAGCCTGTACAGGGATAATCAAAATGTTAATAAATCGGATATTATTTCATTTGGTGCTTGGTATGTGATTAACGTAATCCCTTCTCCCTGATGAGTCGGCGGATTATGCTTCTAGCACTAGCAGGATGTCGATGTTATATGATTTGTTTAGTCATTTGTTATCAAAATTTCAGGGTCGATATATCATAACATAAGGGAAGAAAGAAAAATTTAAATTGATTTTAAAGAGTCAAAATTATAGATTATTTCATCTTACCTCACTCAGAAGAAATTTCTCTGTCACTTCAACCGAATCATTGAGATAATCCACCAAGGCGTTGTGAACTGCAAAAAAAAATCGGCAGAGTTGATCCGTCATCATTTCCTTGAAACATTCCTCCCAAAGATGCATCACACTCCTCCTAGAACTCTTAGGTTGGTACCGCTATCGTCACCACAAACCTCATATAGATCTAGGAGTACATCTGATAGTATCATGAGGGACTGAGAAAAGCAGCATCTTTTTTGTTATTTCAAGACATTTTAAAACAGTCCTCACAAAGATCCTTTACTTTTTTGAGTTGCTAACACTGGGACATCTTAATATTTCAGACATTCTGGACGGTAACAACTAGTTGACTAGTCTACTCCGCTCCTAGAGCTATGACTATGAGGTTCATTCCGCAATTGTCTCCACATGGAGATGATGGCGGAACTAACCTCATAGTTCTAAGAAAACAACTTCTCTATCTCCAACCCCTTCTTACTTACCTCCAACCCTAGTTGCAATAACGTAACCCTCTTCTGTCGGCAGGAGGGTTGCGCTATCGCAACTACTCCAACCACTTCTTACTTACCTCCAACCCTAGTTGCGATAACTTAACCCTCCTCCGTCGGCAGGAGGGTTGCGTTATCGCAACTACTCCAACCCCTTCGTACTTTACCTCCAACCCCTTCTTACTAAAATACTAACCTCCATCTATGAATGACTTCGGTGTGAAACCAAAGAACTGTACTTCATATTCCTTCAGGTCAGTCGTCAACTCTTCTTTATTTTCACCGACAATGGAGTCAGACTCTGCCATCGTCAAAGATGTCTTGTCACTTTAAGTTTTTGCTTTGCTCTTAAAAATGCATGAAATGAATCAATCAAACAAACAAACATTTGATTTAATTAAACTTGGACAAACAAATTGGCAATGAGTGAAAACAAGACTTTCTGGTTTACTTACATTTACAACGAACAAGTACAACAATTTTGATGCGCAAAGTGAAGTCATGCAGATAATTGTCTGATTGTCTGTCTGATTGTTTACGTTATTTGCAATATTTGTTAGTTTTAATTCTCACAAATTCGTAACCTTAGCAACAAAAGTGGGGCTATACTGAGTCAGGTCTATATCAACCCCAATCCCCGCCCCCCCCCCCCCAAAAAAAAAAAAAAAACTTGTCAGGTAGGCCTAATAATATTATTATTAATAATAGATGACTGACAGAACTAATTTTTCTTATTAAACTTTTTTTCTTACTTCAACTTACTTATTAGGTCGGTGCTCTTGACCGTAAATCTCATCAAACATTGACACCGTAAAAGTTAAATGATGCTCACAAAAATAAAGACAATTTTGAACTCACCTTTCGAGGACTTTTCATCGAAACAAATCGCGTAGCGCTTCTGGTATTTTGCACATCAAATTTGCCGCGAAATAAAAACCGACCGGCCTACCCAGCGCCATTGTTGATTGGCCAATATTGGTCTAAAGAGGGCGCTGCTACTACTTGCGATTCATTTTCGATTTAGCTTGGGGTAAACGAAGGAACTTCATACGCTGCTCCAGCAACTTTAACCCGAATTTACTTCGTTTGTTTCGAAGTCTAAGAACTTTTCAGCTGCCTGGTGTTTTTCTAAAAGCATTAGAGTATCAGAATTTGTGGTAAAGATGGACAAAATTGACATGAGCCTTGGTGAGTTTTGCGTTTCCGTTTTCGTCCCAATCCCCAGCCCACGAAAACAGCATACGGTGTTGTTTTGTGCACAGTATACGTGCAACTGTGTGTGTGCTGTGTTTACTGCCCAAATATGGATTGTTTTACTGTTTACCAAAGGCGGTGTGAAAAGTAAAATAAAAAAATAAATAATGAACTTTGACATGAACCAAAACTGCACATTAAATCATGTAAATTGTGAATAGACAATTGAATTCCATACAAATTAAAGTAAATTGTTTTTTAATATTATATAGTATTTTTGTATTGCTCTTCATTTATATTTTATTAAATCAATTGTTTTGTTACAGTTTGATGGGATCGCCAATTCCCAGGCTACTATAGTAAACATGTATCTTGAATTTGAGTGATTTCCGACCATTGTTGCAAAGTTAGCCTTTTAAGTGGAATGCCTGCCGTTTACGTTTATCAATCAATGACTATGGGCACAGACGGACACTCCACATTTTAATCCACACTACTACAGCCATTTTATTCCATAGTGCATAATATATAGGAAATTTTCTTGATCTGTATTAAAGCCATTGGACACTTTCGGAACAGAAAAAAATTAAAATTTCACACCTTTACAAATAACTTACAGGGTTTACAGAAGGTATTGGTGAAAGACTTCCCTTGAAATATTATTATTCCATGAAATGCTTTACTTTTTGAGAAAACATTACGACAATATCAATTCTCGATATTGAGAATTAAGGATTTGTTTTAAACACATGTCATGACACGGCCAAACGTGCGGAAACAAGGGTGGGATTTCCCTTTATTTTCTCACGGCTCCGATGACCGATTGAGCCTAAATTTTCACATGTTTGTTATTTTATATAGAAGTTGTGATACACGAAGTGTGGGCCTTGGAAAATACTGTTTACCGAAAGTGTCCAATGGCTTTAAAACCTTACTCTGACAAAGAAATGGATATAATTACTTTTTCTTTTTCTAATGTGTGGACTTTTTTTAGGGAAGTGAAATCTGAAGTTATTGGTAAAAATCCCACAAAAACAGCCACTGTAACATGTTCAGTGCTAGCAAAATATACAAAACCTTAATTTGGAATAAGCAAAAAATTTACAATTAATTACACCTTTTTAAGTGGGTTCAATCTATTTTTTATTTTTATTATTTTTTTTAAACCCTTTTTTTTTTAAATCAAGTCTACAATGTGAAGTAAAACCAACCTAAAAACAATGTGTACAATTTTTCATAAACGCCAAATTCAATTTCATAATTTTGTCTTGGATTTTTCATTTTGATGGTATTTGGATTGGAAATTAACAATGTAAGTACATAGATAGTTAAATTGTTAGTGTTTTTGTGCAAAGTTACTTTGTTGGTTAGACTAATGTAAAATGTATGCACAGGAGGTGAAAGTTCTTATGTGATCTGAGGGGCATTTTGTCCACACCCATTTACTGAATAGAAAAGTAAACAATGAAACGGTCAATGTAAAAAACCACAGTTGCATTCATCACCAGGGAATCCCAGCACCCTAGATTGGAATACCAAGGGCCTGGCTGCCACAGCCTGGCCTTGAGAACCCACAAACACAATCAGGCTTTGCTGCCTATGTAAACAAACCAATCAAAAGAGCTCTTGCTTTTTATGAATGGAGCATTAGGCTCCTTTTGTGGAGTTAATGGGCGGTGCCTGCATGAAGTGTGTGTATGTGTCTGAGATTTTTGGTTTCATGTATTGTTAATCTTTGAATAGAAGATAATTAATTTACAAACTGACCCAATGTTTGTCTCCTTGCAATTTGTATTGATTTTTTTTGCTCAATCTGACAACAGCTGGTGTGATTAAGAAAATATATAAAAAATAATTAAATCAGCTGGTGGTTGAAAAAGTGGTTTAGTTTCAAAGAGGTATAATTTTAACAGGAATACAGGCTGTTTTTCCTGCTTTTGTTTAATATCCTCTGAAAACAAATTAACTATTTGGTTTGAATATTTCTCAATATTGGTGTATTGATAGATGCTGTCATTTGATTGTTAAAACAAAACCAAAGATAGTCAAAAAGAAAATTAAGATAAATTGGCGGTTACTGTTTATAAATACTCTCTGTTGCTTTTTGTGTTCTACCTCCATGGTTTAAAATAGAGCTAAATTTCTGAAATTGAACCCATTATTATAATTGTATATGCTTTTTAATAGCAGAATTTTTGTGAGCAAACTTTCTGCTGCAGTACTTGAAATGAATACATTCACTTTTCTCTTGAAGCTTCCTGTAAGGCAAGGAAACTATAAGAAAGATTTTTGAATACTTTCTGCAGTGAATGTTAATTATTCAGATTCTAAATAATTATTTCTTAATAGATGACATCATCAAGCAGAGACGTAAAGAAACTCGCCAACTGGCAAAACAAAAGAAGCCGGCTGCAAACTTAAAGAATCGCCCCTCGGGTCCAGCCAGGCAGAAACAAGGAAAGAAAGCTGGCCCCGCCAAAGCTGGTCTCCAGGCTAAAGGTCGTGGGGGTCAACTGAAACAGTTCCGTGCTCGGATAGGAGGGAAGAAGACTCTTGCAAAGGGTGTGGCTAAGTTTCAGCAGCAGGGCGTGGCCAAAATGAACAGACTTCCAGCGAGAAAGGTGAACAAGCAGAGTCTTATGAGTTTTTGAAAAAATTTAAAATTCAATGGACATGCTCTGATTGTCTTGAAGCCGCTTTTAAGCGGCATCACAGTCAAAGTATTATCTGGGAAAACATGAGAGTAACATATTTATTACATTCAGTAAACATGCCTGGCATAGGCAATCACCTTGGTGCCCTTGGTCATTGTATAGATGCCCCTCCCTTAAAAGAACCCAAGAGGAATGTACAATTTTTTTATAGTGGTGCCCTTTACAAAGGAGAAATTGTCTTGGTGCCCTTGCCCTTTCAAGAACATAGTTTCAGGATATTGTAATTTCCGCTCATTGAGGTGCCCTTAACTTATGAAGGAAAAACTGCCTTGTCCTTACAAAAATAAAATATAAGGCCTGAGAAAGAACATCATTAATGGTGCCACTGCAAACTTCATTGTATAAATAAGTAGCCTCTTCAGGCAATTAGGAATCTTGAAGTTCTAATACGAGCTGGATAAAAATATAGAACTACAAATTATCAGTAGTCATTTTTATAAACCTGTGCGTGGATTTCTGTTACAGATCGGCAAACAGCGTGTGGCAGTTAAAAAAACAGCAGGAACACAAGTTGCTAATCGTTACATAAAGCAACAGCAGCAACAACAACAACAACAGCAGCGAGTTCAACAGACCAAGACAGCAAGACAGCAGCAGTTCAACCAGAGGAGAGGAATTCAGGTTTGTATTTATAACAATAGACCGTACTGAACATGACTCTTCACCATTCAAAAACCTGCCCTACAACATGGCATCTGTGAGCGTGTGCATGATGGTGTACGTACGTGTGCCATATAAATCAAACCGGGAACGCTGCATGCTGCCTGCTTTTTTGATGTACGCTTTGAGACGCGCATACGGTTTGTCCTTGAAGATGGCGTATTTCATAGCAACAAAGGGTTTATTCAATACGGGCTATTCCTACAAAATTATAATTATTGTTACCCTCTGAATATTCATAATAACATTTGCCATTGAGTCAACTAAACCATTTAAAACAATTCAACTGTGTACTGTGTAGGTGCATTCACTATAGATGTCATATTATTGCAAGCTTGTTGGCTTTGCAGATTTTGTCATTCAAAACCACAGTGGATGATATAAATGTACAATGATGTTTAGTGATTGTTTTTTATTTGCTGATGTCTATTAAGCACTGTGTACTCAATACTTTCCCGTGCCCTGTGAACCAAAATCTACAGGCATATCACTTGGGTGGCGTCCGAACCGACAACCTTTGCCATTCTAGAGTAGATGTCTTACAGGATCAGTATCTTGACATCATAATAATAAACTCTCTTCCCATCTTCTTTCAGACAATACCCCAGACACCACAGACAGCAACAAGGAAAAGAGTGAAGCGGCAGAATGTGGTCAATGTGCAGACAAATATCCCTCAGACAAACCAGCAACTGAGTAGGAGGCAAAAGCAGAAAATGAAAAGGTAAGTGGACAAAATTTAGGTACCTTGTGTTGTGTTTTTAATTTTATTTTTATTAATGTTTTATTGTCACTTGCAAAAATATAAAATTGTACAGTGAAATGCGTCTTGGTTTTGCGTGTCTAAAAATATGTTATACAAAAATACACACTAAAAACTTACCATTTCAGAGCTTAATGTTGTGAGCTTAATGTATAAGAAATGAGTATTGGTTTTTATAGCAGGAATTTGATTTGTCTGGTTGTTCTCAAATTTTCCTGATTTAAAAGAAACTTGTGTCCTAGGTTTTATTGAAATGTTTTCCATTAATAAAACCTCAAATTCGTTTCTGTGTTCACCATACTTTGTTGTGCCAAGGACAGGCCACATAATTTTTGCTGATAGAGCCTTCTCAGTTTATGGACCTAAACTCTGGAACAAACTTCCAAATCACATCAGGGACACAACATCCTTCAACACAATCATTCAAGCCACTTCTGAGAGCCCACTGGTTTCAGGAGACCTACCATCAATGACTTATTTTTGTCCTCTGTGCCTTAGTGCCTCTGAGCAAACCTTGTGACTAAGGTACTTTATAAATTCTTGATTAATTTATTTTAGATTTTGTTTTTATATGCAAGTCGCTAGACACACAAGGCCTGAAGGCCACTTCAAGGTGTGGGCTACAATCAACTATTTGTCCAGAGGTCGTTACCAAACACTCCTAGGGCTGAAACAGGGTTACCCCCTTTACAGTCCATACGGATGTAGGCTTGTGTATCATCCATCGGAAGCCTGGCTGGTAGAGCAAGAAAGCGCTACCTCCCCAGCTTTTGTTGATTTATTTCATTGTTTGATTTTTGCTTTGTTGTCCAATTTTTCAGGTTACAACAAAACCAGCAATTACCTAAGACAAACTTCATCAACACACAACAACGCCAAACCAACCAGTTTCAGCCAGCTCCCAAGAACTCCTTCATCAACACACAACGCCAGAACAACAACCAATCTAAGAAAGCTCAAAGACAGAAACCACAGAGAGTCAACAACCAGCAGAGGAACATCCCTAAGATCAACCCTAAGCTTCTCACCATCTCCATCAGTAACCCAGGGGCAGCACAGTGAGTTTCTTAAGTAACATTTGCATAATATTTACTCAAAGTCATAGGAACCGTTCCATTCCAATGGGTAAATCTTACTAGTGTCTGCACTTAGATTGTTTTACAAAGGTAAACTAACCAAGATGATAGTGAAACAAAACAACTAATTAAAAATAAATTATACCTTTGGTTTTTGGAACCGTTCGATTGTTTTAATCATATATAAATGTAGATCTATGAAAATTTTATTTCAAAAGGCTGTCACGTTTTTGAGATATTACTGAAAATCCAGAGCAAATTCATCCATGCAGGAAGAATATTCCCCAGTTGGAGTACACAATCTGAGAGAAGTTGCGCAGTAACTTCAAATTGGGGCTGAAAAACTGTCACCTAACCACATTACTTCAAAGTGAAATGTTACCATTTCTTACCAAAAACTTCTATTGCCATTACTTTATAGAGTGATTACCAAATGCATACCTTCCCTTTAAATATAAACACAACCTTTATTTCTGTCTTCTTCTAATTCAGAAGTTTCAAGCCAGTCAAGATCAACAGGAAGAAACCAGCAATGCAGGTAAGCAATCAAACTAAGTCTGGTCTGAGATAGTGGCTCTAGCCTCCTCAGAGCCTTGTCACTCATCAGGAATTGACAGTGCAAGTCCTATAAAGAGAAGAGAAAAAACAAAAGGGACGGGAACCCAAAAGAATTTTGACATGAGGTGTGTTTTAAGAGACTTTTTGAATGAGTGAAAGTGTCGTGGCCACACAGTTTAGAGCACCAAATTCTATTTCTGGTGTTTCTGATCAGCAGAGTCCCCAGTCGTGACACTTGTGTCCTTAAGCAAGACACTTTACCGTTGCTTCGTCCTTCGGATGGGACGTTAAGCCATCGGTCCCATGTGTTGTGTAACGCATGTAAAAGAGAAGGGGTTTGCCCCGGTGTTCCTGGATGTGGCTGCTTAATGCACCGTAGCACCTTGTAAACCCTTATACAGTGCTAAATAATTGGGTCTCAGAATTCATCACTGCAATAACCTTTCTGAAAGTTTGTATATACTCGGCGCCTCGAGTACCTTGTTTGGTAGATACGTGCGCTATATAAGACTTTGATTACATAAGACTTTATTACATTATTAGAGGTTTTAATATGAAGAGATAGCTGATTCCAGAGATGTGGCGCTGCAATGGAAAAGGATCTGTCCCCCCAGGTACGAAGAGATTTGACTTATGTTTACTAAGAGAGTTTCTTTGTTGTCCCCTCAGGTCGGTGGAACATTAAATGATCGATTCGGCCAATTCCAGCAGCAGCCTAAGAATGTTCCAAACAATTCGAGGAGGAAACAACAAAGAGGTCGAGGCAATGGTGGGCGCACGGTACTTCTCGTCTGAACACAAATATATTGTGAACAAAACAGCAACTGAAACATTTTGTTGTCAGAGTGCAAACACTGATGGTTGGTACCATGGTTATTGTTTCTAAAGACCCATGTCACACGATGCAATTTACAGGCTACCAGTTCCAGGCAAACTCCATGAAAAAAAAAGGTATTCACATTTCAATGTTCACACATTTTCTTGTTGATCGTAAGACATTGTTGAAAAAATGAGCCATGTGCTAGCAGTGGTCTAGCAGCATGCACTGCAGTCAGTAACCTCTAAGTTGCCTTTAAAAGTTGCCTCTTGTGACAAGGCCTAAATATGAAAGCAATATCAGAGACTTGTGGTAATGTCACCAACTTTTTCTGTGACATGTACAAAATTAGTGTGAGATAAACTATTTTTAGAAATAAGATAAATGGTGTAGTAGTGCAGGTTTATTTTTCAACCGAACGTCTCTGATTTCGGGTTATACTGTGTTAATTATTGTTTCCCTGCTGCAGAAGCTTTCAAGTTGACAAATTGACAAAAGAATTCTGGTTTAAGCTGCCAGACTGAGATGATGGAAAATTTGAAATGAACCAAGCTGAAATTTTTTAAATGGTTTTGTTTCTTTGCAATTCGTTTTATTCTGGTAAAGTATAAATACATTTGAATGCATTTCCCCCCTTCATTTTCTATGATTTTTGGTGTGTTTTTTACATTTGTTTCCCCCATAAGCGAAGTCAAATTGAAACTTTGAGTGTTTTTCACCGAAAGGATAACATTTGATGATAGAAAGTTCAAGCAGAACATTTTGTTTTTAAATGAGGGATTTGGTATAGTGAATGCTTGCTCCTGTTTTAGTATTCACTCTCCACTTTTATAGAACAACTTTATAAGTTTACTTTATTGTTTTGCTTTTAGAAGTAAAACCAATCATTAACTTCTGTGACAGTGCTTGGTTGGATGTTATTTAATTTTACGTTATTTAATTGTATTATTTGTATGTAGTTTTGCAGTGTGATGTTCTTCCAATTTCTGATGATTTAATTTTCTTTCTTCCACTGTTATTTCTTTAATTGTTATGTGTTTGTATCTACTTAGTAAGTTAATAATAGAAACTTTATTTGGAGCCGATGAATTATTTTATTATTGTTCATTTGAGTGTATAGTGTAGAAAAAAACCTTCAAATTCAATGTTTTTTATACCCAGTTATACAAATTGGGGTTGAACTCTGTTTTGGTATGTATATAACTCACAAATAGGAAAAAAAATAAAACAAAATAAAACAATTGTCAGGGTAAACATTAAGGACGTATTTTATTTAGATTTGAAGCCTAAAAATAAATTCTCCTCAATGTCCGTTTTTCATCAAAGACACTGAGTTTAATTCACCACCATCTTGACCCAAGGAAAGGACAAAGTCAGGACACATTTAAGAGAGGGAAATATAATTACGTTTCCTTGTTATAATTGCATTCCAATATTGATTAGAAAAACAAAACATGCACACACACCGGTGCCTAGCAACAATACAATTTCATTTCAAACAAATTGAAAGCAATTCCCTCATAAAAGTTCTTATTTCTCCTGGAATGTTATTTAATTATAGAGATACTTTACCCTTTGCGTGTAAGTTTCGTTCACCAGTCATTGGAAACGGGAACAATTTTCTTGTCTGAGATTTAATTATAAAAAAAAAAGATAAAACAAGGTCTGCAGGAGTTGTATTTTAAAGACAATGAAGAAGTAGAGGGTTGTTATTAATTGAATTACTCCAATTTGTTTTATTTTTAAAGTCTGAGGTAAAACGTTTCTTTTGAATGTGTTTAAAATCGGTTTTAAAAGTATAAACAATGTAAAAATTAACTAATAAAACAAACTGTTTATTGTAAAAAACAAACAATATCAAGTCATTTATTGAGGTTGCCCAGAAGCTATTCTTGTACTTATTTACAGTTTCCTCACAATTTTTTCCCATTTTCTTAACAAAATGATCGGTAAAAAACATACAGAGACAACTTAATTAAAAAACATTCTTATTCAAAACAGTCATCCGAGACCTTAAACACAGGTGGGCGAGCCTACTGGTGCTAAATTTATGTGCAGGGGCCGCAAACTGACAATTCTTCATTAATGTTTCATAACGTCTTCAGGCCATAGAGTTACAGCTCAATGCTCTTTTGGATGTTCACGCTTTCATTAATAGAAAGTAAAATATTAATTAATTTATTAATTATAATAAATTAATAATTGGGTGACTAATAACTTCTTACTGGGTACGCCATGCCAACGGGTACGCCTACATTTTAAATTAATTTGGAGTTGAACAATACAAAGTGACTACGCCTGCTCATTAAACCAAAGGCTGTAGGTTTAAGTCCCACTTTGGCAATTAATTGTCTAACCCAAAATAAAAAAGTAAAAAAAAAAAATGCACGGTAAATCTTGACAAAGTACAAACTGGAGAGGGCGGGCTTTAAACCGCATGGTTAAAAATTAAACTTGTACTGAGTGCGCCAAACCGCCGATGGTGCCGTCCGTGCGTTGCGCTTAACACACGGCACGTACACACACGTCCACAGCACGAAGTGACAATTATCTCAAAAGGCAACTGCCGTTCAATCAAAATGATACTGAAGTTTTTCAGTGTAAACTTTGCGGAGTATTTTCACCTACATGCTGTGGATTGTCTGGGATTTTGAATACTGACTTAGGACAATGGAGCCCTGGATTACTTTAAGAAGGAGTGTCACATTTCTTGCATTTATTTTCGTGAATTTAGCGGCATGGACAGAGAACTCGGCAAACGCAACGGTAAGTTTGTGTGTTTTTGTTTCAGACCAACTGGACCAACAACTGTTACTGTGGTGTCCCTCGCACTCTGAATGTTTTGCTAGTGTTAATTTACCAATGGATAAAATCAATGTTAAATCTGTTCTTTTATCCTCCCGGTTCACCAATATACTTTATTAGCTTTTCTAAAACGAGCTTTGTTTCAAAGTTTTCTGGAATGTTTGTTGTCTTTTTTTTGAGAGTTTGGCTCGGCCATGAATGATTGCTTGGGTCACCAAATCTTTATTGTGAAACTGTTGCTAGGCGCTTAGTACAAAACAACGCGGTGTTTGGTGTCACATTTCACAAACTGTCAACCGTTTTTCGGTGCAGGAGGGATATCCGAGGCCATGCAGATATGTGGGTTCATGTATACTTGGTTGTGGCGCTTGTAATAAACTATGTCTACTGTCATTTGAGAATATAGATCATTACAACAGATTGAGCAGTGACTACACAGTTTGTAAATTGGGAAAAGTTTCCGTATGGCGCCACCACTTTTTCATTCGATATGAAATAATATAGTATCTAATTTACCTCAAAGAGATATCCCTTTTTGTAAAAATGAGGGGAAAAGTGGTGGCGCCATACGGAAAGTTATCCGATGGTATTGTGGTAGTTGAAATTGTACTAGATGTCATCCCCTATGTCAATTTCCTGTGTTTTTTTTCACTGTTCATTCATGAATTTTGTTAAACACAAATTGCTTAAAAAAGTGTTGTCTTTTCCCTAAATCTACTAAAATTAAAAACTATCCAACCTCATGAGAATGTTATGAATAATGTTAAGTTAGCACTGACATTTTCAATCATCAAGTTTTGGACTTGGGACAACGACAATTATAATATAAGGGAAATTTTCCAACAATGATCATCTTCATAATTATGCAAATCTGTACATTTTAGACCCAGAAACTAGGGTACTGTATTCCTACCTATTTTTGTTTGTCATCTTCAGTTGTAGTTCATTCCTTCATGGTCGAACTAACAGTAACACGATCAAAGGTGACAACATTTCAATGAAAAGGCCCTGCAGTGCCCCAGTAATTACTGGGTCTATTCTAATTCAATCTTACCATTGTTAGTGCACACTCTATAGTTAATTGATTAATATTTCTTTCATTATATTAATTGATAATTTTTCTTTTTATGGACAGTTGCAAACAGCGTGTGACCTGCCACTGGTCCAGGGTGAGGTAGCCTGGCAGGCAAACCTAACAGAGACAATAGTGGATGTCATATGGAATTATGGAAAGGTATGTCCTAGCCTGGTTCAACCCACATTTATCATAGTTTGTACTCAAGATTGTCTTCTTTTTTAGTCCATAGGCTATGGATTACCAAACACAGGCCTTGAACTTCGTTCTTGAAGGGGTACAGCAATTTTGCTCACCTCTATTATATAGGGAAAATGTCAATTGGAATTGGAAATTTATGAAAAGCACCACAGCAAAAAGCATTTGCTGTGTGTTTTGTTGGTTAATTATGGTTAATTGAAGGCCTAAATGGCTAAAACTGTTTTCCATTACTTAAATACCGATGTAATTTATTATACTTGCATAATTGCATAACCCCAAGGTGACCGTTTGTTTCAAATCACATCAAAGTCATGTCAAAATGATGACGCACCAAGCACCTTTTATTGGATCTATTTCTAGTCTGGGAAGAAATGCAAGTACTGAGTGTTTATGACTTCAATGGTTCAATAAAATATTTCATCTTTCATCAAATAAAAATATTCTCTCCATCACATGCAAGGTGCAAAACATTTATTAGTTGCTTTACACAACATTCAAGTAGGTTTTTGTTGATAAGGATAAAACTATAAAAATAAAATTATGTGATTGTGCAAGATTGCTTTTTGGCATCCATTTACTGCTGCGTACCACACATTGTGTGGCTGTGTTTTTACAAATGTGGGGTAATGGGACGTAAATGCACTGCGAATGGCACCAAAATGTACGCTGTTTTTATGTAGGGCAGGCCATGCAATGGTTTGATGACTGAATCTCCCATGACATACATGTAAACATGGCAGTAAATTAAGGTAAATAATACACTTTATAATATCACATGGTGTTTACACCAAACTGTACTGAAATCAATCAAATAAAAATACATAAACATTTGAAAAGCAATTACATAACCCTGTAAAGTGCAAACAATTACTGTTTGTTACTAATTTATTCCATCAGTTAGAATTTGCATTCCTTAATGAACAGCTTGGCCTGGCAGTAATGATATGAGTTTCCTCTCACATGTAGAATATTTATCTACCCTCTCCCTCTCCCTAAAAAAACAATACATCAATAAACAAAAAAAATCAAATAAATAAAACAAATAAAAAATGGAAATTAAGAAAAACAGAAGAGAATCAAATATTAACTAAGTAAATAAAATAAAAACAGAAACAAATAAATCAAATTAACCGTGCAAGGTATCGACAAAAAAGTATCATAAAAATACTTGAAACAAAATAAATAAGTTTATGAATAAATAAGAAAACAAAATAATCCTTGTTATGTACAGACAACTGAGGTTGTGCCGACGATGGAGAATTCATAATTCCATGGATTTTTTAGATTTAGTTTTAGTCTACAAAAAGTGCCGCACACAATTAAATCATAGGGTTGCTGTACTGTGTATACACATCGTCTTTTAATACATTAATGGAATTGGATTTAGTTTATGCATAAGTCCCTTACTGCCTTTCGTCATCGCGGCTTTCTACCCGAGAAGAAATTGTACTCTTCCATGAATAAAAAGGAAGTTGAATCCGTGTAATTTACTGCCAATTGTACAAGCCAGTAGACTCATAGTACTCGTGTTGCCAAGCTCTAGTACTTAAGTACCTAGCCCTACAACCGAACAGTATTTTCTTGGTAAGTGACGAATGATGCTGCACGTACTTTACCCGTGTGTCCTATGCAATTCATTTTTAGTAATATGTGTCAAGGCCTGTGCTTTGTTTTTGAAAGGGCAAGGACACCGAGGCATTTTTGTTCTTGGTAAAGGGTACCCTATAAGGAAATTTTCAAATTTCTACTGGAGGATTACAAGGGCACCAAGGCAATGACCATGGCATGGGGCATGGAGGCACTTGCCTTTGTTGCCTCCTTGAAATATCAGGCCTGTGTGTGGTAAAATGGCAGTTTGCACATTGGGACAAGAAAGGGAGAAGCTGGGCAGAAGCTGTGTACACAGCGAGACCTTGGTTCTACACTTCATCTTGTGTGTGTTATGTCTAACGGGACACTTTGGTTATCAGTAACTAGTCATCTGTGTGATCATTTCGTTCTTCTCTGGCGTTTGTGAGGTATCAAGGGATTTCTCTTGGTGGGATGAAGAGGGGCATGGGAAAAGAAGGATTAGGAAGGATGGGTAAATTTGACCAAGAAATTAAAACACAAACTGAAAATACAACTACAATTTTGATAATAAAGGCAATGAGCAATGGAGAGATGTTATTTACTATGGAACATAGTGAGAAGCGGCTCCCTCTGAAGTAACAGTTTTTGGAAGAGAACTAAACTACTGGAATCTTAGGCCTGAAGCATTTCTTAGGTATATGAAAGCACACAAATTTCTGCAGCAAGGGTGTTTTTTCTTTCATTATTTTCTTGCAGTTTCGATGACCAATTGAGGTCAAATTTTCACAGGTTTGTTATTTTATGCCTTGTTGCGATACACCAAGTGAGAAGACTGGTCTTTGGCAATTACTGAACGTGTCTAGTGTCTTTAAGGAACTACAGCAGTAGTAAGAGAAATTTGAATTTTTTTCTCATGATGTCACCTTTATTTCTTTTTGAAAGGGCTGCCTAGGGATGTTTGAAGTTATTTACCTTAATGATTGATAGGCAGGTGTCTTGAGACATTCAAGGTGATGAGGTCGCAATTTGCCCGCATCTTAAAGACAGGTTGCTCTTATTAGCGTCGATCTAGCGCTGATGAAAAGCTGATTAAGAAATGACCATTTGGTTGACCATGAAGGAAGGAAAGAAGACTTCCTTCACAGATTGACCAAGTATTAAGTGAGTTTCTTAACTTAATTGCTGCTTAAGACATTCTGAGCAGGAAACTTCTTCTTCGCTGCGCTTGTAGTTTTCCTCATGTCTGCTTCACACTCTGAAAGATATAATAAATTGTATTAAGTAAGAATCCAGAGTTCTCTTCCAAATCACCTCACATTCTGATTGGATTACTCCCACTGACTTCATTAACGACTGTTGCTATGGTAACGCCTAATCTACTTATCCCGCTTGTTGGGTCTGGATAGAGTCTTATTCCAGTTGTTCTGAAAAGATTAAAGGGATTAACGATAGAGGATTCATAGGCTTGAAAAACATGCTTCATTTACGATGGTCTCAGAAAATGCAATGGAAATTCAGAAAACCTAAGTAAGTTTCTGAATAAACGGACGGATATATGGAAATGGCAGAAGCCGTTATGCAAATTTGCATTCAGTAGAGTATGATTCATCACACTTTATGTTTGCAGGAATTTTATAAACAGGAAAAGGGAAATCAAATAAAAAGGGCAATAAAAAGACTTGGAGGTGACTACTATGAGAAAATTGTGCAACGATACCATAAAACCACCTTGGCAGACAGCACGTTGGGACAAACTATAACACTCGTACCCCTTGTCAAAAATGTGATTATACGCAGGCCTCTGATCCAATAAACCAACGGCAATTGCTGTGGTGCCCTGTGCTTTTGCTGTGGTGCCCTTAATTTGCAAGGTTTCACTACAAATTTACATTTACCTCATAGAAGTGCCCCTTCAGAGGAAAATTGCTGTGCCCATACAAGAGTGAAGTTCATGGCCTGCATATAGTGAAATTGTCACAGGCTTGTTTTATCATACTTTTTTTGAGACGAGATAGTATTTTCTCTGCAGAAAACACACTCCTTATATTGAACAACAACAATTTATGACAAGTAGAATTCCACAGCGATACACAAATTTAATCATAAAAAGGTAAAAGAAAATGCAGCAAAAAAGTAATAAAAGAGATTGATACTATGTGTATGACCTTTTTGTAAAGTTGACTGTCAACATAATCCTCCAATATTATCCCAGCCTTATAAACACAGTCTCCTGTGATAGGATTAAACTGAGTTAAACCCCTTAGGCTACTCCTGATTGGTGCCTTGTGGAAGAATACTAACCAATCACAGTTCTTGTTAGTCATATACCTTCTTGCTGGAAGGCGAAACATTACTTAAAGTTAATTGCGAAGTAGGCATTATGCAGCCAGTAGCTTATAGCCCTTAATGATGATGGCTCATACATTCTTATCTGTTCCACCTGTTTCATAAAGGGGTGGTCAACATTTATTTTTAGGAAGATTACTAAATCCATTCCTTTAGTTCCAAGAAACCCCCTTGGCCACCTCCCGAAAAGGCGGGGGAATCAGGTTGGCTCAGTGGTTTCTTTCACTACCCTGGTTCGAATCCTACCTCGGATCAGATTGGGTTTTCAGTCCTTACTTCATTGGGTTTTCCCCCATTTTGGGTTTTTCTCCCACATCATCAACTGAACATTTCTTTTTGTTCCCTATTCATTCTGTTCTTGGCGCTAATTTTGCTGTTGGATTGTAACAAAAGAACTAAAAACAAAAGAAATGTATTTTCACAAGTAAGACTTTTAGATGGATTGTTTTTGATGTAGGGCCTACATATTGTACCAGGCATGCAACTCTTCCGCGTTTCCGCGGAATTCTGCGTTTTTGTTTTTTGTTTTTTTTAAATGTGAAAAAAAAGAAGATAAAAAAGAAGGAAAAAAAAAGTTTTTTTTTCCCCCCCCTTTTTTTTCTCTCGTTTTTATTTTATTTAGCCTAATACATGCCTGGCATTAACAGTGTACAACTACAATCATGTAAAATAAGCATAGTACATGCTAAAAATGCACCTAAGAGCATAATAAACCTCAACATTTTCTAGGGTACCATTGTGGGTATCATGTCTAGTGGCGTTTCGTCTGCATCGCTCCGCACTTGCCTTGTGCCTTTGAAAATTTTCCTCTTTTTTTTCAATGGGCAGTTGCATGCCTGTTGCACATTGTACTCGGCAAACAGATTCAGACAAAAAAGCTAAAGCTGAAAATCCTGTCATATTTTACAATGATTCTCTTTTGGATTGTATTACAGCGACGCATTATGTTTTATTATTTGTGTCGTATACTTTTAATGGCTTTTCCAGCAATCGAGTGCAATCATACAGCATTATACTCAGCAAATTGTCAAGTAAATCAACACCTGTTCTCTTCATATACCCAACACCTCCAGAATTACCTGGGGTTATTCCTCTTCCTTTTGCAGGAAGCTTCAATGTGTATTCTTCATTATTGATGATAATGTTTTCATGATGTTGGATCTAATTTCAGGAGAACTGTAATTCCGAGGTGTCATGTTTTGGAGTCAACGGCACCAAGAATATCCCCCTTGATGTTCAGCTTAAGCCACTCCAGATACAGCATGGGCAGTTTGTCAGGTAAGCCAGTCACTTCAAACTCTTTCCCATAATTATTGCCTTATGTCAGATTATTTCCCAGTGGTGCACTAGGAGGCGGGCAGGGCAGGGTGGGAGCATTGAACAACAGATGTGAAGGGTGTGTCAACATTTACCCTTCACTGCCTAAAGGTTTCTTGGTTGTTCTCCCTAAACTGTCACTGTAGTCAAAATGGTTGGACTTGGTAATCACAAGGTTATGGGGTGAATCCTACCAAGCTAACTAAAAAACATAGTCATCTTATTCTAATGGTTAGACTGAAAGACTTGTAATCACAAGGGTGTGGGTTCAAATCCCTATTTAACAGTGACTAGAATAAGCATTGTCATCTTATCCCAATGGTAAGACCAAAGGACTTGTAATCACAAGGGTGTGGGTTCAAATCCCTATTTAACAGTGACTAGAATAAGCATTGTCATCTTATCCCAATGGTAAGACCAAAGGACTTGTAATCACAAGGGTGTGGGTTCAAATCCCTATTTAACAGTGACTAGAATAAGCATTGTCATCTTATCCCAATGGTAAGACCAAAGGACTTGTAATCACAAGGGTGTGGGTTTGAATCCTGGAAGCTAAAGGCTGATTTCACAATGACTAGAATAAGTATTGTCATCTAGTTACTAAATCACAATTTCTTGACTTATTCAATCCATAATGGTAGACTTGAAACCAATGTTTATAATGAGAGAGATTGACTGTTGCCAGCTTGGTGTTTATATCCTTTTGTGGGAGCTTTGCCAATTTCCCTTGATGTCGGGAAGAATAGATCATCATTTCCTTTGGCAATTCTTACTCATGAGACATGGTAAAAAAACATTGCTAACGATCACAACAGTCTCATAATGCGAGACAACCATGGAATTCTTGTTGTTAAGTTTCTGTCATTTTATTTATTGCAAACAACAAACTTTGGGTCCAGCCTTGGGAAAAAAAGACAGCTAAATCAATTACACTTGACTAATGATGGAGTAATTAAGTCTGTCTTGAATTCTAAAATCAAAGTGGGATTGCGTTGTTTTTTCCCGTCATCTGTAAGATTCCGTTGGCATTTGGTCGTCCGTTGGCACTTGAAAAACCATTAATTAGTAATTATGTTCAAGTTTTTTGCTCACAAACAAATCTCAAAAAATGTATTGATTTTACTTCACCGTCTTGATCGCTAAATAACCTTATCGCATATTAATTAAGTTTTGTTAGCGGCGCACATGTCAACGCCGCAATCTTGGACTTAATTAGTATACGCCATCCAAGAACAAGGGATCGTTATCTAACAGGAAGACAGGAAGAATGAATTTCAAATCAAAAGGTCTTGGAGGGATTTGCGGAAGCATCCTGAAAGATGAATAAATTCCTTGGTGTCTTGAGGAGGCAGAGTACCTGGTGGTTCTTGAGAGGGACTGTAAAAACAATCTTCCGATTAATTGTCTGACTGTGTATGACTGTAGGGAAGTAAAGAAGTCTTGTCATAATATTAGTTGTGTATGTGACGAGAATCCCAAGATGTGCTGAAGACATTGAATGAAAGACGTGGCTGTTGTACAGAAACGGAATACATCATTTCTAGCATGTAGTCACTGGAGAAATTAATACATAAGCCTACAAGGTCTTATCTTTGTTTTAGGAAACAAAATTTTAACTGGGTCAGTCTTGTGAAAATAATTGGTTTAGTCCTTGTGATATTACAATTGTTAACTCTTTGGCTTTTCACATTATTTGCTGTGAAAGAATTATCAAAAATAATTGTTTTGTTTTTCTTTTTAGTCTGGCATTGTTGTTTTTCTGTATAAATTACCTTTATAGTGATTTCTGCTGTAAAATAGACCTTTGAAGCCAACAATATATTGCATTTTTGAATTAGTTTTCTGTCGTCACCAATCTAGTTTAAACACCCTGTTTCTATCTTTTCAGATTTAAGGGCGTAGTCAGTTTATAGACAATTCCGGATGTTTATTTGTGAGTCAATACTCATCACACAATAAAACCAACCGCAATATTATTGTAATTTATTCTCTAAACAAGTGTACTTGAACACAGGTGTCGTCAGTGCCACTACCTGAATAAACACCCTCCCATAATTACAATAACATTCACCATTTAAAATGCACAACCCTGAACAAAAATTTCACCAAAATAAATTAATTCAACTGACGCATGAATCCAGTCAATTGTCATCCATAATCAATTTAATTCCAGCCAAAACGTAAATTTTGAGAATTCCAGACTAGATTTGGAAATATTGTTACCAATTTTACTTGGCATTTTGATTTACGTTAATTCTTTATCAATTTATTTACTCTCTAGGAGGAAGCACTCCAGATCACGCTGAACAGTATTTAACATTATTACTGAAATGTCAGAGTAGACAATTTGCGTCACAACTAATTACTGTCGTCTAGTGCTCGCAATGATTGTATCAGACAGATCTTTTGCTGCAATAGGCTGAAGATCCCTGAACATCTAGAAGATGCTGGAGTTACAAAACTAAAGCCTCAAACAATCAACGAGAAAGAGTAAAACAGTCAAATGTTGACACTTCTTATGCCATACACGTTGTCTTTTGGAAAGAGTCAAAAGGGTCCAATTCAGTGGCGTTTTGATTGAATCTCTTCAACAATCAGGAATGAACTGAAAATGTTTTGAAGGGAAATGTGCAGACCATAATGCTTTGTAGGGAAACATACAGACCATATGTTTGACATGTGATGTCATTGAATTCACTGGGATTTTAACAACAAAATGAATTTGAAGGGTATCAAACACAGTGGAACTTTACACAATTTAATGTGAAGTTAGAGACTTGTATATTTTTTCCCATTTGCATAAGGACTGTATTTGTCAGAAAATAAAGGGATCACAAAACTTAATTTGACCTTAGAGCCCCCTCTCTAATTTAACTAATTTGTTTCAATTGATATTTCATTACATCTTAAATAATAAGAAGGAAGTTATCCGGATGTTTCATCTCCCATCTCACAGCACCTTCTTGAAGTTGTTACTAAATTATGGTGACAACCTCATCCTGTAATATCAATTATGGAGAACCCTGTTTTGATGCAACTTCCCCACTTCATCTTCCTGTGATTTCCATGGTAACTTTATTATTTACATCATCGTCCTTTGGGAAACCCATTAGAAGGTTGCAGAACAAATAAATCATGATATTGTTGCCATCAGACTCTAACATTGGGATGGTTTATTGCTAGGGAAGTAACTCCTAGAAGTACATTGAAGAAATAAATATTGTGCCTTGCTGAAGGAAAGTTGTGAATAAATTACATGAGATCTTTTCACACTACCCACCCTTGATACCTGTAATTGCCGACTTGTATACAAATTATTCTACATGGATTAAAACTGACCCGGAGAAAAATAAGTTAGCCAGTTCCATACTAACAACGAGATTGGAAAAAATAAAATTAACAACGAGATTGGTGGGTTAACCCTAGTCCTGGGCAGGATTTTACCTTGATTAAGCCAGTTTTGGGTTCGTTAATCTGGAGAATTTTCAGCCCTGAAAAGTGTAGTGTGAATGCTCTCACTTCATCTGGAGAATTGTGGTGTTAAATATTTGTTTAAGGTGGAGATTCTTTGGATTAAAGTGTGGTGAGAAAGGGGCTGTAGTATCAGGGGTTGATTTCACAAAGATGGTCTCTACTTAAAGCTAGTCCTAGGACTCTTTAGGTGTCACTAAAAGCTTTAAGCTTGTCGTAAGTTACGAGTTACTCGTCCTAACTCGAGATAAGACATAGTCCTTTGTGAAAATCCATCCCTGAAGATTTTCTCCATTTTACCCTCTTCAAGTTCTTCTTATATAATCTATCCATCTTATCCAATAGCTTACTGTCTTGTCTTCTAATACATAAACATAAAGACTTGAAAACGTTACTTTAAAACGCAGAGATGACAGATGAAGTAGTAAATGAAACCTCTTTCCCATTTGCACTTCCAATCTTTGACATCGTCACTTCTCTTCTTGCCTTCAATCATTCTTCCTCGGCCTAAAAACCCCACACGAGGACCAAGAATCGCTTTTAAAATCTTTGCTTGGGAGTTGATAAAGTGCATGGGAGAATATGGGGATGAATTTAACCGGGGAATTGTTGACTTTTCTTAGTGGAAGGACGTGGAATTAAACACACGCCCGTGTGAATCCCATTCCATTGATATTCAGAATTACAGATACTACCAGGCTAATAAGACTCCGTCTTCTACACCCTAAAGGCTCGTTCATGACTGGGAAAGAATCCTAGCATGCTCTAATATCCGACCCCATGAATTAAATGACTCCTCGGGCAACTGAAAATCCCAAGCTAATTTTATTGAATTTCTTTGTGGATTCCCTCTCCCTGTGTTGACGTCTTGTGACATTTTGGTAGAGATTGGTTCGTGTGGTCGTCTGAACCGGGCTGTCTGATATATGTCTTTCAAGAATGTTTATATCAAATAATCAATCACAAGGAATTGATTATCATCTTATAAATAAATCACAAGATTCTTTGCCTGACAAGCTGAAATATTTGCATTTTACATTACACCTTGAGTGTTTTATTTTATTTTAAATAGTTTGACCTTGAGAATTATTACAAGTATTTTACAGTCGTGGTTGAGAGTTTGACCGTAGCACAAAAATATTAAAAACAAACACTTAAGACCTTGTAGAAATTAGTCGAAATCTGTGCTGTTATTTGTTTTTGCAGAATGCTTGTAAAATAATTGTTTTTATTTGATAGGTTCCAGCTTTTAACGTATTTTTTTCAATGGAACATTTGAAGATCTTTAGAATTCAGGAATTCAAGAAAGTCTTGACAACTCATTTACTTCTAGAAATGAGTAGAAATCTTGTTCTTTTTTGGGGGTGAGGGGAGAATGCTTGTAAAATAGTTGAGAAATAAATGAGAATGTTACGATTTTAATTTGAAATGTTCCAGCTTTACTGATTTTTTTTAAAGGAAAATTTGAAGTTCTTCAGAATTCAGGATTTCGTGAAAGTCTTGACAACCCATCATCAGGTTGCTCCTTGTTTTGACTGCGCTCACTGAAAGACATTCTCCATTTACCTTTCTTGATTAGAAATCTCACCTAAGTTCCCTCTGTGACTCAAAAAAAAGACAAATAATCAAACGAGATTACATTGGAGGTGATGGAGCAAGAAGGGAAATAAAGATTGACTGACATGTTGTTGGGTACGATAGGGACCCCTCTCTCCACCTTGTGTGAGTCTTGCGGCCAGTGCTTCGACCCCTTCTCTAAACACAGAAGTTTGTCTTGTCTCCCATGGGTACGGAGTTAGAACACAAGATTGTGTTAGGACAGTGTGCACCGGCGATCATATTTCAAGTTTTTGTCAGTTGGTTCACGTTAATATCAGGCGCCATGGGATTGGTACAATGCTAGTCTTATTACTGGAGGTGTGAGGGGACGATTGCTGTGTGTGTTTGAAGGAGTCTAGGGGTTAGACCGCGGATATGTCATTAAACAGTCTTATTAAGCCAGTAGGGAGGTACCGGACTATGATGAGATTAAAGGAGATTCAAGTCACATGCTGGAGAGCAACCAAGGCGAACGTAATCAAATCCTCCTGGCATCAAGTTTGGACCATAGAGCAATTTGGATGAGGGCTTTTCGCTTTCTACTTTTCAGGCAAACTTCTTGTTTCTGACGTCATAGCACAGTGACTAGTTTTGTAGACCAGTTCTTTACAACTTACAAGTCTTATTAGTCAACTTTGTGGTGCACAAAGAAATACTGGCATGAGTGGGATTGAAACCTTTGACATCCAGTTACAATGCTCTAACAAGACTCTAAAAACTCTGGTTATTACCCAGTGGTCTTGTGTTTTTTAAAGTGTGTAATATCTTTGTGAAATATGTAGAATAGGTTTATTGTGATAATTGTATTTCAATTCTGTTGAGTATCGAAGTACACTTACACAAAGACAATTTTGTACTTGTTCAACTCTATTTGCTTCTGGTGTTGTAACAGTAACAACTTTTAATTAATTACAAGCCTTGCAATCTTGTGGATCTTTCCTCTAAAGTTTTAGATTTGCCTTCAAGAGCAAAGTATCGGGCTTGAATTATGTTGCCATGAACAATATTGACATGCAATCCTTATGTCTTTCCTTTTTGTTTTGTACTTCATAGCAAATGTTTACCTGCATGCCTGCAGGAATCAAAAACACAATGATTAGAACAAAAAGAGAGAAAACAAAACACTTCAAAGTTTGTTGATAATAAATGTTTCTCTCCGAAGCATCTCAGAGAACTCTGCAAAAGGGTCCAATTATGGTGAAATTAACCCCAAACAAACATTCAATCCAATTTCATTGCCTAAATCGCCTCAAGAAATACCATAATATGAAAGTGTTGTGCCAATTTATTTTAAATGTGGAATTGCCTTTTGGGTAGGCCTAGATTCTAATTTCAAACAGCCCTAGGCCCCTGGTTGGGTGCCCAGTGGTGAATCGCCAAGATGATAACAATTTCATTTAATTCTCAGATATTTTCTTCTTAGAGCAATGCAATAAAGAATACAGACTTACTTTTGTCAAAATGGTAAAAAGTTGTTTTGAAAATAATTGAGTGAAATTATGTCCCTGGTTGTTGTGAGATTTCTGAGGTTATTAGAAAAGAAAGTTAGAGAGGAAAGTCAATTTCCTTAGAGGGAAACATATACTTTTAAAATTAATGGCAATCAAAACTTTTGGTTAAAAGCCTACAGCAGCTTTTGATAATATCAAGCATTTTGAGAATCATTTCACTGTAGGTCCACCCCTTTCTACAATATCAATTTGATGAAACATTTAATGATGCAATCTCCATAAAATGTAATTATGTTTATTTTTTCTCTCGAGCACTGAGTTCTTTTGTAAACATGTTTGTGACAGGTACATGTAACATGATATGTGTGGTATAAATAAACATCACACATCAGTACAGAGCAGAAAATGAAATTAAGTAAGTAATATTTGTGGTGACACCATGTGAAATCTCTAATGTGAGTAGTGGCGGCTCTGAGAAGAGCCAGTTTTTAAAATGAAATTAATTGATCAAACTCAGTGGTCAACCAGCTTGGACCTTGTCTTTTTCATAAAGACCGACGGCGTCTTCATTATGGATTCTTCTGAGACTCCGTTCAGACATTCTGACAACGGGTTCATGGTCCCGCATGTAAAACAGTTGCTTTAAACTTCTCTAATAAAAAAGCTCAACAATTACAACAACAACATACTGCTTTCTCAAAGGTTGCTGTTGCTACACGCGCTGACATTTACAATCGTCAAGTTAAGAGAGAAAACGAGAGAGAAGAAAACAGAAAGACTGATGAAAAACCTAACACCACGAAAGTAATTGATCAAATCAATACATAGCAACGGTTTTAATCAAATCCACGAACGGCACGGAGGGTGTTGGAGGATGAATTGCCGAGCTAAGTTGGGATTTTCTCTCGTCTCGTTAACCATGCAGCTGCAAGTTTCTACAAATTGGATGCATTCTATTCGTCTCTTTTCTGGCGGAAAATGCAATGGAAATTTCACCTTTTTTTATATCTCTTTGGTGTTTAACAATTGGGCCATAGTACGTGGAGGTATTTCTTAGTTTTAGTCGGTTTGTGTTTGTTTGATACCGACCCCTGTTTTGGCGATGATTATTTTTTGTGAATTCTTGTGGTATTACTTGAATTCTTTGGATTGAAATGAAGATGTGGTTTTAATAGATATTAAATTTTCATCAGGGATAAAGAATTCATTTTGGTTTTACCCTTGCACCAATGTGTGTTCGCACTGTATTCTCAGTGCTTTTACGCATTCTGTAATAAAAATCACAGTCATATTATTGCTCGGTTGGATTCGAATCCCCAACCTCTGCAATTCTAGAGCAGTGTGTGGCTTAGTATTATTATGCTTCATCCTCTATGGTATTATGTTGTAGTGTTTTGTTAAAACCGCTTTGAGGGTTTATTATAATAATTGCCTCTTTCTCCTCAGGCAAGATTCTCCCCACGTAGCTTGCCTCGAATTAGGGAGGAAAAGCCACAAGACTACAGGGCTTGTCACTCAAATTATTGTACTGGGCCAGAAGTTATTTTACAAGACCAGAATCTAAATGTGTTGAACAAGTGTTAAGAGAAGATTTATTTCATTTGCCTTATGTGAATGTACTTAGATACTCAACAGAATTAAAAGATATTTGACAGATTTCCACAAAGAGGTGTTATGAATCAGTCTTAAAGGAACACGTTGCCTTGGATCGGTCGAGTTGGTCTTTGGAAAGCGTTTGTAACCATTTTTTATGAAATGCATATTGGTAGAAAGATGTTGTAAAAGTAGAATACAATGATCCACACAAATATGCCTCGAAATTGTGTGGTTTTCCTTTTACCTCGTCGACTAACACGGTCGGCCATTTATGGGAGTCAAATTTAAAGCACAAGACCAGCGGACTTGTCCAGTCTTGAGTTTACTGGCCCAATGCTAAATCTCACAAGACCAGCGGACTTGTCCAGTCTTGAGTTTACTGGCCCAATGCTAAATCTCACAAGACCAGCGGACTTGTCCAGTCTTGAGTTTACTGGCCCAATAGTAAATCTCACAAGACCACCGGACTTGTCCAGTCTTGAGTTTACTGGCCCAATGCTAAATCTCAGGCCTGTGGTCCAGTGTTAATTTCAAGCCCTGTGTAAAACACTTTGTATCGGGCCATTATGCACACAATTTAAGCCAACATGCTCTCAAAAAGGTTGATCACACTTTTTAAAACCCACATTTTTTTCTTTCTTGCAATTGTTTTGCATTTTTTTCTTGCAATTTGTTAAATCTTTTGAAGGTTCTTTCTTTGTATGCAATTAACTGGAATAGATTATTTGGAACATAGTTTAAAACGTCTTGATCAGTTGATTTGAAATGTATAAAAAACAGTTTCTTCTGCAATTTTATTTTCCCCATTCTCATTCTCAAAAAGTTTGACTTTACACTCCCTCAAGCTAGCATAAAGAACCTCAAAATCAATAATTCCTCTGTAAAAGCTGTCTTCATTTCCCCTTCTTCTGTTCGACAATAAAGTAGTCACTTCCTGAGTTGTTTTTGTGATTTTGATACATGCCAGGAACAATCGGATGTCATGGAGTGAACTGCTCGTGTTAGACACGATCGATTCAATTCTAGCAAGATGATACTCGTAAAGACTCCGCTCCACTTCTTAAGAATAACATTTGCACGCTCCCCGAGCATCTTGAATGCATCGGATGCTATCAAATATCATCTTTTGTTATTAAGTCCATCTGGATTTATTATTGACATGCCCTTTAGGAAGAAAGAACGAAAATTAATATCAATTCAGAGAGTTTGTCTTGAAAGACTGTCTTGAGACGCTGTGTGCTAACAAGTCAAATATTCAAACAAATTATGTTGAGATGAACTTGTTTTGACAATCACAATAAATAGGTCAGAGTGTTCAACCCTGTTTGGAATTTTGTGCCTTTAGGAAAATGGAGAATGAGAGGGGAGATGGGAAAGGAATTTCAATTTTGAGAGGGTTAGACTTTTCATAAAGTCTGTGGGAAACTTCTGAAGGGGCAACAGAGACCTTTGTTTAATATCAGGCCTGTCCGGTGGGGATAGGGATTTTGGACACAGCATATATTAAAGTTTTTGATAAATGAAAGTAAAGGAGTTACAGTTACTATGGTGCGTTTCATAAACTCAGAAGTAAAAACATACCATAAGGGGATTTTGTAGGGCATAATACCATAAAAGGGCCTTTGTAGCTATACACAATTGGCACAAAAACAAATGTCTAACTTTCAATTCCCCTCAAAACTAAGGTCTGAAACTTTTTGTTCATCTTCCATACTGTTAGAGGAGAATTGGTTATTTCAGCAGCTTCAAAGTGGAATCAAAGTGTCTTGCACAATCTGATAACAATTTCCAGCCGCTAAAGCTTGCGCTGAGGGTGGCTGTGTGTACACTGATTGCATTCGACTTGCTCTCTTCTCCCCTGACTACTTGGCATTATCTATTTTTTTCATATTTTAAATTTTCTCATCCCTTGATTTTCCAATCAAGATGGGTCACCTTTGATACAAAGGAATGTCATCCAATAATGCACAACATGATACCCCCTTTCAAATGTTTGTATATTGCCACTTCATATTTCGGAACCTTAAAAACCTAAGAGAACAAAAAAGAGCATCTCCTCAAGAAATGTTTGAACCAAGACGTTGTAGCTCACACTTGAAGCATGTACTTGAGACTTGCAGACGTCATCAGATGATGGCTTTTGTTCCTTTTGTACCTTTTCCTTTTTTCCTCTTCTTTGATTGTCATGGCAACCAGTGACACTACAAACAGAAATTCGCACCATACAAATCAATACTTCACACTATGCTATGTACCAATGTTTGAAAATGATTGGCCTTTTCTTCAAAAAGGGAAATCATTAAAGAAAAACTGTGGATGTCTGACTCTCTCTTAAAGTGTGTGCTAAGTTTCGCCCCAAGTACTAAAAAAAGAAACAGTATTCTCTAGATTTTAATAATCTTTTCAAGATTTGACAACGTGGATAATGTTAGTAATGGGCCACTTGTAGCAGCATCCTTTAGTTCTGGTAATAACCTTGAAAATAGTGTGTGATTTTTATCTGAAGGCATAAATATGGTAATAGTAAATGTCCAGCAATATTATTTAAAATGCCCCTATTGATTAGAAGTAATTGAAAGTAAGTCAAAGTGTGTTTTTGAGATTCAAATTTCAGTGGTGTCCATTTGTGAATGCTGCAGCCCGAGTTGAGGTTGGTACCTGTTAACAGAGATGTGTTTGGCATTCTTGATGAAATTAATTACTTGATACCATGATAGTTTTCTGAACAAGTAGTCAATGTATTATGCTTTTAGTTTCAAAAGTGACTTTTGTTGTTTTCTTGAGAATAAATCAGCATTTTTTTGACAAAACTCTTCTATAATCCTACCATAATAGAATTATTTAAACGAGATTCTGTCCAGTTTCTTCTGTGAGTGCTAATTCTTGGCACTCTTGTCAAATGCAATCCCGATGACCGATTGCAATTACTCTAAGTACACAATTCTCTTATAAAAAAAGGTTCTACCATTCCTTATACAGATACCACTGCCACATCGCCAAGTGTAATATACAAAAAAAGTCCATCGCGGCTTTTCCCAATCGCTGTGTAAACTTTCACACTTGTGAGGGAAGCGGGGATGCTGGGATCGTATCGTGTCGTGACTAGAATTTAGAAGCCAATTACACTGAGTCACTTTCTTGTCCGTTGAATCCAAGTGACCAGATTGCGTTGGTGAATTGTTAAACTGCTTGCATCTACTGGCTATTTGATATGCCGTGGCTCCCTCTACCAAGTGCCGTAATGTGTAATCTTATACACGGTACACACTGCAAGAAACTCAAGCAGGCAAATTTACAATTTGAATTTATTTCAGGACGTTCTCTTAGTATTTTTTGTCCACGGTGTTGTTGTTCTTTTTCGTGAATGGTGCGCTATTCATGAAAGTCTACAGGTTGTATTTTGGTGGGGTAATATTATAGTTGTTGATGTTTCATTTTGTTTTGTGGAGGATCATGAAATATGAGAGCAAGGAAAAGACGATCTACATGGAAGGTTGAAAAGAAATAAGAAACTTCCTCACAATATTTTATTTGATTGATTGATTAGTTGTTGGTGATTGATTGATTGATTGAATGGCGATTGATTGATTGACTGAATAATCTATGTGATTGATAAATCTTAATCAGCTCCCAAAGCACCTACAACAATTGCCATGGTGCCGTGTGCCCTGCTTTTGCTGTTGTTTGTTAAATACCACTACAAATACATTTACAAGTGCCCCTTACCAGAGCGAAATTGCTGTGCCCCTCCAAGAACGAAAATCAAGGCCTGAAAAAGGGTTCTCCACAACAGTGTGAAGAATAAGTCTTTTAGGGAATAGCAGGCATCATTCAGGAACTTTCATAATGAGCTTTGTATATTGTCTATATCTAGCGACAGGCGATTTGAAGAATAAATCTTAAAGGGAATAGCATCAGCATCCTTTAGAATCTTACATCTTGAGATTCCAGCTTTGTATTCTTTCTATATCCAGTGATGAGCGGTGAGCGTCGAGTGTTGAGCGACTGCGACTCACAGAATCCCAGGATGACGTGCGATTGAGCATTCAGGCGCAACTGTCATACGCATCCATACACAATCAATCCAGTAGCATGAACAATAACATTGATTATACATATATGCACTAGGATCATTCGGCCTGGAATAATAAGCCTATGTTGGAGTTGTTGACTTATGTAATCTACGCTTTAATACTATGGGGGTCTCGGCCATGTTCAAAACACATCTTCAACTCTGGCTAAAGGGTCAGCTTGCCTGTGAAGTCTTGAACTGAAAGTCTACACTTTAAAAATATACTTTAAGAAAGACTCTGCTAGGGTGGAAACATCAAGCCATTATCTATATTTTACACTTTTGGTTGGTGAGCAGTCCTCTAAAAATACTTACGGAGGATAGTAGTGAGCTGAAACCATGTTTTTTAGAAGAAAAAAAATTGTAAGCGTGTAATGGCAGGGTACCTTTTGTAATTACCCTTAATAGTAAAGACCATACAAACTTATTGTAAGCGTGTAATGGTAATTACCCTTAATAGTAATGACCATACAAACTTATTGTAAGCGTGTAATGGCAGGGTACCTTTTGTAATTACCCTTAATAGTAATGACCATACAAACTTATTGTAAGCGTGTAATGGCAGGGTACCTTTTGTAATTACCCTTAATAGTAATGACCATACAAACTTATTGTAAGCGTGTAATGGCAGGGTACCTTTTGTAATTACCCTTAATAGTAATGACCATACAAACTTATTGTAAGCGTGTAATGGCAGGGTACCTTTTGTAATTACCCTTAATAGTAATGACCATACAAACTTATTGTAAGCGTGTAATGGCAGGGTACCTTTTGTAATTACCCTTAATAGTAATGACCATACAAACTTATTGTAAGCGTGTAATGGCAGGGTACCTTTTGTAATTACCCTTAATAGTAATGACCATACAAACTTATTGTAAGCGTGTAATGGCAGGGTACCTTTTGTAATTACCCTTAATAGTAATTAGCACTCTAGCTGTTGATAATGTATTCAAGACTTTGAGAAACAATTCCCTTCTAAGGATTAAGGTTTTTAGAGAAAGGGATTCAAAACAAATTGAATCTAAGAAATGTTTCATGCATAAAACCTTTCTCTGATTGTGCTTTCCAATTACAGTTTATTCTTCTTACGCGAACATAACTGCTCAAGAAATCTAGTGATATCTCAAAAATACTAGCACCTTTTGAAATGAAACTTTCATAGGTTAGTTTTATTGTATACATCAAGAATTATATAGGATTAAAACAATCAAACACATCCAAAAACAAAAGGTTAACTTACAATTAAAAGGAAAATCTCAAGCCTGCGCCTTGTGTTTTTAAACAAGTCGTACAGCAATTGTGTCTTTATGTGTCGTGCTGTTTCCGCCTACTCCATAGCAATCTAATGTGAAGTGTTTGTATCATCTCCTCTTGGGAAAACAAAACATCTTGTCATTCTCTTCATGAACTGCTCGCTGCATCAACGTCTTCTCATTCAACCAACTGTAGAAACGTCTACTTGCTCCTTACAAGAAGTTGTCAAGGACTTTCAAGTTTATTCCCAAGGTGTCTCAGAACGAAGAGTTTGATTCTTGGAAAATTTTAATGGAGAGCGCAATGAGACACCATCTGTAAATACAGATTTTTTTGGGTGATGATTAACAAAAGTAATTTCTCTCGAAAACCCTCACTCTCCCACCAAATTCAAAGCACTTTCTTCAAAAACTTTTCCCCAGGCATCAAAGCAAAGAGTGTGATTCTTTAAAAATGGTTAGGGAGAGAGTACTAAGACATCACCTTTTATTTTGTGATGATTTGCAAAAGTAATTTCTCTCAAAAACCTTTCCTCTACTACCAAATCCACAGCTTCTCCCTAAATCCTTAAAAAGTGTTTTGACATGAAGGTTATGACATCAGAATAATTAAACTTACATCATGTTCATGTTTGTACGATTGATCATGTTAATGACATCCTGGTCATAGACTCTGGTTTCACAGAAAATCTCTCCTCAGTTTCTTTCCTTTATCTACAAAGTACTAAACACCTATAAATGAATGAAGTACCGTGATCAGATTTCTTTCTTGTGAATCATCGCCTCTTCCGTTCATGTACGTGCAAAGGAGGAGTCTTAAATCCTCAGATTTTAAACCATGCACGTGTCGTAACCCAAGACTTAGATCATGAATGTAACAAAACCTACAGGGACACAATCTAAACTGTCTCCACAGTTGCAAAGCTCTGACTATACTGTCTTTTGTTCAGAGCACGATTTGATTTAAAGGAACAATACAAGAAAGATGGATCATTTGTCTTCAGTCGTCATTCTTTGTATTGTCCACATACACCTGGGCGGATGTGTAATAACCTAACCAGAGGCGGGTTACACAAAGAGCTGAGATGGATCCTAAGTGTGTATCATCAATCTTAGCTAAGCAAAGTGTGATGTTACAATACTATGGTGATATAGACAAGAAGAATCTTAGTGCTTTGTGAAATCCAGGGTGTCCCCCATAGCTAAGGATAAAAAGAGGAGGGGTGGGGGTCAGGTTTTGCTGGCCACTGCTACAGGAGCAAAGACGAGCCAGTATCCAATATTGTTCTGTGGACCCCTAAGCATGGGAAGAGGAAACCTGGTAGACCAGCACTAACTTACACTGACATTCTCAAAATGGACACAGGACTTGAATCAGCAGATTTCAAGTCGGCAATGGGGGACAGAAAGGCTTGAGGAACCGTCATACTTCGAGGACATCACTCGACTTAAGCAAGGGGGTCAGGTTCAGACCAGTTTTGATTTCTTTGAATTATAAGAAAATATAATTAGCTGTTGCAAACGAACCAAAATGACCTATATAATGATATAAATAGCCAAAATAGTTAATGGCCTGATGCTTTGACCCTAGCAAAGTTCTTCTGGAGGGCAGTAAAGAAGAAAACAATTTACAGTATGCCATTTGAAATAGGGTCCTATTTTTTGCTGATGGGCATTTTATGAATCTTGCTATTTATCATACATTCATATCATCTTCCAGTTCCTTAAACATCATCTTAGAAGACACGTATTGAGCGATGTAGGCTACATGTCAAGGTCTTCCCTTGTTTCTTTTCATTACTCTAAGTGCTTGGTGTATTATGAGAAAGTGAGCAACACACCCGCACAATAGTTCTCTTTCCTTTAATACAGACAAGCATGTTCTTTCAACACGCTTGCGTCACGTTCTACTGTCGTGCCCAATCTACTGGAAAAACATAAAATCACAAGGTTTCATCCAAATTGTGTTAAGGAGAAGCCTGACGTTGAATCTTATCCAGAGATAAAAACAGATCAAACTGCGTTTGGGTTGAAATTTGCCCTAACTATTCAATGTCAATTTAGTAAAAAAATCTTGAATCTTGACGTGGGATGAACATGCTCAAGGGGCTGTCCTTTATCTTTGACATTTTAGATTTTTGCTTTCTTAAATGCTCTTTTTTATTCATGTTTTTTGCAAATATCAAGTAGTATGCCCCAGCTAATGGGTATATGAAGTCAATTGCAATTCAAAATGTCGTGATTTTACTGATTTTAAACTGAGTTTCATACCCTGCCAAAACAAAATTAAAAAGCTGATTTCATACTGAATAATGTTTTGTTTTTATAGTGGAAACTTCTGTCTCATTATTGGAAAGCATTCACATCTTTTGTAAAACTCCCCTACCATTCTAAACCATACTATGCAAATTTAATTTGTTTGACATAATTTATTGTTTGGCATAACCCTCCCCAATGCCTCACTTTAGAATCAGGATGAAATTCCACAGTCATAAATAACCAAATTCCCCAAAGTGGGATATTTTCCAATTTCACCTTCCTAAATTTCCTCCCACATGTGCGTCTTTTCCTCCAACCAAGATGCCTTGTTTTCCCTTTTCCAATCCCCCGTTCAGAATACTGAGAAGGAGCGCTAGTTTCTTATTTCCCCCTCATGAAATCTCTCCATTGATTCTTGCAGATTTGTACCGGGTGAATCGTTCAGCATGCAGGCGTTCCGTGTCGGCGTAGAGGGATTTGACGCATGCGATGCTTCCTATGGGGAGGCCGTTACAGCACAGTCCCAGATGATCCCATTCGTTGTTGACAAGAGTTTTATGACCCCTGGCAGTAACCTCTTCATAGGTGAGTTGTTTTTTAGGATTTTTTATCCCAGAATCTAAGACGGATTTTTCCTTAGGCTGTAGCCCCTCCTCCCTTGAAAGTAGGGACTGCCTCCATACGTCTCTTTAAAGCAACTCTGATGGCAATCAGCTATACTTTGGGGCTTAAACCATGACATACTCAGTAGCTTTTAAAAGACCCCATCACTGTGAAGGAGGGACTTGGGTGTGGGGCTGAGCTCCCCCACCTACACCCTCCCACATCAGTCTTTTTAAAGCCTAGCTCTGCACATAAGTGCAAACAGCTACACACCTTTATTTTAGCTTTGGCTAGAACCCATTACTGAGGAGGAATTACTGGGGGTGTGGGCTGTTCACTCTGGGGGTGTGGGCTGTTCACTCTGGGGGTGTGGGCTGTTCACTCTGGGGGTGTGGGCTGTTCACTCTGGGGGTGTGGGCTGTTCACTCTGGGGGTGTGGGCTGTTCACTCTGGGGGTGTGGGCTGTTCACTCTGGGGGTGTGGGCTGTTCACTCTGGGGATGTGGGCTGTTCACTCTGGGGGTGTGGGCTGTTCACTCTGGGGGTGTGGGCTGTTCACTCTGGGGGTGTGGGCTGTTCACTCTGGGGGTGTGGGCTGTTCACTCTGGGGGTGTGGGCTGTTCACTCTGGGGGTGTGGGCTGTTCACTCTGGGGGTGTGGGCTGTTCACTCTGGGGGTGTGGGCTGTTCACTCTGGGGGTGTGGGCTGTTCACTCTGGGGGTGTGGGCTGTTCACTCTGGGGGTGTGGGCTGTTCACTCTGGGGGTGTGGGCTGTTCACTCTGGGGGTGTGGGCTGTTCACTCTGGGGGTGTGGGCTGTTCACTCTGGGGGTGTGGGCTGTTCACTCTCGGGGTGTGGGCTGTTCACTCTGGGGGTGTGGGCTGTTCACTCCCCTGACAATTTGTGCTTCTGAGTTGAGAGGCTTGCCTCCAACAACAAAAGATAAATTATTACCTTTTCATTGTGCTTATTAAGTTCACTACAATTTAATCAAATTGAAAAGTATTTTTTTCAGTGACTATTTATTTATTGTATCTTTCTCTATCATTTTCATTGGATTAAGCGGTCTGACCCAAACAATCTAAATGGTAATGTGATGTTCATGAATGAATGAATCAAAACCACATTTTGTGGTATAAAGAAATCTGCAAGGAAGTCTGAAGGGATTCCTTTAGGTCAAGGCCTGATGAATTAAACCAAAGAAATTAAAAGGAATTTTTTCATTTAACTTGTTTAAATTCAAAGCTTATCACAGAACTATTTGGGTGCACATATATATGTATATATAGAACAATTTGAATTTAGATTTTCAATCAAAGAGTTATTTTAGAGTAGATTACCATTCAATGAAATTCAGTGTCTTCACAATTTGTGTTGGGGATGAATCCCACGTCAGACCCTGAGCATTGCATGTGGTTGGGTTTTCAATCCCTACCTGATTACGTGGGTTTTCCCCTGTAGGTTATTCCATCCATTTCTAAAACTCAACATTTCTTTTTCGTCTTCTTTAATTCATACTGTTATTCGCACTTGTTCTCTTGGATATGCAATAATATATCAGAAGTAAAAACGTAGGCGCAGTTGTTTTCGTTCTGTTGACAAATTAATCCGTCCTTTTTATGTTTTCAAAAAAGTAATGTCCTACTGTCTTTCACCAGTTCCAAACAAACTGACGTTTTCATATTAACTCAATTCGTTGCGTAGGATGTTTTTTGCCGACAACGTCATCCTGTTCAGTGATTGTTCTTTTCATCCTCATTCATTCCTTCATTCCAAAACCAAATTAATATTGACTTTTATAAAATTGACTTCCAGAAAATATTGACTTAACTAAATTAAGCATTGATTTCTCTACTGAAGCTATAGTTATTCTTATGTACTGAAACTTGATTAACCTTGCGTGACATTCTCTTCTGTTCTTTTGTGAGATTCACCTCTTGTATCAAAGTTCCAGAGGTGAACAAAACTTCAAGATTAATTTTTTGTTCAACCTGATCATTAAAAAAGTTATTCAATATTTATAACGAGGCAATTTGATTACTAGTCCCGAAGCATTGCTTTATGATTTTTGTTTGAAAGCACCTTGTAAGGTGAATTAGGTAACAGTACTTCAATGTGATTTGCAAAGAGGCGGGCTACAAATTTATCGACTTCTTCTTTGGTTGTGACGTTAGGAGAAAACTGCCACAGAAAAGCAAAGGTTTTATGAAATTGACATTTATGAAATATATATATATCTTGAAATATATTTCCTAGAAAATATGTTGTGTAAATCGAGAGTAAAACTTGCATGTATTCTTCAGATCCTAAGGGGAACAGTTATTTGGGGGTAAAAGCAACTTCCATTTTAAAATATTTTAAAACATTTAAAATTTCAAAGGTACGCTGTCATAGCCAAAAACAAATTGTATTATTTTTCCTTGTTGCAGAAATAAATCCTATTAAATAATTGCAGTACCTGCGGCTAGATAGGATTCAAACTGCCTCTAGCCACATAGCTAACTCAGTGGTCAATTGGAAAGACATCTGCTCTAGCAATCCAAAGGTCAGGGGTTCGATACTCAGCCGGAGTGATTTGCCTGTGGATCTTTTTCACAGAACTCAAGAAAGTACCAGGTATTAGTGCTGAGCAACTAGTGAAATTTACTAATCGACTAGTTGAGCCTCAGTTAGTCACTACTACAGTGCTTTATACACATCGGTGTAAAGGTCAAAGTAAATTATATTATCTACCCTGATGCAAAAATAACATCTATTTAAAGTCAAAGCGTTCATAAACAGGAAGATCAAGCTCTTTCTCAAATCGAAAAAAAAAAAGAAATAGAAGAAAAAACGGCCACAGGGTAATAACTTCTACAAAAGTAAAGGTCGTGTCCGTGCTTGAGAAAAAAAAGCCTACCCATTCGGACAAGCTTAATGTTGTTACTGAGTATACTCCCTGTAGGCATACAACCCCCTCACAAAGAAACGATCAATAAGAAGGTGATAATTGTGAGTCTTGGAGAAGGACATCACACTATTGCTCCCCATCATTTTGTCAGTTTCTAGCTTTCTTACTGTGTTCCTTACAAGAAGGTGATAATTTTGAGTCTTGGAGAAGGACATCACACTATTCTTCCCCATCATCTTGTCTGAAGTCTCTCTCTTTTAAAGTTTCCAGCTTTCTTCCCGTGTTCCTTACAACACTCATTGTGTAATTATTCTTGTCTTCAAACTTAACTCTCAATGAAAAAGGAAGACTGCATAAAGTCATGTTTCTGTGTGTTGTGTTGATACTGAATGTGATGAAAAGACGCTTTGGTTTGAGAAAGAGCAATAGTCCTACAGGTCTGTTCACCCACATCTACTTTTAAGTATTTGTTTATTATTAAAAACTCAAAATTTTACAGAGTCTGTAAAATCTTGAGTTTTTAATAATAAACAAATACTTAAAAGTAGCTGTGTTAATCTGATTGATAAAACAAAGAAGGTAATAGTCACACTTGAAGACTAATTAATTATATAAACAAACCTGCATAAGCTTTTGTAGCAACAACTATCATCAAATACAATGTCTCAAGTAACTTACAGGAACTTCCCTCTTCTTAGATGTTCAAATGCTTTTCATTTTTTTGTAACAACGCTGGGTCTGTAGTGGCTTCTTTGGTCATGGCTACAGCTGAATGACTTCGTCATCATGCGTTGAAGTATTGGATACCCTTAACAACACCCTTGGAAACAGCTGAGCCATAGCTACAGCCACCACATTGGATACGACTAAAGTCTTTCTCCTCGTTCTCTTTCTACAACGTTCCAAACAAAACATACTCCAACTTTTTAATCCCATCAAAGAAAAAAAACACCCAAACATTTTAACCTTATAAAAATCACTTCACACTCAGTGTACAGATCCCAGTTGGGATTTACGCAGCTCGGCAAAACGGGCTGTGCAAATAACTTGAGAATCGATCAATATTGAATTCCTTTCAACCTGGATCGCAGGCACTTGCTTCAAAGTTTCCGACTCTGGAACCAGGGAAGGGTCTTCGCACTTTTATTACAGACATTGTGAGAGATTTGGCTTTGTGAGGAGCAGCTTTCTCACTTCAATTCAATTCAATTCGATTCACATATTTGACAAAGTATGCAAAAACTTAAAGGAGAAGAACGGTATAGAAACTATGTTACATATTGAGAAATAAGGAAGTTTTGATAAGATGTTTTGAACCTAGCCACTTCATTCTTCCGTTACAAAATACCTCTCTTTTTCTATATCTTCCTCATATATTCAGATAATGTGTATTTACAAAAAGAAAAACAAACCCAAAAAGAAGAACAACTGACAAAGGATTTCTTTGTGAACACTGGGATGGTGGAGCCACTTGCCTGGCTTAATAATAAGTTTCAGACTTGGGACCATGGAAGGTCTTTGCACTTTTTTTTACAGGCATCTTAAAAGATTTTTCATTGTAGGGGCAGCATCTTGTTAACTTCTGAAGTGACGATTCGTGAGAGTAATTCTGGAGTCTCCCCTTCAGCACCGAGAGACACCTAATCCTTGTAGTAAAATGGCAACCTAGAAACATCTCTTATCAAATTTGAAAACCGGCTCTTTTTTATTTAATTCTGCAATATGAATTTTTATTAGATGTTGTCGAGTTCTTGAAGTAGCGCTCGCTTGGATGCAATTGCTGTTTTAGTTTTGCCTAAATCTGTGCCAAACACTGGGGAGGAGGGGAGGGGGGAAATAGTGAAATTATGAATAGTTGGGGGATGGGAGAAAGTAAGATAAAAGTAATATTCAATAATGGTGCAATAAGGCAGGAGCAAAAGTAGCTTAAGGCAATTTAAGGAGGAAATTATTTCATTATTCTGGAATCCCAATCTAACCTGGTCAGTGAGTCTAAGTTGTAGATTGTATTGTACATGAACTATTTGTTTGAGTTCTGGCTAAAATCTTGCCCCCCCCCCCTCCCATCAGATAGCAATTTTCCCAACCATGGAAACCAAATTTTGTAGATTTGTCCAAATTTGAAGAAGTCTTGAACATTGAGTCATAAAGGTGATATGACCCTTTGAGGACAATTCTGTCTTCATATGAATACGTAGCTACACTTGAATAATAGCACAGATGAAAGGACCTGGTTCCTTAAAGATCTTATCATCTGAGCTTCTCAGTCCCTCCAGCGTCTTAGAGCATCTTAAAGGATAAATGCTCAGTTGTAATACTTTGGGGTTTCAAGTCACTTTTGCAAGTATGAAAGTAATTTTATCTTATTTGGTATTGTCTTGTCATGATTTCACTGTAAATGTTAGAAAATGCACATCTTCAGATCAATCTTATACAATTATCTTAAAAGCAAAGCATACCTTCGATTTTTGGAACTGTTTCATTGTTTTTATCCTATATAAAAATGTGCATTATAACTAATAACATCTGAAAATTTACTTTTTTGAGGTCATGTTTTGAGATCTTGCCAAAAATCTGGAGCACTAATGTCCATGTAGGAAGAATAATCCCTGATTGGAATACACAATCTGAGAAGCTTATCTTCAGATTCAAATTTTGGGGCATAAAAACTTATCTTGTTACATAACCACTTTACTTTGAAGTAGAATGTTTCTTAAAATGCTTGAAACTATCAAAAGCTGATGTAGGCTTGTAAACCAAAAGTTTTGTAAATGGCCATTAATTTTGAGAGTGATTATAAACAGATACCTTCCCTTTAAGAACAAGACAAGACAAGACAACAACCATCTTATCAAATTGAGCCTTGAATGACTCATGAAATTTAGAGCGATCAAGTTTTGCAATAAATGTCACAGCTACCTCCTTAGCCTTTTTGGTATGCCGAACAATCAAATTTCATTCTAGAATGCGTCCTTTTCATACACACTTTACGCGCCACATTTTTTCCACAATCGAAGTCTGGTAGAAGTAATTTTCTCCCGAAACTGTGTCACGGAAGAATAGAATCACACTGAAAAGATTTCCATAGCAACCTCCATTAAGTCATGGCCGTAAGAATTTCGGAAACATCTCTTCTCCCAAGAGTCGATTGACAGAAAGGAAGAAGTGTTATAATAGCCTCTTAGGCTTGTACCACTACCGTAGAAAAGAAACCCCCGTCTCTCCTTCGTCCCTTTCTCCCTGACGTGTATCACATTTATGGATCGTGAAATTCCCCAATGTCTTAGATGGTTAATGGAAACCCACTTGACTCTTATACTTGGGAATCAGTTACCCTCTCGGTGGATGTTTCTCCTGTGGGAGAGGTGGAGATGGTATGCCTAGGAATATTTACATACTTGTACAAGCTCGATTTGATTATGTGCATATGATTGAAGTGTCGAGGTGGAGAGATGCTGCTGGAATGTGTTTGAGTGTTAGTCAGAATTGTCTGCGTAAGATTTAGCTTGTGTGCTACTTAGTTGAATTCTTTCAACTAAGAAAGATGATAATGAAAGATGATATAAATAGGGATTGAAAAGTGCTCCCCTTTTTTGGTAATCACAAATTCAATTTAGTTTCTTATATAGGCACACCCATTGTAAACATATTCCCCCCTACCATAACATTGTGTAATAATCTTAAAACTTTTTTGAAGAAAAAAAAACAAAAAACAAATTGAAGAAAAAAGAAGAAGAACAAATCTTGCTTGATTCTGAGATTGTATGGATATGAGAAAAATATTCTTTGACAATCAAGATATAAATCAATGTCTTAACAAGATTTTTAGTTGTATTAAGTGTTTTGTCCAACAATTTTTAACATTAACATTTGTTTACAATTCATATTATCATATTAATAAAACAAGTAAAATTCTTGAAGGTGGCATATAATAATGTCCACAGTTCCTTAACTGGGCCACCTTCATCTTCATCTCCATCTTCATATATGAAGACGACTCCGTATTGACTTCTTGCCCTTCTAACAAACCGAGCAGTGAATGTTTTTCTTGAGACACATCTTGCGTTTCTCCTCCTCGGGGCAAGGTTCGTTCCTTCACACTGGCGTCTTCTATTCACACAGTCCATAGTTGCCTCAAGGCGTTGGGTTTGAGTTTCTTGCTGAAATTTAGCATCTTAGAGATAGGTTTAATTGGATGCCGGTGACTGGGCTAGTGGAGCAGGAGCGAGTTGAGTAGAACCTGGCTGTCATAACAGTGAGCATAGAGCCAGTAGGACTTAATTTCATGACACTGCGTAATACAGTGGAAGTCAGAGCTTACTGCCCATTGATTCATATGCTGTGAAGTGCAGAATTCTGTGGTAGGCTGAGGCATAAACTTGGGCCCAGATGCCTAGGATGGGTTAACTTTTGAGGACCATTTTTATTCAAGGCAACTCATGGGCAACCACTTCCATGCAATCTCAAAGAAAAAAGGGCATCGATACATTTCAATTTCTTGTGGTTAGTAAAAATGCTAGATTTAAGTTTTTTATCGATAAAAAAAATCTGGATAAAAATTTAGTAAGAAAAATGTCTCCTTTGCAACCAAAGTGTTTCTTTTGCATACAGGAGAGTTACCTTCAAGTTGGCAGTAAAAATTTCCGTGTGACAAGGCCACATTTAATAGAGCTTCTTTAAAGCACAAAATGTAGCTAAGCACTTCAGAATTATGCTTAACATAATAAGGTTACCAGCCAAAATACTATGTCACATGTACAATTTGTGATTGGTATGCTGCTCATTTCTGTTAAACAGAAAGTTTTAAGCAACTATTTTTGCTTGAGCAGCTTTTTGAAATTGGGCTTGGCTGTTTATAATTGCAATGTGTTACTGTTACAGCACACACACAATAGGACAGCTCTATTGCAATGTGTTACTGTTACAGCACACACACAATAGGACAGCTCTATTGCAATGTGTTACTGTTACAGCACACACACAATAGGACAGCTCTATTGCAATGTGTTACTGTTACAGCACACACACAATATGACAGCTCTATTGCAATGTGTTACTGTTACAGCACACACACAATAGGACAGCTCTATTGCAATGTGTTACTGTTACAGCACACACACAATAGGACAGCTCTATTGCAATGTGTTACTGTTACAGCACACACACAATATGACAGCTCTATTGCAATGTGTTACTGTTACAGCACACACACAATATGACAGCTCTATTGCAATGTGTTACTGTTACAGCACACACACAATATGACAGCTCTATTGCAATGTGTTACTGTTACAGCACACACACAATAGGACAGCTCTATTGCAATGTGTTACTGTTACAGCACACACACAATATGACAGCTCTATTGCAATGTGTTACTGTTACAGCACACACACAATAGGACAGCTCTATTGCAATGTGTTACTGTTACAGCACACACACAATATGACAGCTCTATTGCAATGTGTTACTGTTACAGCACACACACAATATGACAGCTCTATTGCAATGTGTTACTGTTACAGCACACACACAATATGACAGCTCTATTGCAATGTGTTACTGTTACAGCACACACACAATATGACAGCTCTATTGCAATGTGTTACTGTTACAGCACACACACAATATGACAGCTCTATTGCAATGTGTTACTGTTACAGCACACACACAATATGACAGCTCTATTGCAATGTGTTACTGTTACAGCACACACACACTATGACAGCTCTATGCGATGCTAGCTTTGTGTGATGCTAGTGTTACTGTTACAGCACACACACAATATGACAGCTCTATGCGATGCTAGCTTTGTGTGATGCTAGTGTTACTGTTACAGCACACACACAATATGACAGCTCTATGCGATGCTAGCTTTGTGTGATGCTAGCCTTGTGCAATGCTACCGTTGTGATTAAGAAATTTACTTTTTACCCGAACCCTCGCGCTAAAATAACAATAATTGTCAAGTGTAGACTGGCCTATTTATAACAAAGGTCACACCGCAGACACAAGCTGGTTGATGCTGCTTTATGTTTTTATTGATTCTCTTTATGTAAGGAATTAATTTAACAGATATTTTTAGAAGCCTGACAAAACATTCTTTCAGTGGATTCAGTTTGTTTATTAGATAATCGTCATGGTTTTATTTACATGGATTTTATCTCGTCATTCACCTTATTGTAAATGATGGTTTTGAGTATGTGTGTCTCTTTTGATGAGTAAAGAGGTGAATCTGTTCCATGTAAAATGTTGATAACTCTACAAACCCTTTAAAAATAAAATAATAATTGATATTGACAAAATAGGGATCTTTGTTCGGGGGTGCCAGTCAGAAGCCATGGCTTCTGACTGGCTTCTGACTGGCACCCCCGAACAAAGATATTGACAAAATAGGGACACCGCCAATATAGGGCTAGATAGCGCAGTTGGTAGAGCGCCGGCACGTTAATCCGGAGGTCGTTGGTTCGAATCCCACTCTAGTCAATTCTTTGTTCAACCCCAAAATTCATTTTATATCTTTGTAAAATAAGTAACTAGACAATGATCTTGTGGATTTCTTACTGGACCGTTCCTTGAAAATGATATTTCAGATGGCATTACTTTTTGTCCGTTCCTTTCCTAAGTCTGTTATCTTGGCTCTGTTTTTCTCAATCTCACTCGCTGCTGTTCTTTCTCTCAAGTTACAGGGTTCGCTTTCATTTCATTCACCTCCTCAATCCCTCCAACATCCTCCATCTTATTTTCATCACCTCTTACTAAACATTCCATGTTGTTCCTCGTCCTCTCGCTGCGCTGCACAGCGTGCATTAATGTACATCTGAATCTATGTATCCACACACTCCATTACAACAAACATTTACTCGGGCTAAATCAAATAGCCAGATTCCTTTAGTTGGCTGGCATTACCTCACCCACTGGGACTCGACACCCCTCTCAAAGTTTTTCTTAAATATTCTGTTAGGATCTATGAGGCAGCCCGAGGCGATAGAATTTCACAGCTTCTGTGATCAGGTAGTTTCTGTATAGGGGGAGCCCTGTAGTTGTTTGCCACAAGCTACCGGTTATTTCTCTTAATGAAGTTAGCGTCTCCAGTCAGCGCTTTTAATGGACACGTCTAAACCTTCTGGGACACTCTTAATCCATGGTAGATTGGCAAGTGAGATTCTCTTAACTAGCTTAATTAGATCTTCTGACCGTCTCATGGGTTGGGTCCCCCGTAGGCTCGCACGTAGACTCGGGGTGTTTGCGCCGACGGATTCCAAACATCGCTTGGCCGCGCCGCAAACTTCTGTCGGCCAATACCGAATAAAAAAGACTTAAATTTGGGGTAACTTGATTTGGTAACATTTATCTTTATACGATTTGCGCATTGGTGTGTGTAGTCTCTAGAGATAGTTATATGGCGTGAAGCCGATAAACAACGATTAAGGCATGTTATTCTTCCGTGGCGCCCAAAAGTATTCCCTCAGCTTTCCTGACAAAACATTGTAACGAAGAACAGGATTATGGAGACGGCGGTAGGCAGTGTTTACACGAAGCGTAGATATTTATGGAAAGCAAATTTGTTCCAAACCTTTCTAGCAATTAGAATCAATGGGATTTGGGTCTAAACATAGTCATGTTTTTGTTGTATCCAGGTGCGAGATTATTATATCTTTATGACCATGCCTTGATTACCTCAATGTTAAACATCCATCAAATTTAAATTGAGTAATAGGATTATTTTATGACATTTATTAAACTTAATTTTCTTGGAAAGTAAACATCTTCTCTTAACAAGAGTGTTGACTTCAAGAATTTCATTTCATTTGTTTATTCAATTGTGAAGCCAAGGACCCTAAGAGAAGCAAATTTAATTTTTGTACTAGCCAAGAACCCAATGGAGAGAAGACAAGAAGGAAGTTTCAGTCTTAGATGTGGGAGGAAAACCCCAGAGAAATATTCCGGGGGAAATCCACACAGTCAAGTAGGGACTGAATATAAGTGCCACACCTAAAGAGCCATAAACCTACACAAAACAGGCTGATTTCTGTACATTTAATTGAGTCTAGTCATAACTGTTACACCCACTTTTGGACAAAACAGATGTTTCATTAAATCTCAGAAATAACTTTCTATTGTTTGAATTTACATTACAAATCAGCAGATGTCGCCATATCAACAATTGTGTCACAGACTAACAGATGTTAAGAGTGGTTGCCTAGCAATGAAATACAGCTGTTACTGTAGCAGCTTACCATAGCAGTTAGCTTCTTTTGTTGGAATTCAGTTGTTCACAAAATTGCTACGAATAATTCATGAATAATTGCGAGGTCACTTTCAATAATTGGATGATTGAGCGGTTGCTGTGGAAACATGTTATTTCCAGTCCACATTAGTAGTGAAATAGACAGCAGAATTGTTATGCCAACATCAAATGCCACACTCCTGACCCTAAAAAACTGTGTCTTGATTGAGAGATTTGGGCCAAGGTTGTGTCTCGTTGCTCTCTAGTGATAGATGATGAAGGCTAGGTATTTAAAGTCATGTCTGAGTGAACTACAAATCTATAAAATAACCTCAGCTGTGTTTTTGTTTTCTGAAAAATGGGGCGACCTAAATTTGATGAGATTTTCTCAATTTGGAGGGTAATAGAATGGTTGTTGTCAATGTTATGTTAAATTATAAGTCAAATAATCAATATATACAATAAAAGTCACCTGTGAAAGTTTCAGTTGAATACAGTGTTATGAGAAAACAACAATTTTTCACTGTATTTTCATTGAATGCATCTCTGGCTGAAATGTGAATCACCAAAAGCCACCTGAAGGCGATCTTTGGAAATTGAAATTTGTTGACATATTTTTTATTGATCAACGAGGGTGTTTCAAACGAAACCATTTTTCAGGTCACTTACTAAATTTACCATCTTGATAACAAGTAGGCTTTCTGATCAAAATTACACAATTTGTTCCTGGGGTCAGAACCACAGTATGACCCTACCTTTTATAAAAACTTGAGTTTCGGATTAACTCTTCCAGAAACCAAAGATGTTTTATAAACCTGCAAACATTTATTCCAAACCTTTCCAAAACATGTTACCTTTACATTGAAAAAAGAAGAAATATTCCAGACTTATGAAATTTAAATATAAAGGATTCTCATATGTGTTTCTTGATGAAATTTGTGTTATTATTGAACCGATGTTGTGTATAACGATAGAAACGGGCAACTTAAAAACATTTGAATTAAACCATTCAAGGTAGATTCCTTTAAATCTACACTATGAGTTATTTGAAACCTCTTTTCCGTAACCGATCAGCACAATGTTGCTTATTAACAAGGAATTGTAACAGCGTCATAACGCGTAATTAAATCAAGAGAAACAATTAGGATCAGTAGATAGGAATCACTGTACGCCTCTACCGTTAGACAAACCTTTTAATTGAATTGAATCTACTGATAACACGATCAGGTTTGCCTGGGTGGAAACTTTGCTACGAGGCAGAAGCTGTGGGTTGGTTAAAGCAATGAGGGAAGGTAGATTACTAACAAGAAATTAAGGCAAAGTGGAGAATACCAAACTTACCAAGCTGAATTTTATGAGGCTGTTGATGAATTGCTCTTGTTGCAACAGATCCAAATTTAACGATATGTATATTCCATTTGATTTTTATAGTTAACTTGCTCTGAGGCAAAAGCTGTGGAAGGATTTTGTGAAGGCTTGGTTGGCAGATTACTAAGGAGAAATTCAGACAAAGTGGCAAAATGATTGTCAAAATGACTCAATAATAGCCGACCATGAGTGCCAAAATCATCACCATTGAGAAAATGGTTGTTGTATAAAACTGTTTTGGCTCTTTGCAAATAAAATGTCCACATGAACTGACAATGCAACGAGAAATCATCATTGACTTGGAATGACTTGGAATTCATTTTGAAGCAGCGTGGGTGGATGAATTTTATGCATGATGCTAAGAGGTATCTGAGCAAAAAATGTCTGCTTACTGATGGAACAAAATTCAGCTTGAAAACATAATTTACAACCAAGGAAATATGATGGATCGCTCAACCAAAATAGACCACATTGTGGATGGAATATTAACATCCTCCCACGTAAAAAAAAATATATGTTTTCATTAACACAAATATAAAAATCTTTAACAAAAAACACCCCACAAAAACAATCTGGTGATGCGAAAGCTTGCATTTTTGGCTACCTTCCTTGTTTCACATATAAGCAATCATCAGTAATCATGAAGAAAAAAAACCTTGCAATTATCTGTAATGATTATCTAAATATATAATATTGCAGTGTATGCAGATAAAATGAAGCTAGTTTGTTTTTTAGATTTGTTCTCTCGTATTTCCTGAGGACATTTCTCTGGCATTGTTATATAAACTCTCCAATTACCATGACGCCCATTACAGCTCAGTTGTCTAAACCCAAACAAGAGTATTTCCTACATCAACAATCCATTTTTAGTCACAGTGAAGCAATCACACAGATTTATTTCTGGATACCGGTCGTACCCCGGTGCAAGTCGATAAATCCCGACGCTATCACGCTTCTTCCCTCCTGCTTGCATCAATATTGCAGCTTTCTCAAAGGTCCGGCCGTCTCTCGTTGTCCAGGCAGATGTTCTATCCTACCTTATCGTTTCCTGAAGTACTCCCGGCCAATGTTGATTGATCAACGATGTTGATTCCCTCTTCTGTTTAGATGAAACTTTGTAGCTAAGGATCCCTAAGTGCCTTTTTTTGTTGGATGGGGATCTTCCGATTACAAGGAAAAGCTTGTCTTGGTGCGGCAACAATTTGTCTTAAGATGACCCCCATGTGGGATGAGGTTTAGATGAGAGTTTGATGAGAGAAGGATGGAGATAAGAGAGGGGTAGATAAGAAGGAAGAGGAGATGGAGATTATTGGATGAAAACAATAAATAGAAATCTTGAGATGGCCTGAAAACAAGAAAGGATAAAAGAAGATAAATAGACATTAGCTGGGCCAAATGGGCTGAAAACTAGAAAAGATGAAAGAAGATAAATAGACATGAGATAGGTCAACTGAGCTGAAACCTTAGAAAAGATAAATTGATTATAAATATACAAACGAAGATTAAAAGTAATATCAATCATCCTGCAAGTGGACCAGCAATAACCAGAAAAGAAATATATAATGCCTTATTTTTATATTCAGATTGATATTTTATGCTAATTGTAATTTCTAATAGGCCCTAATGTTCAGAATGATGTGTTTGCTAATCATATGTTGTATAATACTCAAATGTATTGGATGTATATTTCAGAAACTTAGGTTACTTTTGATATCTACTTTGTCAAAACTGAAAACATCTTCAGTCAAATAAACCATGGTCTTCCATAAAACTATTTTATCAATCTCTCCCTTTGACACAATTCCCTCCCATTGACCCCCAGAGTTGCCTGCTCATCCACAATTTGACCAGTGATCATGAGCAGGTTAAATTTGTTTATCTTATACTCATGATAGCAGACATTAACCTGTTTCATTTGGCTTTTATCAAACACCAACCACAGCTAGGGGGAGAGGGGGGGGGGGGGGGAGGGTACGTTGGTTCATTCAGCATCTCATATTGATTGAACTACGAAAGGCTATAGTAAGGATATTGAATTTGCAGGTAAATATTGTTATAGTTTCCTGCCCGTGAGGGGAGATGGTGCGATCGTGTTATCTTCAGCTAAGAGTTATAAATAGATTGATTAATTAGTTGAGGGTTATCATCTGATTTGGGGGACATTGTGAACGCAAACAGGTGCAAAGCCTTGCTGAAAACGTTTGTTGATTTACCCTCACAATGGTCTAGAGATTGGGCTTTCAGATTGACCATACATTTAATAATATATATACAAGTTGTTTTCTTGAGAAAATATAATAAGCTGTTGCAAACTGCCTACCAACCAAACGGACCTATGGTATAAATGCAACAAATAGTTTATGACCTGACATTTCGACCCAAGCAGAGTCTTTCTCGAAGGCTAAGTGACAATACAACACTCATAAACAGGTGTAAAAGTGTAACAGAAGCAAAAGTATATGAATACAGAGAGAGAGAGAGAGGGAGTCGGAATGTATTCTTGATAGTTCAAGCGCAAACTCTTGATACAAAGTTACCATATTTCAAACTCAACCCAATAAGACCTCAATTTAAAGAAAACTTCCTTTCCTAAAACCGTACCCCAGTTTCATCTGACTACATCAAGGTTCTGCAGTTGTATTCTTGCTAGTTAAATAACATAAACTGTTGATACAAAGTTACAGCAACTCAAACTAGTTTGAACTCAAATTAAAGAAAGTTAAGCATGTGGGGGGGGGGGGTACCCCTTCATCCAACTACATCAACAAGATTCAGCAGAAAAGAAGAGTCAAAGACCTCTTGACAGAACCAATGTAGAAAACTTGTTAGTTGAGGAAATATTGTTAAGACAACGGAGTCGTCCTCCATCAAGGAGAGCCGCTTGAAATCTAGGGTCTACGGAGAGAAGTTTAATATAGGTTCTTGAAATACATGTTGAATTGCGGAGCCTCACTAGAGAGTGTTTTCATGACCATCTTCATGGGAATAGTAAAGCGGCGATCTTCGTTTTAAATGGGGGCAGTGGCCTTTCAAATGTCAACTTTAATAAGTGACAGTAAAAAAGTGATGTCAATGACACAGTTTAGATGCAATGACGTCATGTGAATCAGGACATTGCGCGGAGTGAGTGGTGTGGAATACTTCAGTTGCAATGCCTCAAAGCCGAACTACTATTTAAGGAAACTATATCTTGATATATTATATGAAGGGTATGTTTGAGATAAAATATTGGTCAGTTAGATGAATTGATTTGGATACTTTAGATAATATTTTCTTCTTGTTGTCATCTTTACCGAATTCCAGAAAATCTTGTTGTTTAAAGTAGTGTCTTGCTTATGATGTAAACAATTAAATCTCTCTTTTGAGTGATTTGGAAAGTACACAACTATTGTTTGCCTCCTGCATGTTTTATAAATCTTCTCTTAACCAACACACAAACAGTAAAAGTTTCTGTGGAGAAGTGATAGATCTAGAACAAAGCCGAAAATAAAAGAAAATACTGATTCAAGATTGAGTTTTTAATAGTAAACCAAAATAAGATTCTTGACAATGGTTAGACCTACATTTGATGTTTTCTTCACTCATGCACTTGAGTAACTTCCATACTGCCATATCTCAGGAGGTTTATACACATGGTGAAAACTCATTAATAATATGCAAGAGGACATAAATATTGTTATTATTTATTACCGATAATGAAACAAGGGAGCCTATGGAAGTGCCTTGCACTGTAGTGCATCGTCCTTAAGGCATCTTGAGGAGACGATAAGGAAGAATTTAAGATGTAGGAGAGAAACCCACGTAATCAAGCAGTGACTGAAAACACACACTGCAATTGATGCTTAGGGATCAAAGTGGGATCTGAACCCAGGTTCATTGAAGTTACACACACCACTTTATCAATCTGAACTTAATTGGTTGCTCTTTTAGTCTGGACTCAATTTTATAAAGCTGTTAAGCAGAAAATACTGCTTGATTTTTGTTTTGATCAGCAAAAATGGAGTGGGGCACCAGTCAGAACAATTTAAACTTATGTAATGTTGGCTGGTAATACTAAGCATTACTTTTCTGTGCTTAGCATGTTTTTGTGCTTTTACAGGCTTTATGAAATTGGACCCTGGTAATTGACACTTAATGGCAAATATGACGTCTATTTTTCTCTTCTGTTTCAGTAACGATCCCAAATCCTCTGTTCAAATGTCGCCTGGGATTACGAGTCAATATTACGGTGAAGGACAACAAATGCCATTACCCACAATCCCCTGCGGGCATGCTGTGCTTGGATCATGGACACTGCGCTACAATGGTGACTCAGGTACGTCAATTGAAAAATAGTTCAAGGAACATCTTGGTTAAGGGTCACTTTCGTCAAATGTCAAAGTGTTTTCTCTAATAATTATATCAATTCCGTTTCCCTCCAATTTGCTTTTGCTTCTTTTACTTCTTTTACATGAAAAAAGAGGCTGATTCATAGAATTCAGTCGATTATTTGTTTTCCTTATTGTTGCTTTCTTTGCTGTATTCTTAGTTGTTAAGAGATTTGATTATTGAGATATTTTGATTATTAAGTTATGTTTAAAGCTTGCATGTTGAGATAGAAACTTGGATAACCTTCGGGTACAACTGTGTGTAAATCTCCGCTTGGAGGAGTGTTGCTCTGAAAAGATCCAGTATGGTCTCGACAAATCAAATAGCATACTGTGCTCCTCTTCAGGCGAATCATATGCTGGACTGATGCACATTATTTAGTTATAGTTCCTATAATAGTCTTAAAGTTTTGAAAAGACTTTAGAAAGAAATTCCAAGTAAGAGATGATCTTTTACTGCACATACTTAAAAAGTGAAAGTTTTAAATGATTTGATGTTGAACAAAGACAAATTTACTAAAGTGAGATTTGAACCACTGACCTCCGGATTAATATGCCAGCGCTTACCCAGTCAGTTTCCCTTGTGGTGCATTTTCTGATATCTGAAAGTTTAAAGTCTCCAAACCTCTTGGAAGAGACTGCCTTATTTAACTAACCTATACAATAAAAGACCTGCTTTATAAAGCAGCATCAAGTAATCCTGACATGTCTAGTGGAACAATACAGCGGCAACAAAAAGTCGGCAAAGAAAACATCAAGGAGACAATTCCCTGTAAAACTTGACATGATTTCTATTCAAAGTGAAACGCTCCTCACTCAATCGCCCAAGGAACAATCAGTGAAGTTATACAAGCAGAGTATCCAGCTGATAGGAAATCAATTGCTAGAATTTCCTCTCATCGTTATCGACGACAACGGCCAAAGACCGGCCGTTGCTAACGGATATTAGCATTTCCTGTCCATCTGCAGGAGTTTCTTTCTTCCGCACGTGTCCGGCAATGAGTTAAGAAACACCTAAGTCCAACACCTTGGGCCATAAAACTCTAGCAGACAATTCTTGCTCCCTACTGAGGGTTTTCTTGAACAGTGGTTTTCTGCGTTTTCCATTCACAGGAGAGTTTTTTGAGAAGGTTGTTGCCTCTTAGGACTGTTATTACAGGTGGAATGAAGCAGGTGATTCTATGAGGTGCCAACCAAATTGTGTTTTGAAAGAAAATGATGGAGGAGAGGTGGAAACTGACGTAGAATTTGTTTTTTGCCTTCCGTAGGGAGGGAATAGGAGACTGTGAAGGAGAAACTTTAGAGTGATGGTGATCGTGTCATGTTCGACGAAGATGTTCTTGGATGGGTTGTTTGTTGGTTTGGCTGTCCATTTGTCTGTTGTTGGTTCAGTAAGTTAATGTTTAAACTTTGAGCAGTCTACATGCTTGCTGTACCATCTTAACTTCAAAGTCCAACCACTTAATTCTCCCATTTAAAAAATCTGGTCTGATACAAACCTTTAATAGTCTGCATCCTAGCTGTTTCTTACAGATATTGTCTTATCTTTTAATAAGACCTAGAGATACTCTTTTCTCCTCTCTGAGAAAAAAATCTCCATTCTTGCTTCTCCATCTTTGCTGGACCATCACATTGTTCTACTTCTTATTTCTCAAATTTTAACAACCATATAAACTTTATTAGGATCTGCCGTAGCTTCACCATGTTACTGTTATTGTCTTATTATTTCATACTCTGTTCTCCTCTCTAAGAAAAAATGTCCACCCTTGCTGTCTTCATCTTTGCTTTACCATCTTATCTTAATAGTCCAGTTATTTGTTTTTCACATTAGTTGCTTATTGTTAGTGTCTTATTATTTCATAAGACCTAGAGACACTCTGTTCACCTCTCTGAGAGACCATGGAGGAAGGAGTAAGACAAAGTCCTTGTGGATGGCTCGAGCCATTAGACACATTGATGATTATCATCTTTACTTCAAGTGGAATCTGTCTCCTCGTTCTCAAGATGATAAAGATGACGACGATTGTCTAAATCTCCAATCAAGGCCGGGATTACAGACGGAGAAGTCTTGTAATAATACAAATGCTTTATATCTACTTGTACTACAATTGAAGCAGACGTCAATTATGGACATCTATCATTGTAGTTATCTTAGCCCTTCCCCCAAAGAAAATTGTAATAAATTAACTCATAAAGAAATTAAAAAAATTATGTTGAGATAAAGCTTTTAAAAATGAAAATAAAATAAACTAAAATTTATAATCAGTTTAAATAATCAATTATCAATAAACACCTAATAATCTTAAGGAAAAATTGGTATAATAAATACATAAATTAATTAAACAGATTAGACTTAGCAAAAAATAATGGGGAAACAAAATTAAAAAATTAAAAAATTAATAGATAAATAAACATCTCATATCGATGAGAAGAAAAAATGTAATAAATGGAACCAAAATAATACAAACAACTAAAATAAACAGACCTGCAATTTGAGCAACTATTAACTCTGAACTTGTAACTGATAGCACATTTCTTTATTGAAGTTTATTGACAAAAACAGTTAGAATTTTTAAGCATCATGTGATTTACCTAGTTAATTTAGCATTCTTGTTTGCACAAAACAAGTTTAGTTTAGTCTAAATATTTTGCTCTGCAAAAAATGCTGAACAGACTCATTCCGTGGGTGTTGATAATTCTGTAGTATTGTCTCCAACGTCTCAACCCAACACATTTGGAATGCACGGTCACATCAAAGGAAAGGAGGGAAAGACACCGGCGCTATGCTTCACTGGTAACCTGTCACGTACTGACTGCGTATATTGATTGTTGACGACTACAGGAAAAGTATAAGAAATAAATTTCAAAAGGGCAAACAGAGAATGTCTGTTGTTGATTTAATATTTCACTTTACAGGTTTTATTGGACATATGTGTAACTTTTCTACCAGGGACAAATTTCAAGGAGCTACTCAAGTAGAAAACACTGCTTATAATTAACAATAAAACTAGGTCACCATAATCTGGTAAGCATAATTGTGTTAAGCTATTTTTGTGCTTTAGCTGCTCTGTGAAATTTACACCAGTAAAATAGGCCCAGAATAAAACATTTGAATGAGTGACATATTTCTCCCTCTAATTCAGGAAATACGACTTGTAAAAAGTTTACACATTCTATCCTTCCCAGCAGCAACGCTTGTGTAATAACACGTAATTACTTCTTCACTTTATAAATGAAAAAAAAAAAAGTCTTAGAAACCCCCTAAGGGTTCCCCCAAGATGAATTCACTAAAATCTGTAGACTAGTCAGCCTTAGTCCATGGAGTCCCTAAAGACATATCAGGAACATTTATTGTGCAATCATCCTTGGCTTTACACATGCTCAAAACCCCTCTCGTCTAAACGTTTCATCTAAAGCTAATCATGAAAACTAAACTTGTAGACAACAACGACGGACCAGAAATCACTGTGAAGGTACAGGCTACAAAGTGGTGGTAAAATACAGCAATTACAGTTCAGTTTATTTGATTATAAAGTTAAGCACCTTTGCGAAGGAGAAAATCAAATGCTAAGGTTGAACAGAACTTCAGGGACAAATTTTTAATAAAGTTGTTTACCGGTAAGGAAACTGCTTGACTGAATAAAAGCATTCAACGGTGTCCTTAGGTAGGTAAGCAAATTCCAAGAAAAGTTAGTCACAAATAATTGCTGGAAATTTATATCAAGTGTATTCCATTCCCAATTGTAGTTAAAAGACAACAGTTATGATTTGACTCATCTCTGAAACTTATTAGCAAAGTTAAATTAACCCAAGTCACTTGAATATTAACAAAATCCTATTTTCAAGTAGGATTTTAAAAGTAGTTTTACCAATGCAGAAGTGAGGACATTGCAGAGAACAGTGGTATTGCAAGGAGCTGTGTTCAATTGTGGCTGAAACAACATCTAGTGTGTGGCCACGATAAGAAGAGAGGTGTATCGCTACTCTCAGAAAGCAGATGTCTTGGGTACTGTACCCTTATCAGGCCTGATGCTTCGAAGTTGAATGGGCAAAGGCACCAAGGCGTTGTCTTCTTGGTAAAGGGCACCCTATGAGGCAATGTCCAAGGGGCATGAGGAAACCGCCTTCATTGCCTTCGTGAAGTATTGGGCATGCCTTTACTCATTGACAGCATCCAGCCCTACCCAAATGAGTTAAATATTTCTCAGCTGACACCATTCACTTTAATAGTCACAGGAATGACTCTGGATGTACCAAAATGATGGATACAGGACTAAAGTGTCGTCACTATACACTCAATAAACCGTTTTAGCATGCGTTCCTGGCCCATCTTTTCGCAATCGAAGACGGCAGAGTGGCACAGTGTTTATCTTGCAATTGAGAAGCACATAGTAATTGCGGGTCTTGACCTATTTTAGGCACAGTCATACAGCTTGCTAGAGGACCTTATTCTTAGTCAGAGGAGTAGAGCCAAGACAAGATTGTAGCTTGTAAGTGTTGTTTCTTACTACGGGAGTTTGACTTGTAGTGTCCTTGTGGATAGGTCATTCAAACATGTTGCATAGTCATTCATGTTGGACGAGACAGGTTCTTGCACTTCAAATCAAAAGGAATGTTGTTTCAGCAGCTCAGGAGAAAAACACCGAGGAAAACTGGACACATTGTTAAAGGAACATTACAGAAGTGGGTTTTGCTAACACAACAGTTGATGGCAGTGTTAGCTCTTTATGATAGACTGACAAACCTGTAGAAGTTTGAGATCGATCAGCCATCTGGGTCACAAGAAAATAGTAAAAAACAGATTACACATTATTTTTGCAATACTTCGAAAAAAATAAAAAAAATACGACTAAAAAATAAAAAGCTCACTGAGTGATAAATTCCAAATGGGATTGTAGAAGACAGCTGAGACAGATAAACTACAAACTAGGAGACAAGACAACAATATTAAATATTTGATACATTGAAATGTTGCTTTATTCTGGCATACTTTCATACATGCATTATTGTCTTCAGAATAATCTTTTGCAAGCCATCAACCCAGAAATAATGACATAATTCTTCATTATTAAGTATCCATCTTTATCAATTATTCAAATTTAGATCTTTATAATTTGTCTTGCTTCTCATTCTCAAAAACTAATTACTGAAACGTGCCGACCAGAAGGTTTTAAAACAACATTAAGACATCAGTGTCCAAGCATGAAATCATTTGCGGCAGTCTTCATTAACCTGTGACGGCCTTCCCAAAAGTATTTAAATACGTGCAAATTCCACGTTCTTTTTAGACCTGTATAATAATTTTTCTTCTCCAGAAGACGGTCAGAGCACACAGACTGAAGCGTTGAGCTGAACAAACCAGCTCCTCTCAGAACCACCACTACTCACAACAGAGATTTTTACAAGATTTACCATAAACTTTACTTACTTGTAATTTGTCTTGATTCCAAAAATGTCTGCACATTATTGAACAAACATTGAAGTCATTTGCAACGCTATACCAGGCCTTCATGCTTCGTGTTTGTAAAGGGCACCCTATGAGGAAATTGTACATTTCTACAGGGGCATTTCAAGGGCACTAAGGCAATGACCAAGGGGGCAAGGGTGCAAATCGCCTTCTGTCGCCTCCATTGAGTGTCAGGCCTGCTATACCTAGTGGCTATGTTAAAGCCTATGTTAAACTTCCTTACCTTACAGTCAAGAAAACAAAATGCTGCAGACACTTTCAGTGAAAAACTAATTACAGAAACGTGTCGATGCCAAGGTTTAAAACAACATTAAGACTTTAAATCCATGTCCAAGCATGAAGTCATTATAATCAGTCTTGATTAATCAGTGATTGGTATTTTTTTCCCGGGAGACAAAATGCCAGAAACGAGGCCATATCAATCACTAAGTACTGGCAAATTTGTTTTTTCAACCTACAACTTCTCTGTGATGAGAGAGCAGAGATTCGTCGTCTGCAAAAACTGTTATTTATTTTAAATGACCATGAAAGGAATTATTACTGCGAGAAATATATTTCATGGTTCATCAATTACTGTTCGCAAGTCATAAGAGCGTTTTGTTAATTATTTAAAGGGAAAGTTTAAATAAATATGATATTTTCATTCTATATAAATGTAGATGCATATAATAAAACTAATATGTGAACATTTCATTTCAAAAGGTGGTTGCGTTTTTGAGATTTCACCGAATAAAGAAAACAAAAACGAGTGAATATGTCTCCGCGGGAAGAAAAACGTCTTATAGGAATATACAATCTTAAAAACTATATTCACTGTATCATTTCTCAGATTAACATTTGGGCTATAAAAACATTTTCCTTAAAATCACATTACTTTGAAGTGAAATGTTGGTTGAAATGTTTCCCAGAATCTGCTGGAGGCTTCTGACCAAAAGCTTTTATGTCCATTAATGTTAAGAGTGATTACCAAACTTATACCTTCACTGTGATTAGTCAAAATAAATTTCATGATTCATAAAGGAAAGTTGTATTGAAAAACTGAGTCTGAGGCACCTTTTTGAGCAAACCAACAGTGGACATGACTCAACAGATTCTTGTTAGATCATATTTTTTCTTAGAGGGGTTAATTTGCTATTCATTCTCACAAAACTCTGACTGTAAAATTATTCTTATTGTACACTAACTCTACAAACAAACAAACTCTGCAAAAGAAATCTACGCTTCCACAGATTCTTAAAATATAATATAATTCTTTCTTATTGAGGGTAATTTTCTGTTCCTTCTTACAAACTTCCTCCGTAGAATTCTTCTCATTGTTCACAAAAAGTTGAATATTTTCCTAATGATCCTGATTATTGATAAGGAGTTCCTCCTTCCTCATTAAAGGCAGTGGACACTATTGGTAATTACTCAAAATAATTATAATCATAAAACCTTCCTTGATTACGAGTAATGGGGAGAGGTTGATGGTATAAAACATTGTGAGAAACAGCTCCCTCTGAAGTGACGTAGTTTTCGAGAAAGAAGTAATTTTCCACGAATTTGATTTCGAGACCTCAGATTTAGAACTTGAGGTCTCGAAATCAAGCATCTGAAAGCACCACAACTTGGCGTGACAAGGGTGTTTTTTTCTTTCATTATTATCTCGCAACTTCAACGACCAGTTGAGCTAAAATTTTCACAGGTTTGTTATTTTATGCATATGTTGAGATACACCAACTGTGAAGACTAGTCTTTGACAATTACCAATAGTGTCCAGTGTCTTTAAGTCCTCTAATAAAGGGCTTTCTTTTCAGAAGTAACCAGAAATAGTCAACTTGCGGTTACAACAATTTCTTTTGTGTGAGTTTTGGCTCTGAAAAGAGCTGGTGTGGTCTTGAATAGTATACTCTGCTCATCTTTAAGAGAAAAGAAAAAGAAAAAAACAAACATGCATTTGAGAAACAAATGATTTTATAAATAAATGGGACACACTGGACTACATAATGATATCTCAGATTTTGTAATATCATTTTTGTCTTTTCTTAGAGAGGTTAATTTTCTTTTCATTCTTAAAAACAAACCCCAAAACATTGTACTTTGAATTCACATTATGCAGACCCCATCTAGTCCATAATATCCCCATGTGTTTAGCGGCAAAGATCATACCGACCTGTCGGTGTGTTTCACTAGCTAGACACCCCCAGGGGTGTACTGTATGGTGTAATTTACATGTCCGCGCTAAGTATCAAGGGAAATATAGTGAGGTAAGAAGCTAGCTAGCACCTGCACGTAGTGTTTCCTGGAGTCGTTGTGTCTTCTTGTAGCAAGCAACATGTCGCTCAAATGCAATGTCACTTTCCACCTGCGTCAACATCGAAAAGGAATGAGACTGTTTCAAGACTGTTTCAAGATGTGTTATGTTGCTCATTTTTACTTCAAATTCTCACACGAGTGTTTTCTCCTATTTCATGATTAGCTTGTGATATTGTGTCTGTTTTCTTTTTGCGACAACAGTGCAAAGGAACGAGACTGTTTCAAGACTGTTTCATGACTGTTCATGATGGGTTTTTTTTATGTGGGATTTGCCTGTCACTCTACACACTTTAATAATACAGAAACACTGTTTAATAAGTACTTAATGACACACATTTGAACAAGCTCTCATTTCACAAGTTGAGGTGTTTCCTTTTCAATATCATTTAGGCATGCTCTAGAGCGCTGAACAAATAGCACTAGACTTCTGCAGTATTAAATATATGTTTTTAATATTTTTCTTTAGCTTTCGGTGTTGGGTTTGAGTTTTGATTTAAGCAAACATTCAGCTGCGGAAATGTTCCCTTCTAAATAACCCAATTTCTTAAAGTATTCCCTTAGTCGTTATCCTGTACACAATTTCCTTTGTTGAGCCACTCTGATTGATTGGAGCAGATCATGTGACCATTGGGGGGGGGGGGGGGGAGTTGGCGTCATGACTACTATACACATTGTACACCAGGTGTGCATATAATTACAGCCCTGAATCTTGATTGGGTAGATCTAAGATCTAAGATTCTTCCCCTGTCTCAACAAAGTGAGCAAGTATTTAGTCACAGCTTGGTTCATGTTGTAGAATTGGGGATTAGTTTGATTGCACAGTGTAATAAACAGGGATAAATCCAGTTAAATCCAAGCAGATAGGAGCAAGTATATCTCACCAAAATATACTCCTACTTTTATATATAAATTTACCCCAATTCCAAAAGTAAACACACAATATCTTTTTCTTCCTCATGTCTAAATGTATCAGAGTTTTTTGTTTCTTGTTGTGAATAATCAATTACAAAGAAAAGCATCTTAAACGAAAGTTGTTAAAAAATAAGGTTGTCTGGAGCAAGAAACCCCTGAGGACATTCTTGCTCTCTTATGACACAGCTCTTGTTCTATATTATTCAGTACAAATAATTGTTTATCAGACCCACACATGTAAAGGACTTAAATGTCCCATCCAAAAGGACAAAGCAATCATGGTTAAGTGTCTTGCCCGAGGCTAAGAAACACCTCAACTGACCATCTTTACTCCGCCTCGTCCACAACTCTGTCTTAAATCCGTCTTGGTTTCATCATTATTATGACTGAAATAAAAGAAAACTATCGGTATGACTGGAGAAATGTGATATTGGACTTGGGCCGTCTAATCTTTGTGTTTTGTGGGGGGGGGGGTAGTTTGAGGGCAGAGCCGACGGGTAACTTGAACTATCGGAAAGCTTGAGTCTAATAACATATGGCGCCATGGCTGGTCATGAACCACCATTAAAAACCTACGCTGAAATCGTCCAGTGTTATTTTAAGGTGAACAAACGGAAGGATTTTGTGAGTATTGAGTGGGAGATGTTTTTTTTCTAGAAAAGTTTGGTGACAAAAAAATAAAAAAATAATGGGAAGATAAGATAGAGTTTCATTAGAAATAGCTATTTATACATTTTATCTATTGTGCTGATTTTATCTTATATATTGTGCTTTCTGGTATTCAGACTTCTACGTTTTCCACAGAGTGCAGACTCTTGAACAAATAGAAGTAGCTGTTGCAAACTGCCTACCAACCAAAGATGCATAGTTAATGGTCTGACTTTTCGACCCTAGCAGAGTCTTTCTCGAAGGCTAGATTAGAAGCTTCTGTGACAGTTTGATATAGTGAGAAAACATAGTTAGCTATTGCAAACTACTTACCAACCATATTATATCTATTGTATCAAATGCAAACAAATTGTTAATGGCCTGACATTTTGACCCTACCAAGGAAAGTTGGATGAAGGAGAAAATAGAAAAGGACATGCAAGATAAGGGATTCGAACCTAGCAAACTCTTTCTTAAGAATCTTCTCTTACGATTTGATAAAGTCTTAAACCAAAAGCAGGTGGATCACCTGGATTGCTTTGCATTTTAAAATATTTCTCAACTACTTGACATCACCCTCCCATGAACCACTTTACATTACAACAAGTCAGCAGGGATCAAGCCAACAAATCCATAGAGCTGTCTCTATTCTGACGTATGATAAGTGTGATCGATTCTTATTAGCAAGGTGTTGGCCCTTCATCAGGTTGTGACGCCAACATTCGACCAGGGCTAGCGGAGTGTAGGGTTGTGTAATGCCCCCCCCCCCCCCCTCCTCTAAAATATTTTCAGTCCATATTTTGAGTATCAGGTAGCAAATTAATACTAGACTAAAACTAAGTCATTTTGCCGACTAAAAAGCAGTATTTTTCCTTTCAGCAAGCTCATATGGCAAACAGACAGATAAATAAAAGTGCTAGAAATGTGCATAAAGAAGTCAACTCAATAGTGCAGAGCACTTCACAAAGTTCATAACCAAGTCACAGGAGTAGAAATCAAATCAGGAAATGGACTTTCCCGACTTCTTTTATTCATTTTGAGTCAAATTTCCCTTTTTGCAATTCCTTTCTGTCTTTTCTTTACAACGGAGCAGAAGGTTCCTAGACCCCTTAGGGGGGTATGACTGTTTCTAAGCTGATTGGTGTAAAACCTTTGGATTGATCCCCCCACTGCTCTACCCTCATGATCAACCAGTGTCCTCACAACAAAAAGCTTGTACCTGAACGGATAAATTTACACCTACGTTAAAACTTGCTCAAATTGCCTGGGAAGTCGATCTCAGGAAGTCCAGAGTAAAATTTGGTTTTCTTGGAAATTTGCAGATGGATCTTTCTGACAGTATGTATTTACAATAAAAAGGCACCTTATGTAAAATGTATACCAAAGTACCTGAAACTAAAACTACTCAAACTAGGTCTTAAAATTACTTCAAATAAAAGAGCACCGGAACGATAATCCACAGGTCACAGGTTCAAGTCTTGCTGATTTGTCAACCCTACAATATTAAAAATCTAAACAATCTGTTTCCCTTGTGGTTTATTACTGATTAATACTTGTTACAGGTATGAGATGACAAGCTCACATTTTCCTGACATTTTTTCATTAACGGTAGGCTATGACAAATTATTGGGCATACCTGTATAGATTGCCAGATGTACATCGAATCATTACAGCTGGATACATTTCTCTTAAGTTCTCAGTGTCTGTTGCCAGCGTAATTCACACTAGTAACCAAAACTCACACATCACATTCACACTAGTAATAACGACTCACACATCAGTTTTGTTCACATTCTCATTGGTTTGTTTTGTTACCGCTAAAGTACACTTCACTACAATCAATGAGGATTATGAACAAGAAAATACTGCAATGTTATTGCAAGGATGTTGGCATGTAAATCAATGTAACTTCAGTACGTTGCTGTTTAAAAATTACTTGCATTACAGTCAAGAGGCAGTTATCTACTAAGGTATGAGTATTTAATGAGAGAAAAGTTAAACTTGCATGTCTTAATAATTATAAAAAGAAAAGAAAAAAAAACCCAGGTACATATGAGCCTGAATTTTATGCACACATTTTCTTTCCATTGTTTTGTTTCATTATGTATTGTGAACTTATGGTAGTCTTGAAATATTAGGAGAGGTTTGTGGTTTTGCCATGTATAATTCTCTCTCCAGTAGAGTAGTGTTGGTTCTGAAGAGAACCGGTGGTTGACAACTCAACAATTCAATGCTCTGAAAGTCTTGATTTTGGAATTGTCAATTTGTCCTCGCTGTAAATGTACTGTACATCCAGTTGACCTTACTTCCCAGCCTCCCTCCCCACCCTGTGGACCCGCCCAGTCTAAGATGTTTCTTTGTGCAGTGTGAAAACCTTAAGGCATATTGGAGGGGTACTTGACATAGAAACCTAGCCTATTTACATGCAGTTCCTTTAACACACTGTGAAAACAAGTCTTTCCTCCATGTCCCCGTCTACCGTGTGTTTAAGACGGAGTCTGATTGCCGTGGTTTTGACTAAATGCGTGACTTTTCTTACAATTTGACAGGAAGTTCAGGAATTCTCAAACCCTTTGGGGGAGGAATAGAAGGAAACAGGGACATCTGTTTATGCTGTGTCTTTTGGTTCATTCATAAGTAGTTCATAATTTGGTTCAATTCTAGGAAGGTTTTATGTTTTACATAATTTATTTAACATATGTTTTGAACCATGTAACTTAAAAGAAGAAACAACATAAGAACACAGAACCATAATAAAATTATATTTGTAATAAAAAGGTTGAAAGAACTGTATTATTATAAATAGATTTGAATAATGCTTGCAATGTTAACACCTTATTACAATTCCAGGCAAAAGTAGTAAACAAGTTTGCTGGAAAACACAAAAAAAAAAATATATATATATATATATGTATTTGAAAGGTATACATAATTGCTTGTGTTGAGGTTTTGTTTATACTTATCTTTTCAGAACCAATACTAATGATGCTACCGAATACCTCAACTGATTATTCAAAGTCGATAATAATTTTAGCTTGTTGTACTAGTTTGTTCCTTTATTAAGGAATACAAATAACTTGGTGCTGATAGTGTTGAAATAATGAGTTGTTATCATTTGATCTGTATCTAATGCAGGATGCTGTAAACACTTTGTTGGTTTGAGAGTAATACCATGGAAACACATTCAGAATCAGATCTTTGTTCAATGTCTCTCGTTCCAAAAACAATTCCATCTTTAAATTGATTTATTCAGTTGTACTTATCCCTCAGAATCATTTCCAGATCTGTTTATAATACTTCTTCTATTTCACTCTTATCTACCAAATCATTCTCATCTGCATCCGATGCCGATATCCATCTCTCTTTAGTCGAGTATTGCAGCTGCATGCTTTGCATTGATTCCAGGGAAACTGTATCCAAAGCAATGTATAATATATGCTGAGATGTAGATAGTGTTACCCAATACTAGATCATGCATGTATTCCATGAGGGCTTCTAACTCAGTCGCACTTTAGGGTTGAATGATACACCTGTGTATTTCTCGCTGCGGCACCCCTCCCCCCCCCCCCTCCAAGACTCCACACACATTTTAAATTTGTAATCAACACTTTCCATCCCATGATCATGCACATCTTCTTCAGAATGGAAATTTTTGGATTTGGAAAGAAACTAAGATGTAGTAATTAAATCAAATATGAAGTATATTTTTCCTCTCACATTCGATTTGTTTTCCAAAGTTTTGTGGGAAAAAAATGGAAAAAAAAGGTTAAAGTACTCGGGTGGGTTTCAAACCCAAGCCTTCAACATTTTAGAGCAGATAACCACACGGTATTAAACAGTATGAAAAGAAACAAAGATGTAGTATTATTAATTAAATCAAGGATATTATTATTATTTTGTTTCCAGTTCTAGGGAGAAAAAATGAGCAAATACTTATATGGAATTTAACCCATGCATCCAACCTCCGTTCTTTGTTGGACTTGAAATTAATAATGCCTATTGAAAAACTTTAAACCAGCTTTTTTGGCATATATCCCAAGGACCATGTTACACCCTGTGAAAGTCTCTTTTGAGCAGTGTTGGTTCTGAAAAGAACCAGTGGTTTGACAACTCATCATTTTGATCAGTATGCTCTGATTGTCTTCATTTTGTTTTCTTCCTCACAGGCTGATTTCACCTGTCATTGTTGCGAAGGCTACACTGGTCCCCATTGTGAGGAATACGACGGTTGCCATTCAAACCAATGCTCAGAAGGTTCCACATGCCTTGATAAACAACAAGGCTATGACGGGCATGAGTACCAGTGTATCTGCCAGCGAGGCATGATGGGAGAACATTGCGATATCGAAGCCGACGAGTGTATGAGCAGTCCATGTGTAGAAGGGATCTGTGAGGATAAAGTGAATGGGTACCAGTGTTACTGCACACCAGGTAAGAGATAATAGAATTAGGGTGGGGTAAGCGGTTACCAGTGGATTTAGGGCAGGGTAGGGGTGTGATCCCAGTGTTACTGCACACCAGGTAAGGGCCAACCTGTCAACCAACGTTTTCCCCCAGAACCAACACTACTTTAATGAGGTTTACGCATGATTCTACCACAAGCTACACCTGAGGTAAGGGCTAGTGGATTTAGGACGGTAGTGTTTGTAAAAAAAAATCTTAAAACGTAAAATGTACTGACTCTCTTAGTTGCACCTTTGACTCAGTTCTCATAATCAAATATATAATTTTGGGAATTTTTTTTAAAACTTAACTATTAAATTAACAGTTTATTTTTGCACTTTGTTTTGTTTTGTAAGCTGTAATTTTTGGTTTGTATGACGCTTCAAATCTACATAATTATCAATTTATGTGTTGGATAGAATTTGTGACTTTCAAAAAAATTCAAAAAGAACAATATTGATTTGAATTGAAAAGTAAATACCATAAACGCTTTCCACTAATGAGTGTTATTTCTTTATCTGAACAGGTTACACAGGAACACACTGTGAAGTTGAATACAACGAGTGCGTCTCCCATCCATGCCAGAATAGCGGTCAGTGCGTAGATCTTCTGAATCGGTTTGAATGCACATGTGGACCTGGCTACACAGGTCATCGATGCGAGACCAAGGTGGATCTGTGTGCCAGTCAACCGTGTAACAATGCAACGCAATGTGTAGACAGAGGAAATACGTATTCCTGTCTCTGCTCACAAGGTTTCTCAGGTGAGAAAGAGAGGTTTTTAATCAATGCTCAGGAAAGAAAATGGTCAGGACTGCAGGACTTGCAATCAAATGGTTGTGGGTTTGAATAACTTGGATAACTTGCATTGAGAGTTGAAGATTGATTGATTCTATTAATGGAGGATCTTAAAGGCATTGTTTGCCCTCTGCTGGAGAGTTTTAATGGCAAACTATTTCGGCCATAACACACAATCCGTTTTTCCTCGGTTAGAGACACTGCTTCGTTAAAGCATTTCTATAATTTGTTGGAACGTTAATAGTAAGTGGTTCGATTACAACTGACAAATCTGCGTTCCTTTTGTGATGGATTTTATGGATTGGGAAAACGTTTTGTTGTCTTGCCTTGCTCATGCTCAGTTGAGCTTGTTTGCATACGACTGCGTTGTCATGGTTTGGTCTTATTTAACATGAAGTAATTGCACCTTAGGGAGTTTTGAGGCTGGGAGGTATATAGAGGGATTCACCTTTGTTCAAACTTTGCTCAGTCAGAAATATTGGCAATGTTTTTTGTAGAAAGCTGACAATGTAGAGTACAACAACGATCGGAAAGTGTCATTGCCAATTTTAATGTCTTTTTCCACGCTGCACTTTTTGTTTATACTTTATTCAGAAACTAAAAAAAAAAAACCTTTCAAGGTATGATATTGAAAGAGAAAGAGAGAGGGTAAACAAGACTTTGTTTTAGATGAGCCTGTCCTTGCTTTTACGGGCCTCCTAATTATCTTACACATTTGTGAATTCAGTAACAACTTTAAGAATTGATTGAGAGAAGATGTAGGCAAAGTGCTGGCAAATTTAGTCTTCAGGTAAGTGGAGATTAAATTCCACTTTGTAAAAAATAAAACAAACACCTCAGTAATTTATTTTAATACAGCAGCAAAACCCACTAGGTTATGCACACTACAATAGCATTTATAGATCAGATCACCACTTTACAGAAAAATTGTACAAACAGAACGCCGCGGAGTTTGTCGCGGATAAAGATACGATGGGCGTAAACGGCTACCTCTTACTTAGCCGGATCAATACGTGTCAAAAAGCTATCATTGATTTAGGCCCCCGATATGCGTTCAGTTCACGTTTTGTAAAAGCCTATTACATTGCACTCCAACGGGGAGCCATTGAAATACTACGGCAACGAATATTGCATGTGTAAACAGTGTATAGACGAGAATGATAATAGCTACCGGGGGTTAGGGTCTATCGGCACGATCCTCTCGCTAGACTAAAAGGGACCAGCTAAGTAATGTGAATGCTGATTTAATTAACGCTTATAGGGTAGAACATGAGAGGGATTTCAATGGGGCGAGGGGGGTAGTATTGGAATTAGGTTTAGGACATGGTTTTAGCTGTGAGCTTGAAGCTTTGTTCTGTAGCTGTGCATACATGGTTAGCAGCTTGAAGCTGCTGTAATGGAGGAGTGAACTGTTGGAAATCAATCTCAAATTGCAAATTTAGTGGGAGAAGAAAATACTGGCATGCTGAATTTGTTGAGTAATGATTTGAAGAAATAACATTTATGAGGATTTGTTGCTGGCAATTTGGACAATATTTCATTCATAACAAAAACTAACTACTAACTTGCCTCTTGGAGGACTGTTTTACTAACTTAAAGTGCTTGTACAAGAATAATAATAAATAGTAACAACATCACAAACTCAGTTTTGTAAATATTCAAAGGCGCTGATCATGATTAGACAGATACAAGAATTGCTTCATATTCAAGGAAGTTTGGGGTTTCTTGAAACTTGAAAAACACAGTACAAAGTCTTACTGTGGCCCGACAAACTACAGTTGCATGCCTGTTTGAAATAATAACACAATCTAACAAAAACAATCAGAAGTAGAAGTTTGAAAATAATATCTGTATAGAAATCATCTTTATTTCATAATATATCGTCAACGAAGCGATCACATCTCAGCCAAGTCTCATCTTTGACTGAGCATCCTGTCATCTAAGTCATCTTCAAGAACACTTATCCCTCCTTAAAGAGAGTGTAACTAGAATCCTCCCCTGTCTCATTGTGGACCGTAATCGCTAAGCCTAGAACGATGGGGGTGGATGGGATTTCAAACTTAGACCATTAACTCTTCCATAATAATGGAATTGTGATTGGATATGCGATCGTATTTCAATCATGTTCACTACAAACAAGTGGCCTATGAATTAATAGTAAAAGGGCAGGTATGTTAACAAGGTTGGTACTTGGGTAAGACACTGTATATCAAGGCTTATTCCCCCAAGTAGAAATGTCAAGAAAAACATGGTAAATGTCATATATGATTATTTTTTGCAAGTGTAACTTTAAAGTAATGCTTACATTTAAAACAAAGGCAGTCAATTGATGCTGTCAATTGTATTGGTAATATTTTGAAAACAAAAAGACCATAAACTATTTTGGGTTGGAAAGCAGTTTGCAACAGCTAATTTTATTTTCTTTGGTAAAACCTTTGCAAAACCTTTGGTGTGTTTTACTTTTGCTCTTGGTTTAACCCAGTCAGTTCCCTGGCTGATAATATTTGTTTTACTTTTGTAACTTTTCTACAAGCTACCAAATTTATTTAATGGTGGCTTCAATTTCTGGTTGTCTGTCTGTTTTGATGAACTCAATTATACTTTATAGAGACCAGGTTTGCTTCTTTATTTCTTTGTTTCCTATTTGTTTATTTGTTTATTTCTTTGTTTCTTTATTTCTTTATTTCTTTATTTCTTTTATTTCTTTTGCTTGCTTAGGTACTCATTGTGATGTAAATATAGATGAATGTGAATCGTTTCCGTGTTTAAACGGAGGAACCTGTAATGATGGAATCAACTCATTCACATGTCATTGCTCTCAAGGGATCATCGGTACCGTGTGTGAAAGTAAGTCTAGGAACCATACATGATATAACGGATGCTTATCATAGTTTAGCCATTCAAACCAATGTAATCAAAGTGAAGTTTGAAGGTAAAAATAGTCTGGTAACCTTAATCCCTGGTAATCAAAGTGCTTATAAAAACCCAGTTTTTATTTTAGGTTTTTTCAAAGCATATTTAATATTTTGAAATTTAAATTGCAAATTTTACAGAAACACAACTTCGTAAAACTCCAACTGAATTTTAAATGATTTGAAATTCTGGTTTGGTTTTCATTCAATATATATTTATTACCATTAGAAACCTATTGTAAAGTCCTCATTGTAGAGTTGACGGCAAATCAAGTTAAAGTTTTTCAAAATGAAAACAAAGTGAGAAATTTCTCAATCTCAAGTGATGAACATAATACTGAGAAATCCTCAGTGTTCTTTGTAGCAGACACAATTTTTAATTAAATCTTGTTTCAACAACACCTTCTAAGCAACCCCCAGACCTTCGGTTATTTCCTTTGAAACATCGCTGTTGTTTTGAACACATCTTGTAACAGATGTTTCTTTGCTGTGTTCTTCTCTTAATAAAAGCTAGTCATACCTTGCAAAGCGTTTGAAAACACGCTTGATATTTACGACCTAGTCTACTTTGGTTAATTGCATCACTTTGTACATTGAGTTGAATTATTGTGCATGATATTCCTACTTAGGTCTGATTTCCTGAAAGGAAAGTCTGAAAAAATGTGATTAAAAATCCTGAAAAGTCTATTAAAGGCAGTGGACACTATTGGTAATTACTCAAAATAATTAGCAGCATAAAACCTTACTTGGTAACGAGTAATGGGGAGAGGTTGATGGTATAAAACATTGTGAGAAACGACTCCCTCTGAAGTGCCATAGTTTTCGAGCAAGAAGTAATTTTCCACGAATTTGATTTCGAGACCTCAGATTTAGAACTTGAGGTCTCGAAATCAACCATCTAAACGCACACAACTTCGTGTGACAAGGGTGTTTTTGATCTTTCATTATTTTCTCACAAGTTCGATGACCTATTGAGCTCAAATTTTCACAGGTTTGTTATTTTATGCATATGTTGAGATACACACCAACTGTGAAGGCTAGTCTTTGACAATTACCAATAGTGTCCACTGCCTTTAAACCCCACACCATGTGAACAATTACCCCAGCCTTAGTACTCAAACGATTTTCTTACTTTTTTTCTCAAGACCAATTAATATCACGCCTTGGTGAAGTGGTGAAACAATGTGTCGTCTCAATCAGTATGATCTTCCTATTTAAAAATCACACCTGTTCTGATAGCATACCCCTATGCAAAATCACTTCAGATATAAATTATTCTTGTTTTATTCTCAAAACAGTTTTTTCAAAAGCTTTTTTCTTTTTCCTGAAAAAATATTTTAAATATTTTATATTGGCCCTCAAACTTATTTGTAAAGAATGTATATTTTTTGAGTTAAATTAAACAACCTTAAAAAAATTGCCATGAACTATCAAGCGAAGACTGAGGGTAAAATAGTCTGGTCCTATCTCCATACAACAAGAATCAGGCTACATTATGATTACAGCATGTGGGGTACAATGCAATGCTTGTTACAACGTGACAGAGGTCACATACAGTCAAACTATAGATCTAGCCATCATATAGGTTGAAATCTTAAAATCCTTGACTGATTACCATAACAATAATGATTCTAGAGTTACAATGAACCACAGTTAATCTAATTGTGCAGAACATAACCAAAATCAGATGTTTAAACCAAGGAAGTAAAAAGGATGCTAAACCACCGATTGTAATAAGCCTAACTGTGAAGTGTTAATATGTCTTGATGTAGGAAGTAGCAATGTTCACTCACTTTCCCCAGGCTTTTTAGACTTCACAGCTTTCTAAAATATGCAAAATTTGATTGTAAATGTAAGATGCAAATATTTGCAGCTTTGTTCACATTCTAAAATCCCTCTCCTTGGCTCCTTAAGAGATGGTCACAATTCCAAAGTTGATCGAGCTGTCCCATTTTCTTCTCCCCATGATGAATCGTCGAGCAAACAAAACCTAATTACAACCCCAAGCAATTTCTTCCTCTACACTTTGTAGAAAACTTAGCGCTCGGGAAGCACTCACGTCAAGTCAGAGGAGATTGATATTTCCGATGAGTGCCCGTCTGATTTGTGATTACTATTACTACAACCTTGGAATGCTCCTTGAGATCGTTGTTAAGCAATGTAGCTGTTTCTTAACAACCACGTGGCAAGACGTCTTTAAACAATGTAGCCATTTCATAACGAGACTTATTCACAGGTCAAGAGATTGCCGTGGAAATGTATTGAAGCTGGTTGGACTTGTAATAAATGATTAACTGTACCTGTTTGTTGGTAAATCACTCTACTGGCCCAGAACTTATTCTGTTTGAACCTGGCTAATACACGCCCATTTACCTGAGTGAACCACACCTACTTAACCAAGTGACTGGCGTTGATGATAAAATCAAACCAACTCTGCACAGGTTTATTTGCTCTAACAATTATCAGAATCCCCTAAGAAATTAGTTATGTTCGATTACACTGCGCATTGCACATGGATAACTTCTCTCTTTAAAGTGCACAAAAAAATTTTATTGTACATTTTATATAGTCCTAAATAAGGCTAATAAATACTTTTTATAAGACAAGGTGGAAATATTTCAGATAAAAATAACTTGGCGAGCTGAAGGTATGAATTTAGGAGTTTCAGAACCAACTACTCAAAAGAGATTTTTACATATTGCTAAAGTTTCATCATGATATTCCTCTTATAACAGTCTAGATTTTAGAAGGGAAACAATTTCCAAGTAAGAAGTACAACAGATTGATCATAACAGCATGTAAATTATGTTAATAAAGTCTAATTATTTTGCATTTTTCTTTTCATTCGTCACCAGTTTTGGAGAGTCGAACAATACTTGATGTCCAAGAGAAAGATAATTGGCGCTTCTACGTTGTGATTGGTTGCTTGGCTGGTGCATTACTCTTTGCAGTCTGTATGATGGTGGTCTGTGTTTGTGCTTTACAGAGTCGCACAGAGTCAAACAAAGTAGGGCACTATGACCCAATGTCAGATCTGAGAAAGTAAGTATTTTTATTTATTTGGTTTGTTAAACATCAAACGGCACAATTAGCGCCAAAGGATGAATTAGAAATGAGAAGAAATGATCAGTTTTAGATGTGGGAGGAAAACCCCAAATGGGGAAAACCAAAGTAAATGAAGGATTCGAACCACGGTCTACAGAGGTGAAAGGCAGGCTGAACCTTGTAGCAAGTACATTTGTCCTAAATCAGTTAACACAATTATCCCAAACTTCAATTAAAGTTAGCCTGATATTTTTAAACAAGGTTTAGCATTATTTTGTTGGCTTCTTTGTTTACTGTCTTTCACATATTTAGCAGTTAAACATGAGAGATTAGTTCAAAGATCATTTTCAAGAAGATGAAAAATATTTGACACACAATGTTTTAGAAGGAATGAAAGTTGCAAACATAGATCTTATACCAACAATTGTTTTATAACCAAATAAAGACTCACACATGTTTCAAACTAAACAGATGCCATTTCTCATCAGACCACTCCTGATTTTGCCTGTAGATACTCCCTCGGTATTATCATAGTCCGTCAAATGTCAAAGGACTTATTGAGAATGAGAAACTGGGTACATAGTTTCTGGAGATCAATGTTCAGAGTCTCAAAAGATGAATCCACCTGCAACTAATACTTGGAGGCTCAGACATTGATTACTTTCTTCAGGAAAATAAAAAAAAATGATAAAAATGCTTTTGACAAGATGTCAATGTAAAGGGACGAACTATGATTTCAAACATGGTAGAAGCTCCCAGAGGCAGAAGTTTATCATTTCAAAATCTGTACCTTATCTTCATTGAGAAAAAGTACAGAACACCAGTTTGAGCAAATGCACTCTTTATTGATTCAAAGATAGTAAGCATACTCTTAGAGTAGCTTTTAAGATAAAGAGTAAAGCCAGAAACTCCTTTTCTAGATTCTAAAGATACTTCGATAAAATCTTATTTCCAGCTTGATTAAACTATCAACTTAAATAAGAAGAGCGAGAAAGAGAGGGAAATCAAAGACAAGAAACCTATAGATTCTGTGTAAAAAGTGAAAGAATACAATTCATAATTATATTGTAAACAAAGACAGAAGTACACTAATTCTCAAAGCATGCAGCAAAGGGCTTAAGGTATAACAATAAAAGGACCCCATTAAGGGATTTATTAAGATGTTGTGTGTAGGAAGGATAAATAATGGACAGTTTTGTCTGGCTGTCTTTATATGATCTTCATGATCTGCTATCAGGGAACTTTGCAAACCCCCCAAGGGGTAAGAAACACCAAGCTGGCACCAGCCAATCTCTCTCTACTCAAAGAGGTATCTCTACATCAATGGAGGTAATTGTACCTCCATTGAGGTATCTATACCTTGATGGAGGTATTATCTACTTGGAGGTATATCTAACTTTATGCTCTACTCTATTCTCATTAATGTTTGCCTAAGCTGGGAACGCTTCAACATGACTACATTATGTCTCCATTGAGGTATCTATACCTTGATGGAGGTATTATCTACTTGGAGGTATATCTAACTTGATGCTCTACTCTATTCTCATTAATGTTTGCCTAAGCTGGGAACGCTTCAACATGACTACATTATGTCTCAATTTAAGGCCTGTAGTTATAGGTTAACTAGCTAATTAGTCTACAGTATTCTATTTATAGACTAACAGGCCATCTGGGTGGCTCCAGAGACTTCTATTGTCTTAAGTGGTAGATCCAAAGAGTGGGTGGGGCTAGGGAGGGAGGGGGGGTTACAAACACTAGGAGAGACTAGACAACCTCGAAGGTAGCCTGGAGGTCTAGTCAAAACTAAATGATCCCCTTGAAATAAAAATATCATGAAACATTTCTCACAATTTCTCAGAAATGCATCCTTGTGTCTTTTTTTATTATTAAATGCGCAACTATTTTAAAAATGGTTTTCAAGAGATTAAACGTTTGCATAAACGTGACGTCATGTCGGTAACCCGAGCCGTCGGGCCCCCTGATTGTGTGCATATAGAGACGTGTGCACTGTGTGGCCTGGTACCTAGGCCCGTGTAGTTAGGGACCAGACTCTTTTTGCTGACGATATGTTTGAATTCCCGACGTGACGTCGATGGTAGGGGCGGTAACAATCCACAAAAGGCTCATTACGCAAGTCAGATATGTCGGGAATTCTAAACAAAACACATTTTATTGATGTTCAATACATATATCAGAAATCAATGACAGCAAAATTAACTGTTTTATTTTAATTCACTTCAGCATCCCTTTAATAGTTTCCCATAGACTTTGTAGATAAATGTCCTTGTGGAGCATCACTGTCTTTTGAGTTTCCCTATGGAGTCCTTTTGGTGTGTCCTTGGTCTCTATAAGGCATTGGAAATTAGCACACTAATCATGGTTTATGAGGGATTGTTCATTGTTTGGTTGATGAACATTTTCAGGGAAATATTCCTCTAGAGGAGATTGGATACAGTGATCTTTTAGATTAAAACTATCCAGAATCGTTGATATAATTATAAAATGTGGCTCTTTACATTCCCTTTAATTTACCAAACAATGATAGATCCTCTCCGTCTCCACTAATGTCATTTTACCTAATGAGTTCTAGCTTAGAGGAAGAGGTAGACCAAGACGCCTTCCCTTAATGGCCATTCTGAGAGGCTATATAATGGTCGGCTAAAAGACTTGGTTCTTCCTAGTGATTGAAACAGGCATTTTATGTCCCCCTGATGATTGAAATGTAGGCAATATAGTTGCGTCGGTGATTATGAAACGTTTTTTATTTCTCCAGCTAGTTGGATACGTGGCTGATATGCGCATTCATCCATATAAAGGACAAGTTTAAACAACCTAATGTAAAACACATTGTTTAATCCCTGTAGATATGTCTCTATACTTAACTTTCAACAGTTATACACCTAGAATAATATCTTTGGATGAATTTTTTTTATAGTTTGTTTTAGTTCATCAAACTGTTTACTTTTTTCTTAACTTTGTTTATATATATTTTTTTATTAAGATGTTTTTGGTTAATGTTTTTTTTTTTTTTTGGGGGGGGGGGAAGCGGGTGTTTCAAGTTAAACTAAAAATAAATAATAAAAACCCAGAACATCTTCCAAATACCCCATTCCTGTTAACATCTCTGCCTCTCATTGTGGAGGATTTTATGGATTCTTTTCATAAGACTTGAAGGTTTGCGTGAGGGAAAGCCAATAAAGTAAGGTTTTTATTGCATTATCATGAAGGTTAATCTCTCTTTTGAGTGAAATGTGGTTCTGAAGGATTCTATCATGCTTTAAAAAGATGCAATAAATACTTAATGGCTGACGTTTTGACCCTAGCAAAGTCTTAAAGGCTTAGAAAAAGTGAAAAAAGAAAAGAAGAAAAAAATCACAAGCCTTTTAGTCTTCCTTAACTCCAAATCCCAGGGCAAAGGTACTGAACTTAAGAGAAATTGCACAAATTGCAGTGAAGCGCGAACTAATTACTCCGATATTTGAGAAGTTTGCGAGCGAGGTCGGATGAAGTCTGTAAAAACTTGTTCCATGCACAGTCTGTAAAGCGCGAACTAATTACTCCGATATTTGAGAAGTTTGCGAGCGAGGTCGGATGAAGTCTGTAATATTTGAGAAGTGTGAGCGAGGTCGGATGAAGTAAAAACTTGTTCCATGCACAGTCTCTTTACACTCTTTCTCTTGACTGAAGCTTAAATCACTGCTTCAAGGTTTATTATGAATAAATTATCCGTCTTTGCGAAAACCCAAGAGGGAATATTTTAAGAATTTATCTTATCGGTGTTGTAATACGTACGTAATGTCAAGGGATAAAAGAAATGGACATTCTAAGTCGCAATTTTATCCAATACTCTGTCATTATTATACTCCTAGAGGACCAAAGATTTGAAAAATAAGAGCAAGATACTTGAGATGAATGTCCGTGAATAATTCATTTTTTTTATAAAGTGACAGAAGAATGTATGGGTTGAATTGTTCCCTGGAAAATAAGGATTTAAATCTCTTCCTCAATAAAGCTGTGAAAAACTCAGGAATATTAAAAAATATCGTTTGAAACCTGTGTTTTTGACATTTTGTTTTTGTCCAAGATATTTATATTGACCTTGTTTTGTGTGTGGGTATAATTTTTTAAATGAGTAAAAGGTAGACTCATCTTTTGGTTTTTAACGCTTTATCAACAAGTTTTATCAATAAGTGTTTAGTTTTTTCTTTTGAATAAACCTGTAAAGCTTGTCAATTTTGTTATTATTTAGAACAGCTTTGTTTAGTTTTGAATGAATATGGCCACTCAACATTAGAGGACTAGACAGCAGTTTCAGTGAGATTTATCTCTTCTCTTGTTGCATCTTGCTTTTCATCTTCACAACCCTCTTTTCTGTCTGATTCTTGTCTCTTATACAGAACTGGTTACACGTATGATGTCAGTAGTGCCTGCGAGACACGGCCATCTAAGCAAGCAATCTATGAGGTCACGTCAATTGATTATTTGAACAACCCAGATGAGCCTCTTATCTCATCCCTCAAACCAAGACTCATCTAAGAAACTCATAAGAACATCTCACAAGAATCATCTAAGAAACTCACGAGGACATCTCACAAGAACATCTCACGAGTCATCAGGTTTACCTCTGAACCACAGTACTCATGTCACTGGAAATCAAATTCTGAATCTCACTTTCCATTGAGATTCCATGTATTGTTTTTATATGGGTCAGCTTGAACCAGATCACATGCAAACAGATTTGCGACCAACTTTCTCTCAATTTTGTTTTATCCCAAACTCGTCTTGTTACTGACCCAGTCAACCTCTTCAGAAAATATAACGGCTCATTTTGAAATTTGTATACTTTTACCAATGTTACTGAGAAGCATTTCTAGAAAGAAGTAGCAGTTCTAAACTGCTACTCTGCAAAAAGTGTTGAGTGCCTGATGTCTTGAGCATGGAAGAGTTTTTCTGGCTGAATTAGATATTGCAAACTCAACTACTTCAGTTTACATACAGGTATGAACAGTATTCACACAGGTTGGTTGTTCACTGTAATTAATTGAAACAAACTTGCTCTTCCACTCCCCCTGTAAAAAAACAACACCAACCAACAACTAAAACAAACAAACAAACAAACAAACAAACAAACAAACAAACAAACAAACAAACAAACAAACAAACAAACAAACAACCAGTCTCTAAAAAACCCCAAATCAAAACCAAATTGAAAACAAACTAGCTTCTCTTCATCCAGGTGTATAAAGTGAGCCTACAAAGCGAGTTATCGATTGCACCTGAAGGTTATACTCCCTCTGGAGTTGAGATAACTCCAGGATTAATTGAAGTATACCTGACAAGTGCGGTCAATTTCCTTTCCTGACACCGACACTATACAATTCTTATATTTGTATTACTCTAAAAATTGAGATTGGAAACACTCTGATTGATTGAAGAAATCATGGAGCTACGAACCTTTGTCCCAGACCTCATTCGGACGGTCACTTTCATCTCAAAATAATCAATTTCAACAGCAGTTCTCAGAAGGTTTGAAGTGTGTTTCAACACCTCCTTTATATACAAAAGGGTGGAGAGAATTTCTTTTAAGAAGTTGTCAACTTTCTCATGTCGCCTTCTGAGAGCCTGGGCCAAATGTCATAAAGCTTAAAAAATTAGTGGGGCACCAGTCACAACAATGTAAACTTAATGTAATTTAGGCTGGTAACCTGTTTATGCTAAGCACAACTATTCTTCGCTTAGCAAGTTTTGGTATTCACAGGCTTTACAAATTGGGCCCTGGTCACATTTAATCAGCATCAGGGTAGAATCTGATAAGATCGTCTGTTTATATTCCGGGATAAAGTAACCATTACGATGTTGAGTCACTCAGTGTGTTACCTCCAACACTTCCTCTTGTATACACTATGAGCCAATTATTTATGAGCAATCATTCTTGGGAGTTCATTAATTGTGAATGAGGACAGGAAGGTTTTGTGGAGTTTCGGCAAACTGTGGCTTTAGTTTCAAACCTAGTCTGCTTGAAGTCTGAAATGTGACTGTATTCAACAAGAGGTGAGATTGACAAAAATTACATAATTTTAAATAAATAATAAACTTTTGGGGGTCAAAATTATATCAAATCATACTGAATTCTTAATTAATATTCTCAGATTATGAGTTAAAATTATAAAGTTTTTTGGTGATTTTTGTTTTCTTCAGTATTTTGGTTCCCATTGTAACACATAAATCTCTGTACATAGCCCATTTTTAGATATGTTAAAATACGACAAGACAATTTGCTAAAACCTTGTCTGCGTATTCTTGTAGCTGTTGTAAATAATGTAAGAGTATTCTAAACAACTGTGGTTGTATTTGCAGCTTAAAAGGAGAAGCATTCTGTGAGAGAAAATCTTAACCCACCTCCAGTTATAACCCCTCTTCTTAGAGCAAATACTAAAGAAACTTTTTCTAACTTCCTGAATCCTCAATGCAACCTGGGCCTAATTTTAAGGCTCTGCTTACCGGAAGTAAAGAATAGATGCTTAAACATAAGCAGGGAATCCACACTTTTATCAAGCGTTAGCAAAGGTTAGCAAGAAATGTTTGCTTCTGCGCATGTGTACTCCACAATTCTAGGCATTCTTTGGCTAAACAGCTAGCAGGGACATTTAGTGCTTGCCCTATAAGCAAAGAATTCTTATTGCAACACTGATTGCGGCGGTAAGTAGAGACATTATATTTTGTTCTTAGCTGAAGAAATTAAGGTATTCAGTACTTTACCAAGTCCTGTGGAAGAAAAAATACACAGGCATATCACTTGGGTGTGATTCGAACCCATGATCTTTGTCATACTAGAGCAGACAGATAACCTTTACACCACTCGGGAGCTAGCCCTGTTGAGAGTTGAAGCAGGGCATATCCTTTATTACTCAGCTCTGTGGTCTAGTGGTAAGACAACTGCTCTAGCACAGCAAAGGACTTGGGTTCGAATCCCACCCAAGATGCCTTCCTGGGTAGGAGGATTTGTGGACTTTTTAAACCAGAAAACGTGTAGTCCAGAGGCTCAACCTCTAACCAGTGGTGTAGACATTGCATTTTACAATCAGATGAAAACATTCCACCAAGGCGACTAGTAGTTGCCAAAACATTCTTGTAAAAAACAAGCAAACTTGCCAAGTTTTTTAGCAGAGAAAAATAATATATATATAAATGATTAATTATTTTGGTGTGTAGCTTTTTTGTTTGTTGAGTGATATTTACATTGTAATTTACTGACTGTTTGTAATTGAAATGTAAAAAAAAACTTCAAATAGCTGTGATTTTTTAGGTTTTAAACGTCATTCTTGTTAAGGTCAAGGCAGGCCTTCCTTTGTAAAGGTCAATTCCATATTTAATTATCTGAAAATACAAAAATTTCCTGCCAATAACCGTCAGGTAAAGGTAATACAAAAGAGAATAGTCAAACACAAACTGATTGTGCCATTTTACAGAACAATTGGTCCCATTGTTAAATTTTACCAAACTTGCAAATTATACTTCAACATTCTATTCATGTTTTCTTTTTTGGCATTCCAACATTTTGAATCAATTCAGCAGGTATAGTTCATACAAATCAGAACGCCAAGCTGAATTTCATGGCTCTTCTTTATCGTAAGCGCAAAGAGTCGCCGCTTACAGAGAGAGGTAATTCCCTACTTGCGTTAAGCATATTTCATTGGTAAGCAGGGAATTTTTACTTGTGTGCGTGCGTACTCCACATTACTTGCCATTCTTCGGTAACACAGCTAGTGCAGAAGTTTGGTGCTTGCACAGTAAGCAAAGAATGATGACAATAAGCGCAGAATTTGGCGGTAAGCAGAGCCATCAAATTGGGCTCTTATTATCCATCTAGTATAAGTATGGGATTGTGTTGTACAAACATTGTGTGTAAAATGTGACGTATTTTGCATGATCTTAAAGAAAGCTTGTTTAATTTTCTGGTTTATTTGAACTAATTGTGAATATTCCATAATTTAGCAGCTGTTTTCCAGTATCTTACTGAATCACAGTAGATCATCAAATTTGTTACTTAATTTCAAAGTTGGTGATTGACACCATGTAAGAAAATAAAGCAATCACTTGAATTTTGTAAATCAACTTTCATTGCAGTGGACCAAATTACTTTGGTTTTTGAAAGCACAAAGCTCAAACCCCCTAGTTTTTCAGGTTTCAATCTTACAAAGAAACTTTTACATCTTTTATTTAGGCTCTTTTCTGTTACAAAATGCTTGGAAATGTCTTGGTTTTACGTCTCTCTTGTCACACGACACAACTTTTACAGGCAACCAACTGCAGTGCATTCTACAGGACCACTTTGATAGCACATGAGAAACTTGTCAAACAATGTCTTACAGTCACAAAGAATAATGTTTAAAATTCAAAATGTAAATACCTTTTCTTTTTGGAGATTGCCTGGATTTGATTGCCTGTAAATTGCCTCGTGTGACATGGCTGTTAGGCGCAATACAGTATTGCTTTAAATTGATGAAAAAATCTGAAGACTGTATCAGACGTTGAACCTTTCTGAACTCTATATCTGATCCAAATATGAGCAATTGTTCCCTTAACACTCAAGTGCTAAAACATCAACAGTTTGTCTTCAATTTCTCGAACAAGTATTCATCCAATTTACTGCAATTTTCTAAAGTGAGTTTTCAAGCTGTTGTTGTTGAAACCTCCAGGCACTGTATAAATTTACTCGTCTAAAACAGCTTTAAAAACAACGTTTGGAAACTTAGATTCTGAAGACCGATTTCCTCATTCTCAACAAGTGAGCAATTTAAACCTTAATCATACATCCGTTGGCTGTGTCATGTTCCCTGCCTGCATTTAATCACTCGTGAATACTGATTATCAATTTACTGTAAAGGTACCGGACTACTCAGATGCTTTTACATTTAGTTGAATAGAGGAAAGGTACATGACCTTTAATATCAAAAATCCCTATTGGCCAAGAGAAAGAATTGATAGAAACTTTCGGTGAGTATTACTTGTTTTGTTTCTTTATTTTATTAGCTTCAAAAATGGAGCGTAGTTACTATTTTGGGCATCAAAACTTACAAAGTTGTGTCCAGTTTTCGTTACTTTACATTTCCAGAAAGCCATCAAAGAGTATACTAACAATCTTTAAATATTTTTGTGTAATTGTAGAATAAAGATTTACTTTTTTTTCCTCTTTAAAATTGTTCAGTTAAGAGCTGTCTAAAATAAAAACCAACAAAAACAGTTGCAAATTTAGTGACAGGCAACATGTATGTCTTTGAAAAATTCAAATAAATTTGGTTGCATAATTTTTAACAAGAAATGACAAATTTGTTTGTTATCTTGCAAATATTTTAATCGACAGGATCATTTGTTAACTGTGGCTGGATGTATTTCAACAATAGAGGGCGATATTTGAAGCTATCGATGCATCAGACAAGGCTGGGAAGTGTTTACTTGAGAGTCTCAACATAATGTATTGTTCAACTTCTGGAAGAGGCTCGTCTCGCAAAAGAGAAATTTTACTCAACAAACAAGGTTATTTTTTATATAAAGGTTTTTTTTCTCATAAAATGTACTCATAATATTAATATGTAAGTATGATCTCAATGCAAGGCTTGAGAAAAGAGTTGGGCCTGATTTTGCTGGAAATTTTTAAACAAAGTATCAAACTTTGCAAAAAGAAGATTGCAAGAGATTTCAAAAATCTACTGTTTTCATTTAAATGACAAGAGTTTTCCAATTTTAAATTCTAGAAAAGCAAGATTTTATAAAACATTGAATTGTATCACAGACATTTGTTTAATAATCTGACAGATTTGATCCTAGATCAGTTTGATCTCAAATCAATATGATTCAATTAAGTAAAGCTGCTCACTGTGATCCATCGATGAGGTCACTAGATCCTCAGGCATTGAGGTATCTCATATGATGCTTGATGTGGTCGTTTACGAACGTGGCAATGAAGTAATAACTGTGGTCATAACCCTGAGAAGGAGATTGACAGGTAACAACACATCATTGTAACCAATAATAATGAAGGACAAAGCGCGTTTCAAAATAACAAATAATTTCATATCATTTGTCCCCATCTTCTTTAGTTGTCATCCAGAAGTAGAAATACAAACTTAATTGGTGGAAACATTCTTAAACAACAATAATGCCAGCTGGAGGACAAGTATAGTAATGAAAGGTAAAACAAAACCAATCTATTCTTTTTATATTGAACACACATCATGACAAGCACCCTCCGCAAACACAGAGGCACTGCACCAACATATCACAATTTTCTTTTGCCGTGATTTATTTTACCTCTAACCCTAAACTTTTCACCAATAATTGTAGACTCTACCAATTATCTTGACAATGGCACATTTCCCACTAACCCCAACAGTGACCCATCTCTTTGAGTAGGTCTAAGTCACAAAGATCAGGTCAAGCTTTTCTGCCATTCTCCAGTAAATAATGTACAAACTTTAAGATCAGTTAATCCATCTTTAACAATGTCTTACCTCTTGCATCCTCAAAGTAACCGGCATCTTACTGGAAGCACAAGCAGCCACCATATTATCAGGCAATAGCTGAGATGCAGTCAGAAAATTATCTGCCTTACCCTAGAAACCAAAAACAAAGTCACAAATTCATAAAGTTAATAGTCATGAAGAGTAGACGCAGATCAACCAATAGGGTGTGTTATGTGGTGTGAAATTGATGGTTCTGAACATGATCTGTTAAAAATTATTGACTTATTTTGGATACATTGGTAATAAAAGGCCATATCCGAAATCAGCGGCTTTGACTACAGCTATGACTGTTTCTAAGGCTGTTCCTAAGGAAGTCTTATCCTTCAATCCATGACAATGCAGAAATCTATCTGTAGCCATAGTCTTAGCTAGTTTTTTTTTTTAAATAACAGTAATACAAAATTTCCAGTTGGATTTGTGGGGGTCTTCAAATGCCATTAACTAGATTTAATATTATTACTCTTATAAAACATAATTCCAAAGAATGATCATTGCATTTGGAGAATATTTCAGGCAAAATGTTCAAGGTTTGAAGAAGGAATAGAACATACCTGATCAATGAGTATATCAAGGGGTGGTCCCTTGTAGCCCTTCACTAACTCACACGAATCATACTCCTACAAATAATAAACAATAAATGATTAATTGAGAAAGACTCTGCTACGGTAAAAACAAGCGGATATTACCTTTATTTGCATTCGTACAATTAAAGATAAACAAACCAAATATATGATTTTGTAGAATTTGGGTTAATTATTGGAAGCCATTAGTTTTTTAGGAAAGATCATAAATTTTAAATGTTTGACAGGTAGAAGGCAGTTAGAGACACTTCCTTATTAGCTCCCACAAAGAGTTATAATCGAAAATTCTCACGATTTCTATTAAAAGTTATGGGTTCAAATCCCATCGAGTGATTTGCCTGGTTTTTTTTTTACAGAACTCGGGAAAAGTGCTGAGTATCAGTGCAAGGGTAAAACAAAATTATACTCTTTATCCCTGAGTGCAAAAATAACATCTATTACATTTATATTCCCTTTACGAAAGAAAATCTGCTTTGTTCTTTTCAAACCTACATACAAAAGATTCCACCACACTACAATAGCTTTAATTTCAATTCGGCAACTCCAATAAACTTACCTTCCATGTTTCTTGGTCAGATCCGAGGTAACCAGTGAAAGCTTTCTGTCCCCATGGACACTGCATTGGGTTACAGATTGGTGCAAAGGCTGACACGGACTAAGGTACAGAAAGGGAAAACTGATGAAACAAATGCTACAACCTAAACAACAGTCTTCCAATAAATGTATCTTGAAATTCCATCAAAAATATAAAATCAGGCCTTGCACTTTACTTTTGAAGGGGCACGGCAATTTTCCTCTGGTAAGGAACAATTCTATTTGAAAAATGTAAGTTTGTATTTGAACTTTGCAAAGGTCACCACAGCAAAAGGGCACTACAGCAAAACCACATGGCACCACGGCCATTGCTTTGGGTGCTGTGGGTTATTTCGAGGTCTGATAGTGATACAACGATTCTCTTATTTATGTACTTACTCTGTACTGGCCTGGGTTTTTCAGAGCACAAACCAATGCACCGTGTCCTCCCATACTGAAAATAGAAACAGTAACAAACCGATTTGAAAAACACATCAGAGTTGATTAAAAAAGTTAGGTACTTTCTACGCACTGTTCTTTTTACAAATACTTCAACAACTTTTTTTCCAAATGTGCTCATTTGCCTTGTTATCATATTTCCCTTCAGTTACTAAAATATTGCTAATTTCTTTGCTAAGCAGAAATAAGCAGGATACCATTCACAAGTTGTACATGTGACATGGTAGTTTAGCTGGTAACCTTACTCCAGTAACCATGCTTTTGCTATGCTTAGTTACTTTTTGTGCTTATATGAAATTGAGACCAAACCTTTACTTGTCGGAATATTGACAAATGACAAGTCATAAAAATAGGTCAGAAATTATGAATAACTCACCTATGCCCAAATATGGACATGACATCAGGCTTAGTGCTGAAGTTCTCATTGATGACATTAGGCAACTACAAGAATAAGAAGGTATTGTTTAAATAGTCATGAAGTCAAACAAACTCAATTATTTACTGATTTTTTTTTTTTTTTAAAGAGGATGTCTGCCAAAAAGGCAAAATAAGAATGCCAATTGACCTCGGATATGAACCTTTGACCTTCGGCTCTTCCAACCATACCTCTTTAGTGATATAAGAAAACATCCTGTAATTTGTCTTCCATTTGTCCTCCGTAGCGTCGATGTAAAAACCGGCACCAGTTCCAAAGTCCCATCCATCTTCTTCTCCTTCAATGTTGCAACCTCCTAGAAAACAAAATAAAGAATCAAAAACGATCTCATCACAAAATGAATCTTTTCTTGAGGTTTTCATTTCATTCATTTATTCTGGTTTATGAAGCCAAGAACTCTCAGAAAAGTGAACTTAATCACTGTACTAGGCAAGTTAGAACCCAATGGAGAGAAGACAAGGAAGTATGTTCAAAACCTTAGAGAATTATTCCAGAGAAAACACACACAATCAGGCAGGGACTGAAACCCAACTGCCACAGTGCTCTTGGCGAACCCGACAGCCAGTTCTTGATCACTAGTGTACACGGAGCCTGTTGCATATAATACTCACGTGGACTGGTATCCGGCATGACTATGATGACTTTGGACTCTGCAGCCATACCTTGTGCTCCTGCCTTCATGGCAAAGTTTGTCTCGGTGCACGTCAAACCTAGGATCGGAAAAAAAATTGCTACTGTCGTTATAAGTTTCAAAGCAGTCTTATCAAATATGGCTTCATCTTAATGTTCAAGACTGAAGAGCAAAAGGTATCATTCCATGGTTTTACCATGAATAGCGTACCTAAATGCTTAATAATAATAATAATAATAATAATAATTCCAGGTCTATTCAATCGTAGGACTCTTACCTGACAACCAGTACAACACTGGAAGTTTCTCAGTCTCCGCCTCTAATGGTAGATAAATACCGAAGTTCATGGAGCACTTCAGCTCGGCACTGTAAAATAAAATATATATAAATACACATAATTTACACAAAGATTCATAAAACACACACAAGTTTTAAAACTTCAAATGAACTACTATTTCCATTCAATTCATGGATGAAGTATGCTTGTCAATCCAATACTGATTCAAATCAACTTCTCTGACTCAATTTTGTAATAGTTTATTGACTGTGTTATTACTAACAACAAATTATGACTCTAGTCTATAAAATACTTTTTACAATGAAAGCAGAAACAAGAACAAACCAGAACTATTATAGCAAGTGAAATTACCTTTCATGTTTGAAGAACTTCTGCCATCCTCTAAAGCTTTTCGTACTTGAAATCTCTGTTACTGTGGATGCCATGCTTGAGACTGAAATTAGATAAGAATAATATGACATCAGGCTTAGTGTTGTCATTTAGCCTTCGAGAAAGACTCTGCTAGGGTCGAAACGTCAGGCCATTAACTATTTTTTGCAAGAATAAATATGTTAACATTGTAAACAGAAAGTTTAATTGACACGACAATTAAAAAAAATTAAAAAAATCATAACATAATTTTGTTAAAATAAAAAAAAAGGAATATAGGAATGATGATGAAAAAGTGATTAAAATATAAGAACATTTAGATCTTTTCGTGATGTATCACTGTTCTGCTAAGTAATCTAAAGTGTATGAGAGTTTTTAAGTTGTATGGTGGTTAAATGAAATAAATAGACACCAGTCTCGTCAACAACGGGTCATCATAATCTCCTTCATTCCGCCGCCGAAGAATCATCAGATAACACGGCCTGCTCGGGCGGTCTGCTATGGCTCCGACCCCGGAGGTAGGTTAGCTCACAGGAAACCCGCTCAGTAAACAATGATAAAATAAGAATTAAACATTAATTAACAACATGGAGATGTAGAAAATAAAGCCCTTTCTTTGATTACTTACCACACCGAAATTTGAGACGATTTACAAATGGAAATGGGGTAAAATTACAGACGGTTTTTAACGCTGTGCGGCAGAAAATCTGAAACATGTGAAAGGGAGTAATACAGTATTGTACCCAGACACATTGTAACGTTAACTTCATACACAATTAATATATTTAGGTATCAGACTATACTCTGTAAACAATGTCACAAGAGGGCGCTCAATCAACTCACCGGTCCTGTCAATTTTATGTTGAGTAGGTACTTTTCACAAGGTAAGCAATAATAATTTATAATTCTAGAGGTGGATTTTCAGCACATTCCAGCAGATTTTACCTCCAAACGACTGACTAGAATCCCACCGAATTCTTCTTCACCAGACGAGGGTATTTGTGATGGAAGATGGCCAAGAAATAGCACTGACTGAGGACGCAGAAGAAGTGTCCATCTCGTTAGAAGATGACCACGAAGTGTCGATGTGGAATGGTCAGATGCGGTTGCCGGCTGGAGGGCCAGGCGGTCCGGGGCGAGCTGGAGACGGGTACGGTGATGGGTCGGCATCGTCCAGTGACGGTCAAATGCCGGAGGTTATACGAGAGATTGAAACCAAACTTGGCAATGCAAAATCAGCTGTTTGGAAGACATTAGAAAGACAAGCAATCTATATACAGTGTTGTAAGTATGAATTGTTATGTTAAGTTTTTTAAATTATATATAATAGGCCTATATAGACATATAATAAATAATTTGATAATGATTGTAGGCTGTCAATTTAATTAAAAACTACATGTAATGTATGATGATGAAGCACTAGAGCATTGACTAGAGTGAGAAATAGAATCACATTTATAAAATGCAACTTGGCAATGTAAAATCAGCTATTTGGAAGACATAAGAAAGACGAGCAATCTATATTCAGTGTTTTAAGCACTATTTATTAATTCATTGTTATGTTACTTTATCATTTAGTAATAAATAATTGGATGAAATGTAGGCTGTCATTGTCAATGTCGTGTGTGTATAGAAAAGCTTTACTTCAGATCAATTTGTGCAGTGGACACTCCCCCTTCTCAAATTTAATCCCATATCGGTCAAGGTGAAGAAACGGATGCAATCTAGCTGTGTACGGACATGATGGAGAGAGTGCATTAAAATAAAATCACACTTGCAATATATAAAAAAAATCCTATACGACTCCAATGTACCTCATTTTATTCCTTACATTTGTGGAATTCATATGACACATAACAGGGCTTATCAAATGATGACTTTGTCCAGATGTGATGATTTGAAAATTGCCAAACAAAAACGTGTACAAAAATTACATTTAACTTGACTCGTTCATGGGTGCCTGATGAGACCAAGCGGAGCCATTTACAGCTCAACAAGGTTGGCTAATATTCATCATATTCATAAAACATAATCGATCCATGAACGTACAGGCTGTAAAACGCATGGCTGGTTTTGTTAACCAAGATAGCAACTTAGCAGTGCGCTGTAGTTAAATGCATGGTGCTATGACATAATTATATGTCTTTTTAACTGTGCTTTTTTGTTGAATATGAAAACAGAAATTCTAAAAACAATGATTACAATCCATTGAGGCATATTATATTAAAAAATTACAGCAAAAATGATATATATTCATTTAAAGGTCATTCCTTTTGAAGTGCCAAACTCACAGCTTGAAAAAAGGCCAATTACTTGGCTCATGTCTCTGCTAGGTTGAAAACTGACTAGATTGAATCCATTCAATTAATTCTGGTTTTTTTAATGTATTATTTTTTTAATAATGAAAGTAAAGCATCAACTGTTTAGCGGTTCACCTATAATAGGTCATTAACAAGGACAGCGTCAATTAATTAACACAAAATTTCACAACTGTATTAACGTCAACACAACTGTTAGAGCAATATCTCATACTTATTTTATAATCACACAGTAATGGAAAAGTTTTTGTATAACTTTCCGTATGGCGCCACCATTTTTCACCACTTTTACAAGGGATATCTCGTTGAGGTAAAATAATATTAAAATTATTACTATTTATTTCATATCGACTGAAAAGTGGTGGCGCCATACGGACACTTTCCCAGGTTTTCCTAGAGATTATTCACAACACGAAAATACCTTAACAAATACCTAAACAAATTAAATGAGGAGCTTGACTATTTTTCCCTCCAGCCTCAACACAATAACAATGGTATCAATGGCTTAGAAGCCATCGCAACATGCTAATCTCCTTTAATGTATTTGATCTTTAATCTCTATCGTTGTGACCACCCCTTTAACGTTAAAGGGAAGGTACACGTTTGGTAATTACTCAAAACAAATATTAACTTAAAAACTGACTTGGTAACGAGCATTGAAGAGCTATTGATAGTATAAAACATTGTGAGAAACGGCTCCATCTGAAGTAGCACAGATTTTGAGAAAGAGGTAATTTCTCACTAAACTGATAACAAACTTCCAGCCAGAAGTCTTTTATTCCTATCTGAAAGCACACAAATTTGTCCAAAAAGGGTGTTTTTCTCTTGTCATTTTTTCACAAATTTGATGACAAATTTAGCTCAAACTTTCACAGGCTTGTTATTTTATGCTTATGTTGGGATACACCAAGTGAGAAGACTGGTCTTTGACAATTACTAATAGTGTACCTTCCCTTTGAACCCATAAGTCTGGATCTAATGCACTTATCCAGCGCATTGTTTACTTTTAAACTACATGTAGCATGCATAATAGTTTGCATTTTGTCTGTCTGTACAGTATAATGTTAGGTCCGAAAGCATCCTCAAGAACATCATTTTTTTTAAAATGTCTTATAGTTATTTGATTTTTCTCTGTATTTTTTTCCCGTCAGATTTTGTGACAATTGCCTGCATTCTTGGGACAGGAATCCTAGGTAACTAGTCAGATTGTTTTTTTACCTTGATATATTTACTCCAATTTAGACCCTTGTAGAGAATGTCTGTTGTTTAATTTGGTTAGATTAAATGATGGGTACAGTGATTAGTTATTTCTGGTTTATTATTACATTAAAAACAAGTTGAAACTGCTGGCCCAATCTAAACTTGCTTCAATCGAAACAACATTTAAAAATGCAAATTGCATTAGAATATTAGAAAAGGGAACTTCTGTTTTTATTCCGAATGTAGCACTCTCTGATATACATAATTGGTGTTAAATATAACTTCGCTTCTATTAAGGGTCGAACTGTTGTAATTTACAAATGTGCTGCAGAGTGCTCGCATCAACAGAAAAAATATCAATGTAATTACTTACTTTCAGATAAACAGATTGAAAATATCTAAAATGTGATTGAATCTGAATCTCATCTTGAAGGACTCGGACGTCATCAGACATCGAGGTTCTCTCTGACACTCGACTCAATTCCCTCTTGACTCAGTTGCTTAGGTTGTTATTTTCTCATCATGCTTCCCCCCCCCTCCTTTTTCCCCAGGGTTGCCAGTAACTCTTGCTCATGCTGGACTGTCTCCTTTTTTGGTTTCTTTCATCGTGGCTTTCTTTATGCAGGTTTGTATCTTCATGTGTCAAGTCATTAATTAGCCTGTTAAAGGGAAACCAAGCTGTGCCTGCTACTTGTCAAGCATTGTCAAGATAAAATAAGATTTGGAAATTTGTATAATATTGTTTTAAAAAATGTTTGTGAGAATTCAGAACAGAGAACATAGGACTTGCAATCACAAAGGTTTGGGTTCGACTCCTACCAAGCTAACCACTTATTGCACAATGAATAGAATAAGTATTGTCGTCTAGTTACTGAATAACAATTTCTTTGATTTGTGCAATTCATTAATCATAGGCGTTAAACCAATGTATGTATGAGAGAGATTGCCTGTTGCCAGCTTGGTGTTTATATCCCTGTGTTGGAGATTGGCAAGTTCCCTTTACGGGAAGATCATCTTAACAAACAAACACTTGCCACACAGAAAGGAGTTAAAAATCACCTGCCTAGGCCAATTGTTTAGATAACATTTTCCCTTTCCGAGTAAGATTATTGATTCTTAATCTCCTCTTTTCTCTCTTAGGCACTTCTTATCTATTTCTTCATGGACTTACTCCAGAGGGCGTATGCATATCAGATAGAACGGCATAAGGTACCCAATGTAAGATAAGGAAACACTTTCTATAATATTTCAGCATTCTGGATATAGTCTGGTCAACCTGTCAAGTACCGTGCAGTAACCCAATGGTAGTAAGTGAGTTAGATGCTAAATTGTTTTGCACAAGTTGCGTGTTATTAAATGCTGTGCTTAAATTTATTTTAACGTAATGTGCAATTTCATCAAGATGTATTTATGTTTTTTATTTTAGTGTTTTGTTTGTTTTATTTTTTAAATTTTGTACCGCTTATAATTTCCCCTCCTTTTTCTGTGTTAACATGTGCTTTATGATATGATGAGTTTTGTTACATTTTGTTTTTGGTGTTAGTATAAATCAATGTTTTGATACTTATATTTAATTTTATATTTGAAGTAAGAAAACTTGAAGAATAGTGGCTCATTTCAAAGTGTAATCTCGAGATGCGGGTTTTTACATGTGTCATTGTTCCAAATTATGTTGCTCTCTGCAATTTATGGTTATACATGGCACAAGCATTGGGATCAAAACGTTCAACTGATTTGGGGTTGAACTTACTTGATCGAAACATTAAACATGTTAAATTGTAACAACTTGGACACAAAGACAAACGTCTGTCGCACTGGAGCACTAGACCACATCCCTCCCTATTCTTGATATTTCTCTGGCCTACCCTCTCTTTCAAAAAAATTGTATTACTGTATTTTTTCTGTTCAAACTAATATTTCAGTGTTTATATTTGATGACAACAGGCCGTATGCAGTGAGGAAGTTAACGTTCCTCTACAAGACATGATGTCAGACGAGTCAACAGAAGATGGGTCAGGTAAACATCTCAAGGAGAAACTCAATCTCTAAAGTATATTAAGGGCCTTGTTGTCACCCGAAGCAACATTTACAGGCATCTTGGAGGCAACCAACTGCTTTACATAGTACAGGACAACTGGTTTCAAACAATGTCTTGCGATCCCCTAGAATAGTATGAAGTATGAATGCCTTTTCTTCTTTAAGATTGCCTGGAACAGGTTGCCATATGTGACATAACCCTAAGAGTTGTCCCAAGAAGATGCTGCCAATTGGGAACCATATTTGGCCTTGAGTATGTGAAAGTTCATTGCAATAAAAGAAAAAAAAGAAAGAAAAAAAGCCTTATGTCCTTGTCGCTCTGGGAGGTCAAAGGTCAGATATCATGGACTTGATTGGCAAAAGTTCACCTTTAAGCTTGTTTTATGTTTGCTTGTAGGTAATGAGAGTAACCATAGAGAGCGGAGTGTGGCAGCCTCATTAGGGAAACCGCCGACTCCTAATCTACACATGCTCGGCTGTCTCTTCCTACCGATGGGTCTAAGACAACTCTTTGATATCGTTCTTCTCTTGCAATTGTGAGTACAGCCATTGTTAAGTCTCTTCCATTCATAAATATTTGTTGGGTTTTTACACCCTCAGGGGCAAATTTTGCTTCGGTTGTCATTTGTCCCCTCAGGTGTACAAAACTGGTGGCATGGTTGGCTTGTGCGTGAAAGCGCTCGCCTCTCACCAAGTTGACCCCAGTTCGATTCTCGGCCAGGGCCATATGTGAGTTGAGTTGTGCATTGGTTCTCTGCTGTGCCACGAGTGTTTTCCCAGGCCATCCAGTTTTCCTCCCTTGCGAAAATTCCAACACTTTGGATCTCGGGCTGTGCTTGGTGGTCATAATGGGTTGATGTGGCTGGCTGCCAATGGCATCCTTGCATGCCTGCTTCTCGAATCGCATCGTTGGCAATTAAGCTCTTAGCTGTGATGATTGGCCTCCCAAATTATTTAAAAACTTCATGGACCCCGTCACTTTGGCAACAATTGTAACCACAGAGAGGCTTGGAGGTAACAACATATGATAACAAAAATATTTATTTGAATGTTAAAAATTTCTTTTTGTTCCCTCCCAACAGTGTGTCGATTCTCATCAGCTATGCTCTAGCTGGCAGTGAAGCCTACGCTCAAGTCTTCAATATCAAGTAAGTTCCATCTGTGGCATTACTTTTATTCCTAAAATTATTTATTTGATCAAACAAACAAAACATAATTACAAGGGAGCAAATACAAGAAGATGAATGAAGAAGTAAACCAGACAAAAGCAAAAAAAGTAAGCAATATATAACAAACAAATAATACTTTAGAATTTAGCCTGAATTACTTTATCAAGTTTGATTATAAAGGATGTCTGGCGATTGAGTTATGCAAGCAATTTCTTCTTAGTAACTGAACATTTACCATCTTACTTTCAGGTATATTTACGTCATACCAATCTTCGTCTGGGTCCTCTCCTTGGCGATTGTATTCGCTCAAAAGTTTGTTCAACCCGTCGTCTCCTTGATGACTCTTGCTAAAGGAGGTGTCTTGGTCGCTACGGTAAGTTCAATCATTATTATCATTCTATTAATCTTTGAGATATAAAATCAATAAAAAGAATAACCCCTCTGTCTTTCCACAGCAAAACGAAAAATTACATTTTGAGAAAAAACAGTACAGGCTACAGAGATAACCTGGTTTCCATATAAAGGGATGAAAGTGTAAAAAAAGAGGCAGAGTTAGGCCATACACATGCATTTGAAACTTTGAAATGGAAAATGTGCTCTAAATTTACCCAGATTTGATCTTTTATAAGACGAAACATTTTCAGTTTCTGCTCTTTTACCCTGGAAAGGTGGAGCTGTCAACACTTTAAACTGGTTTTGCATTTTATTAATGCCTTTATTGTTATTATAGTTTGTTATTCTCTATCCTTGATGCAAACCTAACATTTATTAATAATTGTTATTTGGTTGTTGTTCTTGAAGGTGATTGTAACATTTGGTGTTGGCTCAGCCGTTTCCAACAAGATATCTAACGACTTTCATTACATCGGTTCACCATTCCTCATGGGAACAGTGGCTTTAGGTAAGTACAGTGTTGGATTCAATGGTTCTAAACCTTCCACTGGACACTATTGGTAATTACTCAAATATATATTAGCATAACAACTTACTTAGTAACGAGCAATAGAGAGCTGTTATTAGTAAAAAACATTGTGAGAAACGTCTCCCTCTGATGTAACATATTTAGTTTGGAGAGAGGTAATTTCTCACTCAAATATTTGAAGCTGAGCAAGAAGGAACTTTAAAAGACTTCAGACCTGAACAGTAACAGGGGTGTTTTTTCTTTCATTTTTTTCTTGCAACAATCATCAATGACCAAGAGATTTGTTTTTATTACAGACTTTTTATTTTATGCATATTTAAATTGTATTGTTGAGTTGTTGATCTTTGGTATGCTTCTTTAATTATTTTATTAGGTGGTGTAGTCAACATAATGCCAATGATGTACGCGAGACTGGAGTTTGAGAAGACACAGGTTAATAATTGAACTTGATCCAAAAGAACAAATAATCAATCACACTTGTAATATACAAAGCAAACTATTAAGCTCAAAATAAATGAAGACATCACGTCAAACTTATAAATAATTTCCAGCAGTGATGTGTAAACTTTTTGGGAAAGTATACTCTAAAAGTTGTATTGTATTGCTGTTGGTTTTATGAAATGGATAACTAATCATCATTTGATAATTGTTTTACTTTTTACTTTTTTAACATTATCTAATTTCAGATAAGATGTTTTATGTGGGCCGTCTTGCTTGGTCTTCTGACATGCACAGTACTCAATATTTTCTGGTAAGATAATTTCTCAAAACCTCTCCCAAATTCTTTTCAAACATGAGAGAAATTGAACTTCATTTGAGTGACCCCTTGTGTGTGACAATTATGATTGTTTTTGTTTTGTTCAGGTGCTGGGCGGTGCTGGACATTGTACCTCAGACTAACTACTGCGAGGTCGTCAGTCACATCACAGATTACGACAACAGCAGTGGGTCAACAATTACCATATCCTACACACTGACACCAAGTCCACATGAATGTCTGGAAGATCTGTCTCTTGAACAGTGAGTCTCCAAGAGGGGGCTTGTGAGGGGGGGGGGGGTAGTTGGGTGGGGGTGATACACTAACCTACTCACACCGAGTCCACATGAGTGTCTTGAAGATCTATGTCTTGAACAGTGAGTCTAAGAGGGGGCTTGGGAGGGGGGGGTAGTTGGGTGGGGGTGATACACTAACCTACTCACACCGAGTCCACATGAGTGTCTTGAAGATCTATCTCTTGAACAGTGAGTCTCCAAGAGGGGGCTTGGGAGGGGGGGGGTAGTTGGGTGGGGGTGATACACTAACCTACTCACACCGAGTCCACATGAGTGTCTTGAAGATCTATCTCTTGAACAGTGAGTCTCCAAGAGGGGGCTTGGGAGGGGGGGGGGGGGTAGTTGGGTGGGGGTGATACACTAACCTACTCACACCAAGTCCACATGAGTGTCTTGAAGATCTATCTCTTGAACAGTGAGTCTCCAAGAGGGGGCTTGGGAGGGGGAGGTAGTTGGGTGGGGGTGATACACTACCCTACTCACATCAAGTCCACATGAATGTCTTGAAGATCTATCTCTTGAACAGTGAGTCTAAGAGGGGGCTTGGGAGGGGGGGGGGTAGTTGGGTGGGGGTGATACACTAACCTACTCACACCGAGTCCACATGAGTGTCTTGAAGATCTCTCGAACAGCAAATTTTGGGGAAGGGGAGTGTAACGTCATCCTGGGTTGGGGGATGATTGAAGGGGTATGGTGGGGTTAGTAAAGACCTTACCTACTCGTACCAAGACCTCATTCATAAGTTTCTGGAGGATATGTCTCTTATACAGTGTGTCTAAGAAGGGGGATGTTACTTATCAAGGGGGTGGGTGGGGGTTGGGGGGTTGGGTATGGAGGAAGGGTCAAGACACTAACCAACTCATACCAAGCCCTCCTAAGTAACTTGAAGATCTTTGTCGTTGTCTTGGATTTGAACATCTTCTTTCAGTTTGAAACCTCTTACAATAGATCTCATTATTCTTAAAGACCTCTGAGGCCTTCTTTAATGTAATGTCATCTTGCTCTCTTCTCTTATTCCAGTTCCGAGGAAGAAGGTGAAATAGCGACAGTTCCGCTGACAAAAGTAAATATTTTTGGATCAGAGGTTTTACATGATGGAAATTAAGTGAAATGAAGATTACAGTGACATGTTTATTCAGCGAGACAGAGATTAAATGAGATGGGGACAAGGTGTGATTTATTTTTCTATATCATGTTGAGACTTGTTGTACACAACGGAGTCATTTTACTTCAGGGTTGTTCGAGTGAGGTTCTTTGTAAATCGAACCCACATTCATTTATTTGAAAATTAAAGTCTGACATTTTTTCTTAATTTTCAGATTTTGCAGACTGATTATCCTCAGTATTCCTGGGTTGCTGTTCTTATTCAGCTCTTCATTACGATCAGTATAACAGTGTCTTACCTAACAGTCGGTTCGGCTCTCATGCATTCATGTAAGTTACCTTATTATAAGCCAGTCACTGTGATCCATAGACTTGCTACCCCACAATGGTTACCCTAGAACGTATTCCTCAACAACATCGTGTAATATTAGCAATCTCAAAACAGAGTATAGGCCAAGTGTACCATAGGTTTTGGGATCAGTTTGTTTGTTTTAAAAAAGTACACGAATACAAACAAAATGTGGACTAATTATGACAACGCAGGAAGAAAAATCCCCAAGAGCAAGACAAAATCTGAGAAGCATTACTGCAGTAATGCTTCTCAGATTCAAATTTTGGGGCATAAAAACTGATCTCTTTTCACATAACCACATTATTTCGAATAGAAATGTTTCTCAAGTTGCTTTCTACTATCAAGAGCTGCTGTAGGCTTCAAACCAGTGGTTATTATTGCTATTAATTTCAGGAGTTATTACCAAATGTATACCTTCATTTTCAATGTTTAATTTTTATTTTTGGATGGTTACAGTCTTGGGTTGGTTAGACGCTCAGATGGCTTGGGATAGAATTGATCGACACGTCAACAATCCAGCAAGAAATTACAGCTTCTTATGTTCACAGAGGTGAGTTATCTTCACATCATCTTCAGCTTTCTTAAAACTTGTCTTGAGTCATGAGACAATAAACCTCAACGCTCTATATGAAACTGTCTGCCATGACAGCCAACTTCAGTGGACCACACTTGCACAGGCTAAGGCAGTTATGATGTACAGGATTGTTAACAACCTGGGCGACGTCCCACACACATTTCTGGCACCATGCACTGTTTCTCTGAGGGGTCATTCTTACAAATACATGATACCATTCACCAGGACAGGGGTCTACCAACAGTCATTCTTTCCCAATAGCATTAGGATATGGAACAATCTCCCGGAAGACCTGATCAACTGCACAACTCTTGCTAGCTTTAAGCAGGGTGTACAGTCAGTCCAGCTCCGCTAGGTCAGCCTGAGCTGTTTTTAGCCGCACTCTAGTTTCACTGTTCACCCACCTGCACTGTATATGTCCACACCCTCGCATGCACACAACAACCACAGTACATAATACACCAGATGGTGGACTGTACTTTTACGACAGAAGAAGTCTCCATCTAACTTTGTTCTAAACTTCCCTCAAGCCTCGCCTTATAAATGATAAAATAAGCAGCAACTAGCAACAGAGTCCAGCATCCTCCTGAAGACGATCAGAGCATACTGATTGAAACATTGAGTTGTGAATCACTGGTTTGTTAAGAACCAACACTACTCAAAGGTGATTTACACATGGTGCTTAAGCAAAACCTCATCTGACAATCTATACTCTTTTCTGCTGTCTTTTTTTTATAGATATTGTCGTCCATTTTTATGTCTTGCTGTGTTTTCGTTAGTCTTCATTGTTGCAATGCTGGATCCAAAAGTGAGTACAACTCATTGATTTGAGACATTTGAAGCATTGTTAAAGGCAGTGGACACTGTCGGTAATTGTGAAAGACCAGTATTCTCACTTGGTGTATCCAATTATATCATAAAATAACAAACCTGTGAACATTTGGGCTCAATTGGTCATCAGAGTTGCACAAATTTGTGTGCTTTCAGATGCCCGAGAAAGGCTTCAGGCTTGAAGTCTTTTTCAGTTTCAAATATTTTAGTGAGAAATTACCTCTTTCTCAAAAACCATGATACTTCAGAGGGAGCCGTTTCTCACAATGTTTTGTACTATCAAAAGCTCTCTCCATTGCTCGTTTCCATGTCAGTTTTGAAGGGTAATATATATTTTGAGTTATTACCAATAGCGTCCAGTGCCTTTATTTGAACTTTGATGACTTGTTTGGTTTGCAATTCTAAAAATGATTTATTTTTTTATGATTCCAGGGGTTTGTGACGATGTTGGACAAGATTGCATCTCTACTCCTTAACACTGAGGCGGGCATCTTCATCTTCTTAATGATCAGAAACAGTCGCTCAGAAAAATACAGGTTAGTTACCGAGACGCTTGAGTTTGTGATGTCTTAAGCTAAGGGTTTATTTCTAATAGATGATTAAAGTTACACTCGAGAACAAGTGCTGGGTAGCCATGCAAGTATAATAACAGCAGAGCTAGTCAGGCAATGTTTTTTTTCTGGACACTAGGTGGCAGCAGACATACCAGTTAAACCCTTTGTTCTCAGTAATGTTTGAAGCTCAGCACGAAGTAAAGAATGATATACAAATGGCAAGTCTGCTGCCACTTAGCGTTCCAAAGTAAATCTAGCACTTTCAAAACAAACTTGTAAAACCATTTATCACTGCATGAATCATTCATAGCAAAAAATACTTCAACATATGCTATGAATGAAACAATTTCAACCAAAAGCAACTGTGAGTTGGTGACTAGAGTTGATTTGGTTAATAATTTTAATTTTTATTTTCATTATGCCAAAACAAATATTTAGTTGCCTAGCAGAGACTTTTTTGATGACCAAAAGACTCCACTATAATTATACTTACGCTTGTCTCTTATTGGTTTTCTCTCAGCCATTTGGTGATACCTTTTCAAACGAGTCCGTATCTGCAACCCTTGCTGTTCCTCATGGCTACTTACTTCATCTTTGCAGTCGTCTACGATATCGTGGTGTCTCTCATTGAAATATTGAGCTAGTAACACTTATCAGGAATATTCAGGTATGTTTTATGAATATTCAGGAATTGTATCATGAATATTCAGATCTTGTAACTGAATGTTCAGGAATTGTGTCCTGAATGTTCAGGAATTGTATCATGAATATTCAGGTCTGTATCATGAATATTCAGGTAATGCATTATGTTCCAGAATTGTATCATGAATATTCAGGTGATGCATTATGTTCAGGAATTGTATCATGAATATTCAGGCAATGCATTATGAATATTTAATTGCAGTTGAAGTGTCTTCGTCCATATACATGTAAAATAGTTTATTGTGGTTTAAATGTATGCTAATTTGTGCCATAATGCTTATAATAATAATAATTTGGGGGGGCTAATTATCCTTACTCGCAGCTAAGAGCTACAACGTGTTCAAGAAGCTGGCATGCAAGGGCGCCTTTGGCTGCTAGCCACATCAACCCATTATGACCACGGAGCACAGCCAAAGATCGAAAGTGTTTGATATTTTCCAAAGGGAGGAAAACCGTATTGTCTGGAAAGCCCTCGCGGCACAGCAGAGAACCAACACACAACTCTACTCACATATGGCTCCGTCCGGGAATTGAACCGGGGTCACCTTGGTGAGAGGCGAGTGTTTTACGCACAAGCCAACCATGCCAAGCCAAACAAGCCAACCATGCAAAGCCAAACACGTCGACCATGCTTGTATGTGTATATTCATGAGCACTCTTAAATCCTTATGCATTAATTGACGTCTGTATCTAGTTGTCTTCTTCCTCCAGTTAGTGTCTTCTGTCATTCATGTCACCAAAGGTCAGTAGTTACTCGTGTACCGTTATATACTTTTTTAAGCGAAAAATGTACTAGGCTAAATTTAAAACAAAATCATTATAGCCTTGTGAACTTTTCCGAAAAAATCATAAGGCCTTGTGAACTTTTCGGAAAAAATCATAAGGCTATATAAGCCTTGTGAACTTTTCCGAAAAAAATCATAAGGCTATAGCCTTGTGAACTTTTTTGAAAAAATCATAAGGCCTTGTGAACTTTTCCGAAAAAAATCATAAGGCTATAGCCTTGTGAACTTTTTTGAAAAAATCATAAGGCCTTGTGAACTTTGTTGAAAAAATCATAAGGCCTTGTGAACTTTTCCGAAAAAAATCATAAGGCTATAGCCTTGTGAACTTTTCGGAAAAAATCATAAGGCATAGCCTTGTGAACTTTTCCGAAAAAAATCATAAGGCCTTGTGAACTTTTTATAGCCTTGTGAACTTTTCCGAAAAAAATCATAAGGCTATAGCCTTGTGAACTTTTCGGAAAAAATCATAAGGCTATAGCCTTGTGAACTTTTCGGAAAAAATCATAAGGCTATAGCCTTGTGAACTTTTCCGAAAAAAATCATAAGGCTATAGCCTTGTGAACTTTGTTGAAAAAATCATAGCCTTGTGAACTTTTCGGAAAAAATCATAAGGCTATAGCCTTGTGAACTTTTTTGAAAAAATCATAAGGCTATAGCCTTGTGAACTTTTTTTTGAAAAAATCATAAGGCTATAGCCTTGTGAACTTTGTTGAAAAAATCATAAGGCTATAGCCTTGTGAACTTTTCGGAAAAAATCATAAGGCTATAGCCTTGTGAACTTTTCGGAAAAAATCATAAGGCTATAGCCTTGTGAACTTTTGAAAAAAATCATAAGGCTATAGCCTTGTGAACTTTTTTTTGAAAAAATCATAAGGCCTTGTGAACTTTTCGGAAAAAATCATAAGGCTATAGCCTTGTGAACTTTTCCGAAAAAATCATAAGGCTATAGCCTTGTGAACTTTTTTGAAAAAATCATAAGGCTATAGCCTTGTGAACTTTTCCGAAAAAATCATAAGGCTATAGCCTTGTGAACTTTTTTGAAAAAATCATAAGGCTATAGCCTTGTGAACTTTTTTTTGAAAAAATCATAAGGCTATAGCCTTGTGAACTTTGTTGAAAAAATCATAAGGCTATAGCCTTGTGAACTTTTCGGAAAAAATCATAAGGCTATAGCCTTGTGAACTTTTGAAAAAAATCATAAGGCTATAGCCTTGTGAACTTTTCCGAAAAAAATCATAAGGCCTTGTGAACTTTTCGGAAAAAATCATAAGGCTATAGCCTTGTGAACTTTTCGGAAAAAATCATAAGGCTATAGCCTTGTGAACTTTTCCGAAAAAAATCATAAGGCTATAGCCTTGTGAACTTTGTTGAAAAAATCATAGCCTTGTGAACTTTTCGGAAAAAATCATAAGGCTATAGCCTTGTGAACTTTTTTGAAAAAATCATAAGGCTATAGCCTTGTGAACTTTTTTTTGAAAAAATCATAAGGCTATAGCCTTGTGAACTTTGTTGAAAAAATCATAAGGCTATAGCCTTGTGAACTTTTCGGAAAAAATCATAAGGCTATAGCCTTGTGAACTTTTCGGAAAAAATCATAAGGCTATAGCCTTGTGAACTTTTGAAAAAAATCATAAGGCCTTGTGAACTTTTTTTTGAAAAAATCATAAGGCCTTGTGAACTTTTCGGAAAAAATCATAAGGCTATAGCCTTGTGAACTTTTCCGAAAAAAATCATAAGGCTATAGCCTTGTGAACTTTTCGGAAAAAATCATAAGGCTATAGCCTTGTGAACTTTTCGGAAAAAATCATAAGGCTATAGCCTTGTGAACTTTTCCGAAAAAAATCATAAGGCTATAGCCTTGTGAACTTTTTTGAAAAAATCATAAGGCTATAGCCTTGTGAACTTTGTTGAAAAAATCATAAGGCTATAGCCTTGTGAACTTTTCCGAAAAAATCATAAGGCTATAGCCTTGTGAACTTTTTTGAAAAAATCATACGGCTATAGCCTTGTAAACTTTTTTTTGAAAAAATCATAAGGCTATAGCCTTGTGAACTTTTGAAAAAAATCATAAGGCTATAGCCTTGTGAACTTTTCCGAAAAAAATCATAAGGCCTTGTGAACTTTTCGGAAAAAATCATAAGGCTATAGCCTTGTGAACTTTTCCGAAAAAAATCATAAGGCTATAGCCTTGTGAACTTTTTTGAAAAAATCATAGCCTTGTGAACTTTTTTGAAAAAATCATTAGGCTATAGCCTTGTGAACTTTTCCGAAAAAATCATAAGGCTATAGCCTTGTGAACTTTTTTGAAAAAATCATAAGGCTATATATAGCCTTGTGAACTTTTCCGAAAAAAATCATAAGGCTACTTTTGAAAAAAATCATAAGGCTATAGCCTTGTGAACTTTTTTGAAAAAATCATAAGGCTATAGCCTTGTGAACTTTTCGGAAAAAATCATAAGGCTATAGCCTTGTGAACTTTTCCGAAAAAAAACATAAGGCTATAGCCTTGTGAACTTTTCGGAAAAAATCATAAGGCTTGTGAACTTTTGAAAAAAAATCATAGCCTTGTGAACTTTTTTGAAAAAATCATAAGGCTATAGCCTTGTGAACTTTGTTGAAAAAATCATAGCCTTGTGAACTTTTCCGAAAAAAATCATAAGGCTATAGCCTTGTGAACTTTTCGGAAAAAATCATAAGGCCTTGTGAACTTTTTATAGCCTTGTGAACTTTTCCGAAAAAAATCATAAGGCTATAGCCTTGTGAACTTTTCGGAAAAAATCATAAGGCTATAGCCTTGTGAACTTTTCCGAAAAAATCATAAGGCCTTGTGAACTTTTTTGAAAAAAATCATAAGGTGAACTTTTCTGAAAAAAATCATAAGGCTATAATGAACTTTTCGGAAAAAATCATAAGGCTTATATAGCCTTGTGAACTTTTTTGAAAAAATAGCCCTGTGAATTTTTCCGAAAAAATCATAAGGCTATGAACTTTGAACTTGTGAGTTTTTCGAAAAAAATCGTAAGGCTATATAATTTTGCTCGAACGAAAACTTCACAAGGCTTCTGTAACAGAATACCTTTTTAATATTTTGACCTTACACGATAGTAAAATGACCTTTCTTTAATTGGTGCTGTAGAAAATCTGCTTAAAGTTGACACAGCTTCATAAGTCACTAACCTGGAGGTTTTACATAATAAAGATTCAAACAGTATAAAGATATTATAAGGATTATGGGTGGCCAATAACAAATCTGTGGAGGATAAGTACAAACAAGAATATAATTTTGTCTTATTTTAAATCATGATAGTTGTCTTGTTCTTTCAATGTGCAATAAATAAATGTACAATTCTTTTCGATAAAGATTTAAAGATTGATAAGAAATAAAAGTCTGAAGATTGTTACAATCTTGAGCCTGGTTTGATAAATTCAGTCACTTCTCAGTAAACGTCTCTAATTGCTTAAGACAACAATATTGCTTGAGTATTAGCATATATCTTAACAAATTCAGCGAATTCTTTGACAAGTTTGACTGTCAAATATGGGTTGCCATTAAGCCTAGTTTCCTAACTGAAATCAACACTCAAAAATGCAAAACCTGCAAAATTGAGATCCTTGAATAGTGATTGTATTTATGAAACATGGTAATAAGATTGAGCTCTTAGGAGATAACATGAGTCAAAATGCAGAAACCTAGCTTAGTGCAGACGATGTATTTGATGTCTTTATTCAACCGCAGTGTTAAAGCAAAAATGTTCAATCTTTGTGTTAACAGGGTAAAAAATAATTGAGTTTATTTGTAATATGTGCGTCTTCCTTTAGGTTATTCTGAAGAGGCAACAATTTTGAAAACAGTGAAAAATTAACCTGTTTTGAGGTCACAGATTACTGCGCTCAACGCCCATTTCAACCTCTGGTTTAATCAAAATAGAATTGTGCCGTTTATTTGTATGAAATGACACTTGTTGGTTACATTTGATGAATGTACAACATGAACCATGAATAATCATGAATCATGAATAATCATGAATCATGAATAATCATGAATCATGAATAATCATGAATCATGAATAATCACCAACCCGAGTTGAGCTTTGCTTTGAGCGTCATATCATTCCATGGTTCATCTCTGTTCTAAGATCTCACTTTACAGCCTTCCTTCAAAGTAGAATTGTGTGGATTTGACGTAGAAAATGACAACTATTTAAGACATTTATGTACCTGTGTCCACCCAGTGTTTGTTGAGTCTGCTGTATGGTAGTAGAGCCCTGCAAATCATGTCATGTTACCTAATAACGTAAACAAAGTAAACATGTAAACAAAGTAAACATGTAAACAAAGTAAACATGTAAACAAAATGTGTACTTGTAAACAATCTATGAAGAATATAGTGTATATAATGTGAAGACTATATTATAACAGAAATAAATCATGTCATAAATAAATGTCTACAGATTCATTCTATTATTCATAGGGATTGAAGGTTCTATTATTCATACGGATTGAAGGTTCGTTAGTTAAACCTGCGACCATCCACTGCTTGTTTACTTAGTTCAACTACATGTAAATGAACTAAGTATTTAGAATATTAATTTTGGTTTCTACCCATCCAACGATACTTGTTACCACTGTATACTCAGTACTTTCCCCCCGAGTCCTGTGAACAAAAATCACAGCCATATTACTCAGGTGGGTTTCGAACCCACAACCTTTGCAATTCTAGAGCAGTGTCTTACCAACTAGACTACCGAGATTGCCCAGTAGCTAGAGGCAGTTCCAATCGTATATTTAACATCTATTGAGTATTTAGAACTTTTTAGTTAAAGGGCACACCGTAAAGCGCGTGTATCTCTAAAACCTCAAACCAAAATAATGCGGTACAGTGAAGCCATGATAGTACACAAGTAAATAACTACATTTCATTCCTGAATGAACCTACTCATTAAAAGCAAAGCATCTTTGAAACAACACTTTATCGAAAGACATTTTTTTCTGCCATGTTGTAAATTGCAATGAGGACATCTTTTTTGAGAGCCTGTCGCTCTTTTTAGTGCCAAAGATAAGAATGCTATAAATTAATTGAGGCCTCCCCCACCACAGTAGGACATGTTGAAGACCTTTGTATCAGTCATAAAGGTAGATCTAAAAACCAAGCCAAGCTAAAAACCACACTGACTTATAGTTCCATAAAATGCCAATCTTTTTGACTCGGACTTTAAGATAAACGCGTCTGTACATGGACATTGTTTTAAATACATGCACTTCTTGTTAGCATTAAATACTCTCAAACTTTCCATAAAATGGAAGTTTGATATTAAATATTACAGAAATGTATACTCAGTTATTCTGAAACCATTCCCTTCAAAGTAACTTTGTAAAAATCTTAAATGGAGGGTTTTCATACGGAGGGTTTGTCTTACAAGATCCATAGATATGTAACCCTAGTGTGAAGAATATTCCTAGTTTTATGTATCTTCATTATGAATAAAACCGATTCCTAGAAATACCGTCTTGTAGAATGCCCTCTAGTGGTGGGTTTGACTCCATTCATTCCAGTTCGATTAATATGTCTTCCTCAGCAATACTGTCCCCAACAGCGCACATGATGGATTTCACCTGTAAACAATATAAAATATCAAATAATAAGCCACAAGGGAAACTGACTATTTAAATTCCGAATGATTTGAGGTTGAACAAAGACAATTTAAGAAGAGCGAGATTTGAACCAATGCCCTCCGGAAATGTGCCAGCATTTCAACCTCAAATCAAAATAAATTATGAAGTAAAGTTTGTATCAAAATACATGATTTATGATGACAAAACACCCAAACACAATATATGTATTGTCAATGAGTTACAATGGGATCCTATGTTATGGTTGACCTGGTTGTACTGTTGCTACCAAAATAGAACTAGATGGTATCTAAACACATATGACACGGTTCGACAAGAAGCAGTCTTGACCATTGAGAAAATGGTGCTGACCCAACGTATAACACAGTTCATGCACCTGTTCACACAACTAACAACTTGTAAGTGGACATCTGTATGCAATGTATAGGGATTCAAGCCCATGGTGGGACAACGCAAATACATGTCTTGATGAGGAAAACCGCTAAAGGGAAAACCCACGCAGCCAGGTAGGGTCTTTAAAACCTAATCCACATGCAAGGCTCAGGTCCAGGTACGAACCGGAGTCCATAGAGGTGAAAGGTCAACCTGTCTGCCCTTTCAAACCAAGGAACTGTCTATTGAACGTCTATTGAAGTACCGCCATTAATTAAAAAGAAAAAATCTTACCTTCCCGTTGGCTAGAGCAAATAAACTATTATGCATCTTCATGGCTTCAATGACGCACACTTCTTGACCTTCAAAGACCTTCTGACCAATCTCTACCTTAATGGCTTGAACCTTCCCAGGCATTGGAGATATGACCTCTTTGCTTTGGTCAGGTTTGACCTTCTCAGGCATCAAGGACTTAAGATCAGCCATTTCCTTACGAAGCACGGTCAGAGGAAACTAGAAGATGGGGGAAAATAAAAATAATGATAATAACTAGTTGTTATATAGTGCATTTTACACTAACACATCAATGTGCTCTACATTACTGCCCTGGGGTTGATTTTACAAAGAGTTAAGATTAGTCCTCAGTAACTTAGGACTAGTCCTTGGAGATATTAAAAACAGATGGCTAGTCCTAAGTGAGGACAAGTAACTCGTGCTAACTCGAGATAGGACTAGTCTTAACTCTTTGTGGAATCCATCCCTGGTCACAAGAAAACGAAAAGTAATAATTTGTGTAATCTTTTTTATATTAAAAAGGCGAGTCAACCTACCACAGTGCCCTTGAACTGCAGCTGCACAGCTCCTGTTGCTGCATGGGATATAACCTACAAGTAATAAGTGAAACATTTATGTTATTACACATTCAGCAATAGGATGAGATGTGGCTGGAAAACTCCAAATGGGGTTAACCTATGCAATCAGGTAGTGACTGAAAACCCAATCCACATGCAAGGCTCCGGTCTACCGAGATAGGATTCCAACCGGGTCCACAGAGGTCAAAGGCAGGGAAAGAAACCAGTTTGAAAATAACAGAGTAGTTGAACTGTTCAGAAAGCATTTCAACAAATATGACAAAGTAGACAACTTCTAAATTTCATAAAAAACATTTTGCCTGTGTTAGAGTAAATTCTATTGTTACATTACCTGTAAATCAAATGGGTTTCCATTAATGCTTGGTGTAATAATATCCTGTGCAGTGGACCAAGCACCATCGACAGTAACCTCTGCTCCATTTACAGTAACCTAAAAAACAAAATATAATCATTACTAACCAAATCTCAAGCCAGCAAAATAAATGGTAGGAGATGGGTGCATGCCGTGAGCTGCTAACATTGGCATCGAGCAATCCAGGAGATTTTGTACAACAATTAGGGAGAGTTATAGAATTACATTCAACATAATAGGTAAAACAAATTCCATAATCAGGGAGATTTTCAGTTGTTTATCCTCTTAAAGTGATCCCTCTGCTGTCGCTTCCCAGATTGTATTCGCTTCCCAGGTGTATTCGCTTCCCAGGTTGTATTCGCTTCCGAGGTTGTATTCGCTTCCCAGGTTGTATTCGCTTCCCAGGTTGTATTCGCTTCCCAGGTTGTATTCGCTTCCCAGGTTGTATTCGCTTCCCAGGTTGTATTCGCTTCCCAGGTTGTATTCGCTTCCCAGGTTGTATCGCAAACTTGGATGTAATCCATTGCTGTACGGCCGGCTATATGGCTTCTGACTGGCACCAAAGAACACAGATATTGACAATATATGGAGACCGCTAACAAAGGGCTAGATAGCTCAGTTGGTAAAGCACTGGTACATTAATCCAGAGATCACCCCTCCAGTAACTTGTCTTTGTTCACCCCTACACCAAGTCCGAGATGGTTTCTGAATCTACTCACCTTATACCCTTGCTCTGTTTCATTGATGACTGTATCGTAATCTTGCCCAGCAACAGTTACCCTCAACTGGCAATCTTCAACTTTACTCGGTACTGAAGGAACTCTAAGATTCACAAGAGAAAATATATCAGGAGTTATAACAGGACTTGCCATCGCAAGGTTGTGAGTTCGAATCCCACCAAGCTAACCGCTGATTTCACAATGACTAGAATAGAATATTGTTGTCTAGTTACTAAATCACAATTTCTTGATTTTGTGCAATCTATAGTCATAGACATTAAACCAATGTTTGTATGGAGAGAGATTGGCTGTTGCCAACTTGGTGTTTATATCCCATTGTGGGAGCTGAGTTCCCTTGACAGGAAGATCATACACACAAACAATATTGTTTTAAGATTTTTTTATTTTTTCAATCAGAAATATCTTACTGTTGACGACATTAGACTTACAGACACACCACTTTGCCGAAATAAATAAGTATATCCCTCAAGCATCTTTGATTTCTGATTCTCAATTATTAATTATTAATAACCCTAAGATTGTTTGTTTAGGTGCAAACATCTATAACCTACAACCCCATTGCCAAATGGAATAACTTACCCTGTAATTTCACAATAACCTTACTTTCATGTTAAATTCTATATTTATTTCCTCCCCCTTCCAAATGTGTCAATTGTCTCTAACAACCTGACGTACAAACCTTGTTTGGTTGAGGAATTGTCTAGCTTTATTTTCATCTTTCACATAAACACAGCTAGCTACAGCAGCAAGCATAGTTTCTTCATCAGCTTGTAGTTGGTAACCTATTAATACAAAAAACACCACAAAATGAAGCGTTATATTTTTCAATTTGTTGGTACCTCCATACAGTAATTGAAAGCTCTTTTTGCGGATACAAATGCTTCAAGGAAAACGGTGAACAATTCTCTCCTAAAATCGTGTTAAATGCCTTATATGATTTGATTACGCTTAATTTTATTGTCTGGCTAGGTTAGGTCACATAATGAAAAACAAAAAAAACATTTTTTATGAAAGTTAAATTATGGTAGAATCTGAGAACTGTTAAGCCTGTCTCAGGCATCTGAAGGCACACAGTTCAATGCATCAACGGTGTTCTTTTCTGTCACTATTTTCTTAGAATGTTGATGCCAGTTTAACCAAAAACTTTACAGCTTTGTTATTGTATGCATATGTTGGGGCCAAGCAAGTGAGGATACTGGTCTTTGACAATACCAAAAGTATTGTTGGGGCCAAGCAAGTGAGGATACTGGTCTTTGACAATACCAAAAGTATTGTTGGGGCCAAGCAAGTGAGGATACTGGTCTTTGACAATACCAAAAGTATTGTTGGGGCCTAGCAAGTGAGGATACTGGTCTTTGACAATAACCAAAAGTATTGTTGGGGCCAAGCAAGTGAGGATTCTGGTCTTTGACAATAACCAAAAGTATACAGTGCCTTTCAATCACTTATTTTTTTCTTGCTATTTAGTAGCAAATTTTCTTATTTAAAAAATATATATCAGAAATCAGACTTGTAAGAAGGATAAGACAACATTTACTAGTTTGTACTTGAGAAAGCTATATTTAAAGGAACGTTACAGAATTGGTAAGAAAACAAAATCGTGATTTACACAATGATGGTAGAAAACATCCCTTGTAATATTTCTGCCTAAAATGTCATATTTAATAAATAATTTAACTTTGCGTTTGGAGTTTATCGCTGAGTGAGCGTTTTATTCATTTTTTTGTAAATGTGTTATCGTTTTTTCACTATTTTCTCGTGACCCAGAAGGCCGATCGATCTCAAACTTCTACAGGTTTGTCAGTTTATGTATATGGTGGATTACATAAAGTGCTTACACTGCCAGCAACTGTTTTGTTAGCAAAAACCAATTCTGTAATGCTCCTTTAAGTTTAAATAGATGGTGCAGAGCTAACATAAATCAAATTAGAGAAGAGCATTACCTTTAAAGCCATCAGGATACTCCGTTGGTAGAAACTTGGTGTCGATATCTCCAGATATAAACTTTGGATTACTAATAATGTCTTGAAGCAGTGAAATATTGTGGGTTACACCTGCAAGACAAAGGAGTCACTTATTGTTTAATTAGTTATGGCTTCATATAGCGCTTATATCTGCACTGAGTGATGCTCAAGGCCCTTCAACATTTCAACAACAAAAACTACTTCAAAACACTTAAAGATAAACAGATTTGTTTCTGTTTGTGAATTTATGTATTTATAAATTTGTACTTTTTGATCACGGATTATTGTGGTTGCTTGGTCTAACATGTCTAAAAGACCGAACTCACGTTCTTGTTGGTAATCGAACCCCAATTATGACACTTAACTATAACTGCTTCTCTACACCCAGGAGTAAATGGATACCTGTCAGGGTAGAGATGGTTCTTGCGATTAATTTACCTTAGTGCGCTTCATACTTGCAGCACAGGCTGTATACTCCCCAGGGAGCTGAAATGGTTTATGAAATAAAATAAAGTTCCTGTGAACAGGGGTAGTAATGTTGATTTCGTTTACCTCTAATGATGTAAGAATCGAGGGCTTTGGTCATCAATTTTAAAGCTTCCTCCCGGTCTTTGCCATATGTAATCAGCTGATGAACGAAACGACAAGAAAATACAGATTTAAAAATAATAATATTAAAATTAATTGTTACAAAAGGCAACGCTTTTGGGAAGAGCGATGATCCTGAGAAAGACCCTTGAGATCTAAGGCTACAGGATGTAGCCTGACTCGAGACGTTATCGGCAAAAAGGGAAATGCTTTGGTAAAATGAAATAATGAAACAAGAATTGTGTCTTGCTGGTATCAAGAAAAATTATTCACTGCGCTGAGACCTTGGGAGAGTGTATGATATGCCTGATTGAAGTAGGTAAGTTTTAAGATGTGACTGGAAAGAAAGTAAAGTCAGGGAGGGCTGCAACTTAAATTGGAATCTCAAATATTTGTACGGGCGACGCACAGGAGTGGCCAATGAACAACCTCATTCTGACCTCTAGACGAGGGCGCTATACTCAAATCAAGTCATACGCGGTCTAAATAAATAATTAAAAAATAAGCGACGGGGTGATTTAGCTCACCTTAGAGATCATTGGATCATAATGAATGCTGATCTCACTTCCTTCTTGTATACCAGTATCAACACGGACATTAGGAATGTGTTTCGGTTCTTCGTATCTGTAAAGATGTCCGATGGATGGAAGACCAAACGACTTGTACGGATCCTGGAATAAACAACAACCAAAAAGTAATTAATAGTTTAAAAAGCAGGACAGTTCTTTTCAGAACTGAGAATGGTAGTAGAATGAAGCAAGACAGTTCTCCAAGAACAAACTCTACCTACCAATTAGTTTTGTTTGTATTTGTATACTTTACATCTGCAACTCTTTTTCAAACTGTTGTAACATTTCAAACATTTTATTTGGAGGTTTTGTAATATGTCTTTACTAGGTCGTATGCAAATAATATTTTTTTTAAAGATAGTAAAATTTAACCTTTTGAATTAAAAAGGACTTTGAATGGATCCTTTTCTATCAAGTTGACAAGTGTCCAATTTAAAAAAATGTTTTCTCCTTTCATATCATGACAACAGAAAATATGAATGACATTACTTGAGTGACCTAGTTCGATCCAAAGGAAACTACGTTCGCCGTCAAAGCCTTTACTCGTTCACCCAGGCTGGACACAATACAACAAGAACAAAACCAGAGAGAGTTTAAGACAGTTCACTTCCTGAGATGCAACCCACTTCAGAAGAAGAACAACCTTCAACATTGTAAGATGACTAAATCACACAAAGAGTAAAACAGTTTTGCTTCCGTCTAAGGACTTAGGAGTGAGTCAAGTTCCGTATCCATAGACGCTGGACGCTTTGAAACGCATTTAGTTTAAAAAGTCTTTTTGGGTGATGACTGTCCAAAACAAAGTGGCGGTCTCATCTAAAGGTCAAACTATTTGATAAGTTCCGAGGCCGTATGACCTTTACTATTTTTGAGAATTGACACAGAAGAATCAAAGATAAAACAAAGATGCAGAAAAACCCAGAACAAAACAACAAAAATAGGGCTTTGTCTGTTGGTTGCGCAACTAAAACGTCTTTTTGTGAGCATGCGATTTGAGGCCATCTTCTTTATGCTTATGGGAATCTCAGATGTTTTGAACAATTGAACGAGAGCAGCTACTAGGGAGATTTAAAGTATTAACCTGGTAACAGCGACACCTTCAACAAAAATTGTCTTCAAGAATCTTTGAAAAACGGAAGGAAACTTCATAAAAAGGTCTATGCTATCTTTACTGAGTGCTATTTGAAGAAAAAGTGGAAGCCTTGAGAAAAGTATGAAAGCCAGCAAGAATGGATCTGTCTCTAGTCTAGAATCATGGCAGAACAGAATTTACTACTCCTGATTTTCCAGACCATCGTCGGCTGCCTAGGCATCTTAGGCAACAGTCTAGAATTTTGGTTAATTTTTCAACAATGTATGAGTAGTGACATAATTAAAAAAAAAAAAAATTTCAAACTGATTAGTTTAATTTAATTTTATGTGACTTTAAACAAGGTTAAACTCCGCACGTGCTTTCCATGGAGGCCCTCGACACAAAAATAAATAAGTAAAAAAACGTATTACACCATCAACATGTAGGACAAAGTTAAAAAGCAAAATTTTACAAAGAATTGAAGATTAAAAGACACTTGCAAAATAAAAACTAAAAAGGAGCAAACTTCATTAAACAAAAAGACTAGGAATGCACACCGAATGCTAGCATTGAGTATTTCACAAGTGATGAGTTTTGAGTAGCAACTGAAACAACTTCTGAAGCATGTGGCTCTGCTCTTCACTGTTTGTCTATGGCAACAAACCTTGTTAGAGGATTATACAGTTCACCGGGGTCAGGTCAGACCTTTATAAATCCTACATCTTCAGGATTTCCCGTTTTGAAAGAGAATGGTCTACCCCCAAGAAGATTGAATTAAAGAAACCACTCAGCATCTTGCCACTTAACAACTCTAAAAATTTAAAGATTAACATACAAAACAGGTCGCAAGACTAGAAAATTTTATTATAACCATAATTTTGAGGTTGTAGCGATGGCTTGAAAGCCTAAACCCAATAAAAGCACAGCATTAACTGATTTTCAGAGTAATATAGAAGTTTCTTAAAGGATATTCCACCCTACAAAATGATTGGTAAGACAATTTGTTTATATAATAAATCCTGACAAACTTAATAATGCCATGACTGATTCTTATTTCCAATAAACAATAAAAGCCAGCCACTTTGATTTGAAGTCTCCAGTGTCGCATCATGGCCGAAGAGAATCTACCACTCCTGATTGTCCAGATCATTATAGGTGTTTTGGGCATCTTTGGCAACGGTCTAGTGTGTGTTGTGATCATCAAAGTCTATTTCATGCACACTATCACCAACGCTTTCATCTTCAATCAAGCCTTGATTGATTTCCTTGGATCCTTTGTGCTTCTTCTAAACAGTGTGATACCCATCCCAGATCCACTCCCTCCTGGGGCTGGAGGGGCACTCCTCTGTAGGTTATGGGAGTCAGGTTTCCTCTATTGGGTATTCTTCATCAGCTCAACCTTCAACCTTGTGGCACTCACTCTTGAAAGATACCTAGCTATCGTGTTCCCCTTTAAATACCCACAGCTTGCAACTCGCAGAAATATCATTCTGACTATTGCTTGCGTTTGGATCTTCGCATTTCTGTTTGCATTGCGACCTATGATTGGTTTACAAAATGAGAATGGTGAATGCAAGCAAGTGAAGATTCCATACTCGGAGATCTTTGGTATTGTTGTTGTAATCGCAACATACTTTCTGCCATTCACTGTCATGCTAGTCGTATACGTCCACATCACGCTCGTCTTAAAGAAAGGAGCTGCAAGACTTGGTCCTGCACCAGCAGTTAAGCCATCTGGTAGCGGAAGTGGAGTTGTCAATGACCAGAGAGGGTCCTTGATGAGAGCTAGACGTAACACCTTCAAGACTCTTCTGATTGTGTTTATCGCCTTCACTGTTTGCTGGACACCACATCAAGTCAAATACTTTCTCTTCAGTCTTGGCGTTATCGATGACTTAACGTCTCCCACTAGTTTAATTACAGTTGCAATGATTGCAGCAAATGGTTGTGTAAATCCATTCATTTATGCCATTAAGTACAAACAGTTCAGAAAGGCACTCAAGAAACTGTTTGGCCGACAAAACCAAGTTTCTGAGAACTCTCTTGCAACACTGAGTGCCAATCCTTGATGACAAACTCTCAATATCTTGGGTAAGTTTTTCAAATTGTTTTGTCAAATCAATGAAATCACACAATACCTTTTGGTTGATCAAAATATTTAAACACAATTCTTCAACGTCTATTTTTATCAAGCTTCAAGTCAAACAATTGAGAAAAATAACTTTACAATTAGAGACAACCAATCCGGTATAAAGACAACAGACAACCAATCCGGTATGAAGACAACAGACAACTAATCCGGTATGAAGACAACAGACAACCAATCCGGTATAAAGACAACAGACAACCAATCCGGTATAAAGACAACAGACAACTCTTAGTTCCAGAATTTTCTTACAAAGGAGTCCCAACATTCCACAACTAAGTTTTAATTTATAAAAAAATGGTTGAAAAAATTCATCAGAAAGAATAAAACTATTTGACCATTCAACATGTTTGTAAGACACTTGCAACTCAGAGCAAACTAATGAAAAAAAGTAAATTGTTAAATAATATATCTTACTGAAAATTTATTTCCATAAATCCTGACATTGTATTCAATTCCACTTTTTGTCTAGCTTTGAAATGTTTGCCACTATGACATTTTCATTTGTTGTTAATCCTTTAATAAAAAATCACTTAAGGCCAACTCAACCACATAAAATACTACCCCCCCCCCAAACAAAAAAAAGAAAAACACAAAAAGGGTCTTTTAATTCCTATTCTGATGGCACGACTTTATATATCCATCATAAAATAAATAGGTAGCTCTGATAACGGGGCATACGAAACTTGTCTTTGGACCATCAAGAAGGATTATAAATTAACTGGTTGCTGGGTATCAAGTTCATTTCAATCTTAGTCAAACTACTCACAATGGAGGTAGACATCAAAGAGATGCCTTGTTGTTTACCGAAGGATTTACTGTATTTTCTTGATGGCAATTTTTAAGATCTTAAAAGGTTTGAGAAAGGTATAAAAGCCCGAACTAAGAGAACATCCTTCAGTCTAGAGTCATGCCAGAACAGAATCCAGCCCTCCTGATTTTCCAGTCCATCGTTGGATGCCTAGGCATCTTAGGCAACGGTCTAGTGTGTGTTGTGATCATCAAAGTCCATTTCATGCACACTATCACCAATGCTTTCATCTTCAACCAAGCCTTGATTGATTTCCTTGGATCCCTTGTGCTTCTTCTAAGTAGTGTGATACCCATTCCAGATCCATTCCCTCCTGGGGCTGGAGGGGAACTCCTCTGTAGGTTATGGGTGTCAGATTTCTTCTTATGGAATCTGTTCTGTTCATCAACCTATAATCTTGTAGCCCTAACCCTAGAAAGGTACCTAGCCATTGTGTACCCTTTCAAGTACCAAAGATTTGCAACTCACAGGACTGTCACTCTGTCTATACTGTGTGTTTGGATCTGTGGTGTTGTGCTTAATTTGTACAAGTTGTTCTTTTACTACTATGAGAATTTGGAGTGCAAACTTAAACCGTTGAAGCATCCAGAGATTTTTGTTCATTCAGCGAACGCTATCCTTTACTTCATACCCGTGACTGTCATGCTAGTCGTCTACGTCCACATCTCACTCGTCTTAAAGAAAGGAGCAGCAAGACTTGGTCCAGCACCAGCATTTCAGCCATCTGGTAGCGGAGGTGGAGCTGACCAGAGAGAGTCCTTGATGAGAGCTAGACGTAACACCTTCAAGACCCTTCTGATTGTCTTTATCATCTTCACTGTTTGCTGGACACCAAATATTGTAATCTATTCACTCTTCTTCCTTGGAGGGGCTGTTGACTTTACATTTGTTGTTTATCCCATCTCGGTTGCCATGGTTGCTGCAAATGGTTGTCTCAATCCATTCATTTATGCCATTAAGTACAAACAGTTCAGAAAGGCACTCAAGACACTGTTTGGCCGACATAACCAGATTCATGAGCACTCTCTTGCAACACTTACTACCAATCATGGCTAGGTAGTTATCATCTTTGAGGTAAGCTTGCAGGACTTTTTTGCATGTTTTTAAAAATGTTCAATCTACTCTTAAATTGCCGTCATATCCCGGAGAAAGCTTTGAATGTCTTTTAGCTTTGCCTAATTGCAAAAGAGTTTATTTCTAATAAAAAAATAAAAAATTAAACACTGCCCCTAGGAAAAAAGTTGGTAGAAACTGTCGAGTGCTATGGCTGACTTACACATGGGGCATATTCATTTTAGTCTCTTAAAAAAAAACGTTTGTTCAGGTTATTTAACACCATTTTTGTAGATTTTTCTGGGGGTAAAAACAAAATTAATAATCTGAATAAATTTAGAAGGCTATTATGGAACCAGATTATCACACTGAACAGTTTTATCGGCAACCATCCCTAGATTACCAAAAAAAAATTAAATATAGAATAATCTCCCCCGATCGACTTTAAGCATACCCTCATTCAGCCCACTCTAATAATTCTTACCGTAAACTTACAAGTTTCCCCATGACAATATTTCTGACAAAAAAGTTATTTTGCAAACAAGAGAGTCGAATTGAGTTACTCTTTCAAATGCACTTTTGCATCACACTAAGAATGTGAACAGAAAAATCTCAAACAGACATAAATGAATTACTTCCACTGTTATGGCAAATAAAATAATAAAATACTTTTTAAAAAGAACATAAAAGACTGAGTATATTGTCAGCTCCCACAAATTACTGGAAGCACAAAAGGCCATTGAGGTATAATTGTATCACATTGAAGCAGCTCGTAATTTATTATTGATTGATTGATTTTTATTTTATTTTTTGAAATGTTGAGAGATATTTTACAATTTCTGATCAAAAAGCAGAAGTGATTTACTCGAGGGTCCATTCATAACTTATTATGTTATCAACATATGAGGAAGTTTCTGTGATTTAAACTAATAAAGGTAGTGAACATCTCTTGTAAATAATTCAATCTTGCTCGTTCGATTCCTAAAAAGGTAAGAAGAATTTATCTTTACCAGCGAATGCAACACAGTCTGTCTTTGTAACACTTCCGGGTATTTGCGGACAAGTAATAACCCACTCTTTACAAAGGAAGTACGATGCTCTTTAAAGGCAAAAGAGCTAAGATGGAAACTATAAAAGGAAGCAGATTGTCTCGGAGAGTATTTGAATTCTTGTCAACGATGGCCGAGCAGAATCTAGTTCTCCAGGTTTTCCTGAGTATCGTCGGCTGCCTAGGCATCTTTGGCAACGGTCTAGTGTGTGTTGTGATCATCAAAGTCCATTTCATGCACACTATCACCAACGCTTTCATCTTCAACCAAGCCTTGATTGATTTCCTTGGATCCCTTGTGCTTCTTCTAAGTAGTGTGGTACCCATCCCAGACCAACTCCCTCCCGGGGCCGGAGGGTTCTTCATCTGCTACTTCTGGATCTCCCAATACTTCATCTGGGCTTTTTTCATCACCTCCACTTTCAACTTGGTCTCTATGACCTGTGAAAAATACCTGGCTATAGTCTACCCATTCCGATACCAGCGACTGGCCACTCCTAGAAACGTCATCATCACTATCGTCACTATTTGGCTCGTTGGATTTACGTTTGTAATCTACAACATCTTCATGAATTCCTTTGAAAACGGCGAGTGTCCAGAAGTAGACCTCCCCTTTGCAAGTATCATCTTTGGTTCCTGTTTTATTCTGACTTATCTCATTCCAGTCTTAAGTATGCTCTTCATCTACATCCACATCACTATCATCTTAAAGAAGGGTGCCGGAGGCAGAGTTGCCCCCGCAGCAGTACCAAGCACCAGCGGGAGCAAAGCTGTCGAGAGCCAGGGCGAATCTCTTATGCGGGCTCGTCGAAACACCTTCAAAACCCTCCTAATTGTCTTCATCACTTATGCGGTGTGTTGGTTCCCTAACGAGATTGTTATTGTCTCAATTGCTCTGGGTCTGTATGTTGACTATACGTCCGTTTGGTTTCTCTCCACGGTTGCATTGGTTGCTGCTAATAGTTGTCTCAATCCATTTATATACGCCATCAAGTATAAGCAGTTCAGGAAGGCACTTAAGGTGCTTTGTGGAAAAGGTTTTCCAATCGGCAATGAGTCTTATTTATCAACTATTAGTACTGGTACGCCTGTTGGTAAGTTACATAATACTAATAACAATAATAGTAATAATAAACTAGACATTAGGTGTTTGTGAACAAACACAAAGCTGTTCCGTGTTCTTTTGCTTGGATTATTAGCTAAAATGACCAAGGAGTCTATCATTGAAAAAAAGAACAAAAAGCTGAATGAGTTTTGGTGCCACTTCCGGTTGACCCGGAAGTAGAGGTCGACATGGGGTCATGGTAACCTAAGGCTAATCTCTAATGTCCAAGGAGTCTCTAACTGAGAACAGTTTAAAAATCGATATTGCCACACTTTGGGTTGACCCGGAAGTAGAGGTCAACTTCAGGTCACGGTTTTTCAAAATTAATCTCCAATCCCCAAGGAGTCTTTAACTACAAACAGTCTAAAAAACGGCAGTTTACTTCTTGAGATAAGGTGCTACAAAGATTTCCCAATTAAATATGCAAATATGGGTCACGTGGTTAATTAATTACGATTTTTAACATTTTTGGGGGTCGGTGGTTTGATGTTTGATCTAGTACGATTTGATTTCACAGAACTCTTAACCACCAAACTCTGCGCTTATGATCACCATTTTCCGCTTACTGTGTTTTTCAAACATCATCGTGTCATGCATGCACACATGTTATGTTGGGTTATGTTGGGCTAACAAAATTGAGAAAAAGAAAAGGCAACACTATCGATATAAAGATAAGAATCTAACTTAAATATTACAAAAAGAAATATTTTTTTAGTTTTGGGGAAAAAAAAAAATATTTTTCCCGTGCGCAGATTCGATCTCGCATGTATCAGTGAAGTAAGCGCGACTGATGACCACTAGGCTATGAGGGCCAATGCAGTAATTGAGGGTTTTCATGTATGTATATCAACAGAGGGGATTATGATCCGGCGAAATAATTCTCGTGTCATGATTTTGCGAACATTGTCACTAAATATGAACTGCTAACGCCTTTAACTATTAAGTAGGGTTGAAATGTAGTATTAGATGCCTTTAGGGGTTTTTGACGAGGACGTCGTCGTCGTCAAAAACCCCTATTCAATTACGCACGTTCGTCCACGAAGAAAACACCCCGGAGTCTAAATTTGACATTTGTTCACTCATTTCTCAAAAACTTCAACACCACAGCAAGTAATATTTTATAACTATTAAGTAGGGTGGAAATGTAGTATTAGATTGCCTTAAGGGGGTTTTTGACGATGACGTCGATGTCGTCAAAAACCCCTATCTAATCACGCACGCTCGTTTTAACGAAAACCCATGCACAGAGTAATTGGTCCAGAACGCGGTTTGAAAAACAAGTACAAATTTAACGCACGTTCTAATGAAAGTCCCAAACCTCCGTACTTTGTGCGTGTACAGAGTAATGTGTCCAGAACGCGGGTAGAAAACAAAATAGTATAGACTCCTCTCAAGAAGTCAACAACTCATTGAGGTACATACTGTGTTGTATTACCAAAGAGAATGTTTCACAATAACATGAAAGTGACTGCATCAAAATTACAAATTAAAAAATTCAAATGAAGACCACGTGGTTAATTAATGAAGAATTTTTACACTTTTTTGTTAGAGTAAAGCTTATGTTCTAAGCTTCAATTTGATATATGATTTAACTATTTTATCCTCATACTTTAGGAGTAGGGGCCTGAACAAAAACGCTGTACAAACGCTATGGGGTTTTAGGCGGAAACAAAGAATAATAATAATAAAAATAATAAAAGTCTCGACGAAAACAACACCTGTTCCGACGGTAGGTCGGAACAGCTAATAAGAATAATATTAATAGTCTCTTGTCGATGACAAGAGCAAGCAAGTCAAAACATTGTGACCAACTCAGAACTTACTCTACGGTAGTGAAGTTAAAGATGCTATGTCAGATTTTTGGCCCCAAACATTAAAAAATAGATTTTTTGAGTGAATGGTATTTCAAAGAGTATCACCCGCTCTAACAAAAAAAGGTTTATATCTTTTACTTTTAATGGTCAGGAACCATGACAAAAATTTAAAACGTTTCTTATAAAACACATAAGAATTGGTCACGTGATATATTGTCGGGACCCCGACAAAAACTTTGAGCACTTTATTTCATTGTTACTAATAATTGGAGAATTTGTTCGAGCAATGGCTCTAATGAAAGCTTGTAACGTTCTCGACCCCCATCTAAATACCTATTGAATTTTAAATCAAAATGTTTGGGTCAAATCGGCAAAATATCTGACATAGCATCTTTAATAACGATTCACTAAAAGCTAGAGTAGTAGTCCTGGCCGATTTTCTACCTTCCACCCAGGTAGTAGAAGATAAAGCAAGACAGTTATCTAAAGAACAAAATCTACTTTGCAAGTAGATACACATGTCACATGGTGTTATCGCAAGCTAAATATATATATATTGATACCTCATATTGATTTGCTTATTGATATTATGAAGTGTCAAATGAGTGTAAATTGAAGAAATGCATTGAAACTTTAGGAGGGAAATTGACATTTGATTATATGTAGGAGCATGTCGTGAGCAGCAGAATCTTTTGGTCAATGTGTTGAGTAAGCTTTGGCGATATCACAATATTATCGAAAATCGATACTAATTCTTGAGCGATGACATCGTGTTCGCAGTTTCAGTAAATCGCGATTTTGATGAAGTATTGCGATGCCTTTCCTAAGCTAGCCAATCTTGCAATATCAAAGAGCTAGTAACCAGGAGCCAGAGTAGCGAACTGAGAAATGGATTGATGTATTACCGACCTCTTTTAAGACTGATACAGACGGACAAGCACGGCAATCTAATCACTACTCTAGACATTATGATACACCACGTAGTCTTGCTTTCCAGCTCAGTGGTCCCTGGTTCGACTCCTGCCTCAGACTACCAGACTAGTGCAACAGGCCTGAAACTTCATTCTTGAGAAAACAAGACCGTTTTCATTTTGCAAACAGGCACTTTTCCACTGTTGGAAATTCTCAAAGGGGATACTTTTGATGAAGGGGCAGCAAGGCCAATGTCAGGGCATCAGAAGCCATCCCTGACTTCAGTGTAGATCCAGAGCTCAATTTCATAAATCCGCTTAAGCAGAAAATACTGCTTCAAAAACCCTGCTTAGCAATAATTAGCAGGATACCAGTCACAAATTGTACATGTGACGCGGTAACCTTGGCTGGTAACCTTTCTGGTAAGCATAACTTTGTTTTGATTAGCTTATTTTCATGCTTAAGCAGTTCTATGAAATCGGGCCCTGACTGGTGTAAACTTCTGTATACTAACATCAAATAATTAGGATTCATACTGCCTCTAGGTACCGGGCAATGACGGTGGTCAAGTTGGTATGACACTGCTCTAGAAGTGCAAGGGTCATGGGTTCGAATCCCACCTGAGTAATATGCCTGTGATTTTTTCACAGAGCTCAGGAAAGTGCTGAGTATACAATGCTAACACACATAGGTGTAAACATTAAACCAAAATTAATATTAAATAAATGCTTTTTGTTTTGTTTGTTTCTTACCTCAGCGTAGACACGACACTCTACCGCCCAGCCATTGATGGGAACATCAGCTTGAGTCAACTGTAGAGGATAGCCTTTAGCAGCTCGGATCATCTCTTGTACTATATCCACACCTGTTGTGCATTCAGTGATTGGATGCTCCACCTGTTATCAAAATTGTCAGATAATTGATTTTTACTTTTCATTACCTTATTGATTATTGATCAATATTCACAGATCAACTTTCAATTGATCAACCAGGTAGCTGATATCACAATAACGGCTTAAGTCCACTTGTGCACAATTACACCTGTGCAACAATAGTTGCTTCAAGGCACTACACACTAATATCTTGTGCAACAATAGTTGCTTCAAGGCACTACACACTAATATCTTGTGCAACAATAGTTGCTTCAAGGCACTACACACTAATATCTTGTTACCGTATTGACTATTGATCAATCATCGTAGATTGCTTTGCTGACTGACTTGTCAGATAAGTGATTTTAATTCAGCCGATGATAAGTTTTCAAGTAATTTTCAAGTAAACTTTCATACATTTGTTGTGCATTCAGTAATTGGGTGCTCCACCTGTTCAATAAATACACCAATATCTCATTACATTATTGATTATTAATCAATTGTCATAGATTGCTTTGCTGGCTGACTTGTCAGATAATTGATTTTGACTGAAGCAAATGATCAATTTTAAATTGGTCAACCAAGTAGCCGATATCACGAAACTGCGCAAGTCCACTTGTGCAACAATAATTGCTTAAAGGCCCTGGACATGTTTGGTAATTGCCAAAGACCAGTATTCACACTTGATGAATCTCAACATATGCATTAAATAACAAACCTGTGAACATTTTGGCTCAATTGGTAAACAAAGTTGCAAGAAAATAATATATAAAAGAACACCCTTGTTGCACAACTTTGTGTGCTTTCAGATGCATAACAAAAGGGTTCAAGCCTCAAGTATTTTAATATATGAGTGAGAAACCTCTTTCTCAAAAACTGTTACTTCAGAGGGAGCTGTTTCTCACAGTGTTTTTACTATCAACAGCTCTCCATTACTCGTTACCAAGTAAGTTTTTATGCTAACAATTATTTTGAGTAATTACTATTAGTGTCCAGTGCCTTTAAGTTGCGCTCCAAGTACTAAAGAGATCTTTCACAAATAGACTTTTATGAAGTTGTGTAAAGTTTTGTGAAATTGAAAATTAATCACTCACCTGTAACCTGGTGTTCATTTCAAGGAAATAAAAATTCCTCTGGGAGTCCACAAGAAATTCCACCGTTCCTGTCAAAAGAATTGTAACAATTGTAATAAATATTTAATTCCAATTAACACTATAAGTGGCTGCACATTCACACATCTTTAATCAAATGTTGATATTATCTTATCATTCATTGAACAATAGTTGAACTACTGTTATAAAAGCTCAATTTTAAAGTCTAACCACTGAACCATAGGGATTTGTCCTATCATGCTTTTTAACATTTTCATTCTCCACTTTTGCCTTTTTTTATTCTAGTAACAATCATGAGGTACAAGCCTTGCGGTTTGTTTGTTTGTTTGTTGTTGGTTTTCACTGCAAAATCAAATTGAGCTCTGATTAAATAATCTCTGCAAAAACAAAGTGAATGGTTTGACTTTTGGACCCTAGTAGAGTCTTTTTCTTTAGCCTTCGAGAAAGACTCTGCTAGGGTCCAAACGTATTAACCTACTCATGTTTCTTTGATAAATCAAACCAAACCAAACACTTTTTTTATCATAAAAATCAGTTGCAAAAAATGTTAATGGCCTGACTTTTCGACCCCTTTGGAGTCTTTCTCGAAGGCCATTTACTTTAGTTTGCATTTATACTATAGGTCTTTTTGGTTGGAAAGCAGTTTGCAACAGCTAGTTCTATTTTCTCACTTAAATAATCTCTGTTCTGAGTATCAACTATTTTTGAATATGTCTTACCAGCGGTTACGTAGTTAACTGCTTTGGCTAATTGCACAGCCTGCTCTCCCATGCCTTTTCTTGTCTCAGCATCTAAGAAGGTGCTTTAGAAGCAAGAAGAAACAACATCCACAGACTTAATATTAAAATGCATTTTATACAACATTTTGCAAGAACTTCTTCGTACAAAGTGCCAAACTTAAAGGAACGTTATAGAATTGGTTAGAAACAAAAATCGTGAAGACCACAGATTTACAGAAAACTTACACAGTCTAATGATGATGAAAGTAGAAAACATCCCTTGAAATTTTTCTGTCTGAAATGTCATATTTGATGAGAAATATATAAATAAATTTCGCGTTTGGAGTTTATCGCTCAGTGAGCGTTTTATTCATTTTTGTTTTGGCATCGATGCCATGCAAATTTTGTAATCGGTTTTCCACTATTCTCTCGTGACCAAGATGGTCGATCAATCTCAAACTTCTACAGGTTTGTCAGTTTATGTTTATGATGGATTACATAAAGCGCTAACACTGCCAGCAACTGTTTTGTTAGCAAAAACCAATTCTGTAATGTTGTTTTAATCTTTCAGTATAAAATAAAAAGATCTTTCAAATCCAAAACTATATTCATCTGCTCTAGCAGTGAAAAGGTCTTGGGTTTGAATCCCACCCATGTGATTTGCCTGTGGATTTCCTTTCTCAGAAATCGAGAAAGTATTAAAAATACATTGGTGTAAGAGTGAAACAATTTATATATTTATTAGCCAACTGGATCAGAGTTGGGGTTTTTGGATAAGTCCATTCATTCCACTATGTTAAACAACTGAATTATATGTAACCTGTGAAATTGAAAGAGTCTAGCGTTTGTAAGAAACACAGCACATCACATGTAACCAGTTTTATATAAAAAGTATTACTTTTATTTTAATATTTTAATATTTATTGGCAGATTGAACACTTTGGTAACAGGAAAATTATGTTTTCCCCCACATTGTCATTCTATTATCATTCAATTTTTAATAATGTCAATTGCATATTTGCCTCTTTGAAATTAGGCCTGCACCAAGGCAATGACCAGGAAAACATGAGGCTACTGCCTTTGTTGTCTCCATGAAACATCAAGCCGGCTCAGGGGGCACCAAGGCAATTGCCTCTTTCGACTCAAAGAAGAATCATTCCTTAGGGAGATAGTTCCTATAATTTTTATAATTTATAAAAACACAAGAAATGTAAATACCATTTTGGTCTCTTGATTGTTAGCAGGCTCACATGTATATTACTGGAATAAAATCACAGAAACAACGCAGCGTTGTGAAACAACTCACCTTGGCGCTTCCTCCACTACTTTCTGATTCCTTCTTTGAATAGAACATTCTCTTTCATTTAGGTAAATAGTGTTTCCATGGCTATCGGCTAAAACCTGCAAATAAAAGTCAGATTAAGTTAAGACTTTAGTTCAAAAGTTGGGAAATTAGGAACACCAAGAGATGAAAGAGAATAAAAAGAGAAAAAGGAATTCAGTCAAGTTGCTTATTGAAAATACATGACACATTTTCTTGAAAAGCCCTTTTGATGTTTCTTTTTATCAGGAAGGAAGTTTCCAATAAAAAAAATGATAATTTTTTTAATTTAATTTACCCCACAAAATATTTTTTTAAATTGACCCCCCCCCCCCCCCTGTTGGCATGTTTAGGCCAGTTTCTCCATACTGATATTTCCGACAAACGACTCATCTAGCTTGATCACATCACAAATAAAGAAACTTGTGTTGAATTGTCTAGCCTTTGCCAAACCATGTAGACTTTACTTTTACATTGGGAACAAAGTATGACAAATTTTGTAGGATCCATGAACAGTTTTGGGAATCAGAAATCAAAGGATTTATATAGAGTTTACTCACTTGGATTTCAATGTGTCTGGGATTATCAATAAACTTTTCGATCAATAACCGATCATCTCCAAAACTAGAAGCGGCTTCCTGTGAGGAAAGACGAAACCCTTCCCTGAAATGAAAACAAAGAAAAGTAATAATTTAGGGGGTCAGAAGTTACTAGATGACAACATGCAAGTATCATCTGATAAATACACAACATTTAAATAATTACGCCTTTGAGAAAGACTCTGGTAGGATCCAAACATCAGGCAATTGTCAAAGACCAGTATTCTCACTTGGTGTATCTCTACATGTTCATAGAATAACAAACGTGAAAATTTTGGCTCAATTGGTCATCAAAGTTTCAAGAGAATAATGCAAGAAATGCATAATAAAAGGCTTCAGCTGAAGTCTTTTAATATTCTAATGAGAAATTCCCTCTTTCTCAAAAACTACGTTACTTCAGAGGGAGCCGTTTCTCAGAACGTTTTGTACTATCAACAGCTCTCCATTGATTGTTACCAATTAGTTTTTTGCTTACAATTAATTTGAGTAATTACCAATAGTGTCCAGTGTCTTAAGATTGAGATGTGATGTATTCACAGATAGCCTACAGTCCATACACCCCTCCCTACTCTAGTACTCAAACTTTACCTGACTCAAGATGTCTTACCTAGCTTCATTGTCATTCCAGGCTATCCTCATACCTTTACCTCCACCCCCAGCTGATGCTTTCAACATCACTGGATAACCTGTAATCCAGACATAGATATCATACAAAACGATCAAGAAATTGTGCAAACCTCAAAATAAACGTCAGTATTCTGACAAATTTTCTGTTAAACAATAACCCCAACAAAGGGTTTTGTCAAGGTATGTTTTCCTTTGTCCTTCTTTGTACGGTTGAAACGAAGGATATTATGGTAGGTGCTTGCCTGTGCATTCTACACCCTGGAAAGTTAAGGTGAATATTTTATTGCCATTAGGCCGACAGCAATAAAATTGATGAAAACCAAAGTTGTTGCAGGCTTTGAGAAACATCTGCCTTAAGTCTGTCAAACAAATTGAGGAAAACCCATTATCCGTCAAGAGTGGTTAACAAATCCTTCCATAACTGGTCCCAACCACATGGGCTGGTAATTATAGGGGGAAATGGAGCCTTTTAATTCAACACTTTATTCATGGTGTGCTGGGAATCTTTAAAAAAAGCCAAACTTACCGATTTCATTGGCTTTGATAACAGCTTCTTCTTCATCTTTGATAACGCCATCAAACCCCGGGATCGTGTGAACTCCAGCATTCTTCGCCAAGATCTTACTCTCAATCTTATCCCCCATGGCTTGGATTGCCTGCGTACCGGGACCAATGAAGACAACGCCCTCACTTGTCAATCTCTTGGCAAAGTCTTTATTCTCGGAGAGGAAACCGTAGCCTGGATGAACCTGATGGAGAAATCAAAGTACAAATAATCAACTCATGAAGAATCTTTTTTTTTAGCTAAATCTTTATTTATGAGCACATTTGCAATGGAATTAGGGGCACTTTAGGAAGAGCACACAATATTGTAGTAACCCACGCCACACTTTCCTGTCATTGTATTTTATATGTATAGTGACCAGTGCCGCAGATTACCACGGTAGATATTGACCACGGTTGAGAACCTCATCGCTTTCAATCGTGGCCCAAGCTCCTTTGCAGTTGAGCACAGCTGGTGGCTTCTCTACTTTACCACTCTCGTTGAAGCACTTTTGGCAATGGCTCTACTTTACATCAGCATGTCAGGCCTCAACTTTTAGCTTCAGAGAGGGGCAAGGCCACTAGGCCTCAAAAGCTCTAAAAAAGAAAGGGGCACCAAGGCCAACTGAAAGGGCACCAAGGCCATTTTCAAACCTTTATTTGTTGATGATTATGTTAATATACTTTCCACTGATTTCAAGATGGTGGTCAACTTTCCAACCCATATTTATTTCATTGTCGCTGTTTACATGCTATGCAACTGAAATTAAATAAAAGTTAAAAAATATTTGTTTCTGAATTATTTACAGTTTTTTTGCAGCACTCGAATTGCAAACGATTACCCCAGTAATTAACTTGCCCCATTTTACCCCTTACCCCTCCCCTTATTCATCGACTTAATTAAACTCCCTTCTGCTCATCTGAAAACAAATCATTGCTCCAGAACAAAGAATTGTTGAAAAAATCATACAGAAAAAAATATTAAGAAAATTAGTTCCCTGCATGCCAATCTGAAGAAAAAAAGATCAATTAGTCTCTGGCTCACCACTACCCCAACTCTGCGCGACAAACGAGCCCCACCCAGCCCACGCCAAAAACCCACCAACAACCCGGAGGCTCAGCTAAATCCGATGATTTGGATTTTTTTTCTTTTTTCTATTATATAAATATGATTATGAAAATTAAAAACGAACCCCTTAGCACAAAATAATTGGCCTAGCATTTAGCTAAACTTGTAAGTTGTATTTTGCCTGCCACGCTAGACTGCGCTAAATAAATACTATAAAAATTTAAACAAACGCACCTATTAAATTAACAAATGCTTCTAAAGTTGGCACTCTGCTGCCACCACTCCAGCCCTTTCGCCTTCCTGCTTAGTTTTGCATCTTTTATGGGATGGCATGCTGATCAATAATGAACTTGATGGAGTATGATGATTTCCAAAATTAGGGCTCTGCCGTTACCTCCATTCAGTCCGATTTTGACGTTTTACAACTCCACGCTTGTTGTGTGTACACAAACATGTGTTTGGCAATGAAAAATAAAGCCGCAAAGCAGGCAGATCACTGGTAGTGGTGTGTCACAAACATTAATCCAGTACAAGCCTTGGACACCAGCGAAATAGCCAGGGGAAAAACATAGACTGTATCCAGTCCCCGGCCGCGCCTCCCCCGCCCCATCCGCTACAAATACAGATCTTGGTAGACAAATCAGTGCGAAAATGCGTAATTTAGTGTAGGGACTTGTGGCGAGTTTATACATTGGAGTAGTCTGGTGCTTCGTTTTTAGTAGTAAACAGCTCAACTAAGTTTGATATGGTTACCATGCCACGTTCTCGACACATTTTTTAGTGCACAGAATCAGCATTGTGAAAACTAGTGTGCGGGATCGTACGTTCCGAATTTTACCTCCATATAAATTAAATGGGTCACAATGTTAACATTAAATAACATTTTCGAATAAATAATGTTATGGAATCAATGAAAAAGGGCTCGACTGCCAAGTGGCCGTAAGGTACGTGATTTTTAAAAGGGCTTCACGGCAATTCGCTGGGGCATCACGGCAATGGCCGCTGGTGGCCGCTGCAGAGGTCGAGGCCTGGCATGTGTAAGCCTCAAAATACCACCAATGTGGTATTCTTCGGTATGTGTACCTCAAAACACCAATGTCGTGGCATAACGAGGTTTAACAAGGTATGGGTTGCTTGTCTCAAGAAACACAGTACTAGTAGGAGGGTTAAATACAAAAACTGACAGCATGTATGTTCCTCACTATGCCACTGTTGTGGCATAATGAGGCACATATAGGTTGGTTGCTACAAGAAACGAAACACAATGGGGTATGAGTGGGTTGCCTCAAGGAACACAGTAATAGTAGGAGGGTTAACTACAAAGACTGACTGCTTGCCGATACTTACAGCCTGTGCTCCAGTGATCTTTATGACTTCCATGATGCGATCCACATTAAGGTAACTTTCTCTTGACGCTGCTGGACCAACACACATTGCCTCATCTGCCATCTGTACATGAAGCTATCAAACAAAAAATATACAAAATATAAAATATACAAAGTATGTGCAAAAAGTACAAAACTAAAAATGCGGCAAGGAGAGACTCTTCATTGTGTAGCAGGTTTGTGTTATTAGTCTAGAGATGAAACCCCTAATAAGCTCTAATGGCCATGTCACTCAAGGCAACCAGGCAGGCAACCAGTTCTAGGCTACCTAATGCCAGCAACCCGACGCTCACATCATAGTAGAGTGGAATGCCCTTGACGACTCATTAATGAAAGCACCGAGCTTGAACAACTTCAAGCAACTGCTACAATAAAATCCCATACCCCCGCACAGCCCTAACACCGCACTCATCAAGTCTAGCCAGTACAAGAGTGAAAGGGAAAGTGAAAGAACCCGTTTTCTCCGAGAAGAGAATCTTCAGAATCTTCAGAAATGATACTACATGAAAACGCCTAAGAAGGCTTTTTAAACATACATTTAACAGAATCGTCACTTACCGCACTAGCATCCGCCTCGCTATATATAGCGACTGTCTTGATCCCCATTGCTTTACATGTTTGCATCACACGACATGCAATCTCACCACGGTTAGCGATCAGGATCTTATCAAAAGTCTGTACAAACAAAGATAATCACAATACGCATAAAATCAATACAAAATCTCTTAAGTCACTATTATTGGGCGTAAACAAACGACCTTTTATTTATTTAATTTTGGGTTGAACTTAGAAAAAATGACTGGAGCAAGATTTGAACCAACGACCTATGGATTATCTTGCTGGGGCTTAGACCGACTAAGTTGTATAGCCCTGTGAGTGTTGGTGGTCTCGATAATTTGTCAATATCAAAAGAGGCTGGATGGGCAAATAGATGAACATAGGTGACTTGACAAACATTGGATCAACATGGTAAAAGTGCAGACTGTTTTGTTCTGCTTAACTTTCAAGTGAGTGGTTTGGGGGGGGGGGGGCTGAGAGTCACTGATCCAGGGTGTCACGCTTACTGCCTCTGCTTCTGTGCTTGTGATTACAATTTGCCGCTTACTGTGCAAGCGCCAATTTTCTGCGCTAGCTGTGTAAGCAAAGAATGCCTAGCCCTTGTAACAATGAGTATGCATGCGCACAAGCAAAACATTCCCAGCTAACCTGTCAAATACGCTTGACGTAAGTGCGGAATTGCCTGCTTCTCTAAGCGCTGATTCTTTGCTTACGGTAAGCACTAAGCAGAGCCATGAAAATGGTTCCTGGTGATGGATGAAATGTGGATGGGGAGGTGGATGGGGAGGGGCCTTGGGGTGGGGTGAGGGAGGAACCTTACCTTCTCATCCGGGTTGAGTTTTGTTGTTGTGTAGATGGAGTGATTTCGGCATAGTGACGAAGCACATGGCGAGTGTCTGTATAGAAGCTACATAAATAGGGATAGAGGTTATTAGATCTGGATCTGCATCTGGATCAATATTCTCAACGCTCTTACTAGAGCAAAACGAGAAGAGTGAGTGTGCGCGGTGCAGTTTTTAGTTACTTCTTAGGTGAGATATGACGGCTCTTTTAAAGATCTTATTGTCTGTGATGGCTATGATGTCTGGTGGTAATGTGTTCCAGTCTTTTACTGTTTGGGGGAAGTATGAATATTTGAAACAGTCTTTGTTTGCGGAGAACAGTTGGTAGGCCTTGTTGTGATTGTGTCTGGATTGGTGTGTGACCGGCTGTAAGAACTTTCCTGCCGGGACGGCAGCCTGACCATGGTGGACCATAGAGGTCAGAGGTCAAGGTATGGACTGCTTACAAATTATTATTAGAGCAGCGTTCTCCAACATGTACAAAAAAAAGGCTTTTGGTGCACCACCACCATTGCACCCAATAATTGAGTGACGAACAAACTCTCCCTCCACAATTAAGACAAAGTCGTGTCCCCCCCCCCCCCCCCAAGCAATCTCGCCCCAAATTGTTGCATTTGCAATAATTCAGGGCAGGCTCTATACTAACGGACGACCAGATTATAAACACCCAGAGCTACTTGTTTGGGGGCGACTTGGTTGTGTGACGTGCGAGCTTGTTTGGGGGGGGGGGGACGACGAGAAGACCGGCTTCTGGATGGACAGCCGTACGTGCGCGAGAGAATGTGAAAACTCAAACTAGTGTGTCAATCAATGTCATTAGTTCTTTTTTAATTCAATTGACAAACAAACTTAATTCCCTACCTTGCTACTTGTTTGCAGCTTGCTCTGGGGGTAAGCAGTGCCTCGTACATATTGCCAAATTCTACCAGACGTTCGCTGTCCAGCAGTAGTCGCCATCGTAAATCACTTTTCCTTTCACACTACTGCTGCACAACAAACGCGCGTTCCACACGTCCACCACCACCAGCAACCTCGATTTTACAAATCACATCGGATAGGAGGAGGGGGCTAAAGGTCATATTATTATTGACCGTCATAAGCCGTCAAGTCATAGCCCTTGACTCTCTCTGGCGGTTTTGTTGGTATGGCCAATGTTAAAGGCAAAGTATACCCTTGGGTTTTTGGACAGTTTTTTGAGTGGGTTAATCCTAAATAGATTTGCTTGTATACAATAAAATTAACCTGTGAAAATTTTATATGGTTGGTTTTTAAGATATTGCCGAAGATCCAGAGCGAGTTTGTCCACGCAAGAAAATATCCTAGGAATACGTAGTGTGAACAAACACAGATTCAAATTCTGGGGCATTAACACTGCATATCTGGGGCATTAACACTGCATATCTGGGGCATTAACACTGCATATCTGGGGCATTAACACTGCATATCTGGGGCATTAACACTGCATATCTGAAAGCTGCTGGCTCTAACCAAAAGTTGTTTTTGCCAATAATTTTAAGAGCGATTCTTCCCTTTAAGATCCAAGTTTTTGCTGGGAGAAAAATCTTTTTTTTTTGGCAACAAAACATCACCATACAAACAATAAAACAAATAATCAAACAGACGCAAACATCAACAGAACACACAAATCAACGACTCAAAGAAAATTCAAAACTTGTCAGAAACAACGGAACATGTCATCGCGTGCCCCAGAGCGGTTTAATCTTCCATTGTACATACAACATTAGGGATAGGATGGAAAGTTCCATTATTTGTTTTTCCATCAATTATCACACATACAGTTAACATTATTCAACTGAAAATGAAGTTATTTTGTCGTTGTTAATCCCCGTGCGAATAATTATGATCAATACAATACAATAAACCCTAAAAAACACTAGCTTTCAATAATGTCATCTTTACACTATAAACCATAAGCAAATGGTTTTCCATAACTTTTTTTTTTGATAATAGAAATCACTGGATTTTATAATTTGCACTTTTATAAACTGTTTTTTATAAATTATAAAGCCTTCTGGCTAGATCTACTTTAACCTACGAAAGCTCTGAGAAACTTTTGTTAATGGCTATGAATTAAATCATGTTTTGTTTTGACTACACTGTTCTAATAACATGTGTACGTCAGTTGCTAAATAGCTATACATTTTCTTGTCTTATTTTGTGTTTATTTTCTTAAACATATTTACAAACCCAAATCATATAAGGGCAATTTGTTATTAATGTTAACAAACTTTGTTCAGCACAAAGTTTTGATCCAATTTTATTGAAATAAACGCATAGAAAAGCTTGCTGCAAACCTTTCAAAGTTTAGGCTTCTGCGGCATTCAGAGATTTATCCAAAATACCAAACTATTCAAAGAACATTGACAATGCTTTCCAACTCAACCACCCTGCATAGATTATAACAAAATAAGTTTTTTTAATCATATTTTGTAACTTGTTTATTTTGTTCCAAGTTATCTCTGGTATATTTATTTATATAATGAATTCCATAATAACATCTAGAAACAAACAAAGATTTCCTTCAGTTTTTCTGGGACTGGAGAATTTTTTTCCCAAACCTGGCATCACAAAGTACATCTACTGTCCGATAAATACAAAAGTCACAGAAGACACGCCCTTCCTTGAAACTTTAAGAAAATAAAGATTTGAATTTTTTCTTGGAGGGTGAGGGTTTAAGGACTGTCGTAATCACTCATAAACAATCTACACTCGTATTACAACAAAAGAAAGATGACTTTTAAGAACAAAGCCAAACAGTGATAATTAGGTCACAAGATAGATTACAAACGCAAAGTGAAACAAGGAAATAAAAAAATGAGTACTAAACTCATACAGGCGTACAAAGTAGTTTTCTTTATGCTAAATTTCATAAAATAGGATTTGAATAAGACAGTTTCGGGTCTATCAGTAAAAATGACTTGCAAAATGTCCAGAAACTTCAACAGTTCAAAGATGGGTGAATACTATTGCTTAACAAAATGTTAACTAAGCATAAATTAGAAGGGAACCAGTCACAAAGAGTATACTATATTATAGCATTTTGGTTAGTAACCAGGTTTTGCTTACCAACAATTACTAAGCTTAACAATAGCTGCAAAAGGAGGACCAAACAAAAGCAAATCTTCCGATTGAAACATCCTCGATACAGAAGGCAAAGTTCCTAACCAACTTTGCTTTTGCGTGCATCCAAACCCATTTTACAACACCAACACAAAATTTTTGGAGGCGTTGACAAAACAATTACTGTCTGTAAATAATTACCCAAACATAAGGCAAATTTATACAAACTAAACTTAAAAATTATATTTTAATTTCCATAAATAGGTGCGAATAGTCTACAAAATATGCAACCCCCACCCCTTTCCAAATCCAACATTAGCAGGAAAGTGGTTTTTATCCTTTTGACGATACCATGGTCATCAAATTTGAAGATATTTTCACAGGTTTGTTCCAAGTTACGTAGATAAGACTGAATGTCCATGTGTCACATCTTACACAGAATCACATTATCCTTAATCAGTCTTAGCCATTAAACACGACAACAAAATGAACAAATTCTTGCAAATACAGGCCTGGAACTATCTTTGTACGGTTAAGTAATTTTCATTTTGAATAAGGAACTTTTATTAAAACATCTTGAAGTCTCTGGAAAAAACTGACATCCAAGACTGGGGCCCTATATTATAGAGTTGCTTCAGCACAAAAACATGCTAAGCACAACAAATTAAGCTTACCAGAATAAGGTTACCAGCAAAACTACCATGTCAGATGTACAATTTGTCACTGGTACTGTTCTTATTTCTGCTTAGCAATGAGTTGTAAAGCAATATTTTCTGTGCCATGGGGAGACTGACGACTTTCGTCTCTGTGTAATTCCAGGTCTGCAAAAAATTTTCAACAGCTCAACAAGATTTGAGCTAAGCGAAGCAGCCGCTACAGACATTTTTCTCAACAAAAAACTTTGCGTTTGTAGTGAAGTAACGTCCATTATATTTTCACATTAACCAACCAGATACTCCGCCATGCAAAAGCCAAACTCTTTCAAGGTTTATAATAGCATGCAGATTACAGGCTTTTTATTTGACATGAATTTCTGTACAAACATTTCAACAGCCATGATGCAGCATCATGAAACAGCTCGATGGGTTTTTCTTCTCAGCCCCTGACGCTCAAAAAAATTGCACAACTCCAAAAATTCCTCACATTTTGATGTGAAAGGAATCGCTCAAATAGGCGTGGTGCGGAAAAAAGTGCACTTGTTTATTTTTGTCAGAGATTTGACATCTGCGTATTGTATATACATATATTTTGTGTGTGTAGTGCATACAACTATATTTCTAACACATCATGTTGCGATCTTTGTAGGCAATATATTAGTCAATACTTTTAATAATTATCTCGGCCAACTTTACTTTGGTTAACTCTTACTATATGAATAATGTCGTCTTGTATGCAATGTTAGCAGTTAATTCTAACAGCATATAGATTAACTTGAAGAGTTCTTCATATAGTCTGCGTAAACTAAATTATGGTGAATAGTATATAGTTTTACCCAAACACCAATGCGTGTAAAGCACCGTGTACTCGCTACTTTCCAGAGTCCTGTAAAAAAATCAATCCACATCCATGTTCCTAGGATTCAAACCCATGATCCTTTGCTAGAAGTAGAGCAGATGACTTACCAATAGACTACAAAAAATGCCCAGTAGCTAGAAACAGTTTGAACCCTATATGTTAGGAGCGCACAAAGCAACAATTTCTCAGAGGAATTGAGAAAAGTACTGGGTATGCAGTGCTTAAAACACATCGGTGTAAGGGTCAAAGCAAATGATATTTGCTATCCCGGACGCAAATTTAACATCTATTTAATTATTGTGATTGACACTGCATCCAAGGCCAACCTCTTCACTTCACATTTTCCCCAATGTTTTTACGACACTTAAGACAATTTCAGACAGAAACAAAACATACCAGACACAAGGCCGCAACAACAAACATTGGTTTTTACCAAGACCCACATAAAAACCTCACAGTTGACGCTTCAGCAGAATTATTTATCACAAAAAGCTGACGATCACTTGAGTGAGCTTTATGCACAAGGCTCAATTTCATAAAGCATGTAAGCATAAAAACTTTCTAAGCACAGAAATAGATGGCTTAGCAGAAATAGTATACCAGCCAAATACAATGCGGTGTACAGTACGAGTAATACACTCAATTCTTGCTTAGCATCTGCTTAACAGCTTCATGAAGTAAGGCCCTGATCAAACTAAAGTAGAACCCCTTGTGAAAAATGCCATCAAATAGCACTGTATCATTTTAGGCGATTACAAATGACACTTGTTGGCAAGTATGTCAAATCATAGTTGCAGACTTCAAATTGTACCATACTTTGTTTTTGACACAAGCCCTCGACATGGTGGACAGGGTAGAGGCCTAAGGACCATGTCACAAGAGGCGATTTACAGGCAACCAGTTACAGGCAATCTCCAAGAAGGAAAAAAAAAACAATCACATGCTAATTTCCACTTAATTGTCTTGAGGACAGTAACATAGTATCAGAAAAATGTCTGCTGTACCAAAGCAGTCCTTTCACATGCGACGCTTTTGACAAGGCCAAAGATTAAAAGCAAAGTCAAGTGGCAACCATAATGTCAACCACTAGTCAATATTCCATGGTTACCTATGCATGCAGTACATCCTGGGTACCAGACAATATTGCCCAATGGTCGACTTTAGTCCCTCGCTCAAACTTGACCTTAGCTGTGATGCACTTATACAAGGGATCTACAAGTATAACACAAACATCTTAGGCAATTTGTTATTGCGCTTCTTTATCCTTGTTGCTAGGATAAGCCTCTCCTTCCTCTGTTGCTGTGGTCTGTTCGAGCGTCTCCTCTCCTGGCTGCCCCCGATGAGCTGGGGGGTTGGGTGGGCCATGAAGGGTGTTGTTGATAGCATTGGGGTGTCTGTGGATATTAGCTTGGTGGTTGTTTGGGGGGAAATTCTGAGGCTGCTGGTTGTTTGGCACTTGTGGCTGTAGCTGACTGTTCTGTGAGAAACAAGAAACAGAACAAGAATTAGGATTGATTCTTTAAAGTGATGAAATCTAAAGAATCAAACTGTGGACCTGAAGAGAAGCTCAAGCAACTCCATGCAATTGACACCTACTGTGCAAGTATGTATGTGTGAAGCTCACCTGTGCTGTTACATTCTGTTGGTTGTTGGGTGCTTGCTGGGGTTTATTTTGTACGTTAGTAGTTGCGGGCGTTTCTTCTTGTGGTGATGTCTCTTCATCTTGCGCCTAAGTGTAAAGAAAACAATTAGATGTTACTTCAGTATGGCTCCATATGATTTCATCCTGGAGGAAGTTGGACAACAGAGGGGGCTATTCATATTTTCTAACATAGAAAGCACCACACATAAGCTACAGAATAGACCCCTTTGGTTGTCCAGTGCTCCTGGTTTGAACAGCAGCATATTGCGCCACAGCACCTTAAAACAACTACATAGTGATATGTAAAGAAAACGTAGCTCCAAAATACCTTGCAGGAAATCCCTGAATGTTGAAGTGCCCTGAGCATCACTGAGTGATGGACATGAGCGCCATACAAGAAGTCACTATATTACTATAATTGGTTTTCTATTGTGGCCCCTGCATATATTATCTAACAGAATAGAATCTCTTGGTAAGAAACTAAGAACTTATTGTTACCTGTGATGTGATTGTTTGGTTATTAGGCTGCTGTAGGTGGGGCAGATGTTGTTGGTAGTTGGTAACCGGAGGATCGTCTTGAGGTGACCCCTCCTGCTCATCCATGGCATCTAGATCTTCTGGTTCCTAAGGTTGAAAGGTCAACAATGGTCAAAGGTTATATGAGGTCAAGGCTAGAAGGACAGCAACATTGAATAAAATGAAGTAAAACATCTAGTCTTTCACTTTTTAAATTTAACTTACATCATCAGGGCAGAGCTCGCAAGCTTTAGCGAGTGTGATACGAGCGCTGTGCGATCGTTCCAAGAAGTAGCCATTGGATGTCTCATTGGACTGAGCCGGTGGTGACCAATTATTATACGTGTACTGAGCATTGGCCGAGTATGGTCTCTGTAAAATAAAAAAGCAAATTATATAAATATTGTCATTTTAACCAAGAGGTCCAAGAATGTACAGATTTAAATAGGATTTCATTGTTGTGTCCATTACAAACAAAGTAATCAAACCATAGCCGAGTAATTTAAGAGACATTTTGAAAAACTTTCAGGGCATTTCTCACAAACCATAATTCTATTCAGCACTGATTTTAAAACAAGCCTTCTCCACTACCTTAAAAAATAAAATTTTAAAATACAATCTTCTCCAAATACTCACCCTCTCCAGTTCATCTCCAAGCCATTCTACCGACCAGTTCCATTTGCGTTTGAGATCACCATGTGATGCCAGCAGCCTGCCCGCTGCTTCGCAGTTTGAGAATAGCGAAACCATGCATTTGATGCACTGATAAGCGCGCTTCTGATAGTGGTTCTTTGAACGTTGCACTGTGTCAAATAATCCATCCCGGTCATCTGGTATACCTGAGTTGGGGGCAGGGATAAAACCACATTCAAGAAAAATACTTCAATCCGAGACTAACATTCAATCGTCAGGATTTTAGCCTTTGAGAACGACTGCTAGTAGGATTTGAAACCTTTTCATGATGGAAGCATAACTGAGAGAGGTTTGTAGTAACACCATGTGAAAATCTCTTTTGAGTAGTATTGGTTCTGAAAAAAACAGATGTTTAACCACGAATTAACCAGTTATCTTGACCACTTCCTGGTTTTTATTTTTCCTTTTTGTTGTGGTGTTTTGAAACTTCTGTGAGCAATGTATTTTTTTCTTTTTGGGGAGTATTAAATCTTGTAGTTTTTCAAATTTTATATGTAAAATTTTGTTCTATATGTACCAGTTATACTTGTAATACGTTCTTTTTGGACTGCCTGACCACCAGTGTTGATTCAAGCTTATAAATGTGCTTTTGGGTTGTTCTTACAATTAATTTTAAAATAATTACTTATTTATATATATATTTATATATTTTTTTAACGAACTATCTTTACTTGTAAATGTACTTTTTCGGCCTGCTTGTCCACCAGTGCAGTTAATAAATAAACCATAATAATTAAAGTTTCTCTTGCTCCTTATGTCTTAGTGTCCCTGCCCACTTCCTTATTAGAGGCTGCCTCTTCCCCTCTTTTTTTTAACAGAAAAAAATAAATAAAAAATTATCATTTTAACGACCTCAGCCGATAACAATAAATTTAGAAAAATAGCCCAGCTTCGTATTTAGAAGGAAAAAAAAACATTATAAATTTTTGTTTTACTTGGCATCAAGTCTTCACCTTTGAGAGCGTTTAGGATGCGATGATTCTGCCATGAATCTTCCAGGAGGAGCATCTGTAGGAGTAGATCTAGGTAGGGTCTTAACTCATAGGTGTAGGAGTAAGCTACCTGCCATAGAAGCTCACCAAGTACCATTGAAGAGAACTTGGGATTCTCCCAGCTGCAGAACTATAAGAAAGAGCGGGAAGATGATGTCTCAGAACAGTATATTCAAGTGGTTCGCTTAAATAATAAATAACAACTAGTTCTTATAAAGCACATTTTACAATAACGTATCAATGCGCTTTACATTAGTGCCCTGGTCATTGGGTCAATAACATTCCTTTTTAATCTTTCTCAGCTCCTGGGGAGTTGTAAGGCCGAGCCACTGTGGCACTCTGAAGGCTCTTTCAATCATCATATCAACTTTTACCCTTGCAGGTACCCATTTATACCCTTGGTGAAGAAAAGTACACAAGTGTCATGACCGAGACCCGAACCCATACTCTGATGAGTTAATCACCAGGGGCCAATTTCATAGAGCTGCTTAAGCAAACAATTTGCTTAAGCACGAAAATAGCTCGCTTATTTTACACATGTTACTGGCCAAAATTTTATGCCATATACATTGCTTGTGACTGGTATTTAGCTGTTGTTTACTTAGCACAACAATTGAATGGACTCTTGGCCGGTAATCTGCTTAAGCAAAATTTTGTGCTTAAGCAGCTCTATGAAATTGGGCCCTGAACTTAAATTCAATGCTCTTAAACACTTGGCCATCACACTCTACTGACATTGGAAACAATGTAAATAAATAAATAGCGTACCTTAAGAAGTTTGGTCGTCTCATCTGAGTTGTTACAATCTTCAATAAGTTTCTTGACATAACCACCTCTTAGGAACAGCTGATCTGCTACTTGTTGTTGAATCGGCATGATGGATTGGATACAGACGTTATCACCATGGGGGTTATCAAGAGCGGCAACTCCCTGAAAAACAAAACAAAGAAACAGAAACGCTCACTAAAATATTCAAGATATCTGAATCTGAATCAGGAAGACCATGAAGAAACTTCAGTTTAGATGTTGGAGGAAAACCCCTATAGGGACAACCCACCCAGTCAGGCAGGGACTGAAAAACCCAATCCAAATGCAAGGCTCCGATCCAGAAAATAAGAAACCGGGTCAACAGAGGTAAAAGGCAGGGACCGCTGAGCTATTCTGACTGCCAAGATGGACTTGAATATTTGTGCCTATTCTACTGCACATCCCTACAAATCAAAAGGCAGAAAGAAATGAGTGTTTCCTCAAAGGAAACGCTCACTAAAATAATCAAGATTTCGCTTCACAAGACAGAGATAATGCCCTTAAAACTTTGTGTCATAACAATAATCTGGCATTTATAGAGCATCTTTTCCAGAGGCTGCAAAGAGCTTAGATGTGATCAAAAAATCTAAACCAGAGATGGCCCAAAATAAAAATCACTGTCGGCGAAACAAGTGTGTCTTCAGCAGTTTCTTGAATGATTCAAGTGAGTTTGCTTTTCTGCAGCTATCTTGAGGTGAATTCGACATGGCCGGGCCCACATTGGAGAGGGCTAGGTCTTCTGCTTTAGTGTTTGTCTGTTGCTCGAAGAGAAGGTTGTGTTAGGAAGAATGTAGGATGCGAGTTGGTTGATGTTGCGAGATTGAGGAATATTTAAGTAAAGTTAAGAAAACTGGGGGGGGGGGGAGGCAGGGGTTGTGTTAGATTCCAAACTTACCGCCACTGATGACTGAGTTAGTGAGCTGACATCACAACACCTAACTAGTTGAGACACGACGGAGTAGAGTTTGCCAAGTTCTGCATACTGGTACTTAATAGCTGGTCCGGGTCCTTCATCCAAAGCTACTAGCATGAAGGTTGATGGTACGTTCAGCTTCAGTAGTTGTGTTCTCTGCAAGGAGGAGGTCAAGAAAACGTGAGCGTGTAAGTACAGTCTTTAACTATAAAATCGTTGCGGTACCCGCTGCTAAAATATAGGTTTGGAACTGCCTCTAGCTACTGGGCATTCTCATTGGTCTAGTTGGTGAGACACTGCTCTAGAATTGCAAAGGTCGTGGGTTCGAATCCCACCCGAGTAATATGCCTGTGATTTGTTTTCACAGAATTTGGGAAAGTCACGCGTTCTTAACCATATGGCCATGACACGCCACATCATAAACAAATGAATTACAACAAAATTGGGCGGTAGAAAGTCTCACAGTTAACATCCTCGTGCGTGTGAAGGCTTCACTTGGGCATGTCAACCAGGTAAATTTTATATATCAGACACCTAGGTGCAAAGAACCAATACATGGTTAAGAATCTCACCTCTGGTACACCAAGGTTAGCATACATCTGGAAGAGATGGAAGTACTGTGTCAAGTGTCTTCCATGGTCAGAGACCTCCTTTTTAAGAAGAGACAAGACAGCATGGAGTAGATAGTCACTCAGGGTACCAGACGTCTCTGAACTTTGACCCACTGTGGAAGAGGAAAAACAAGAACAATCAGAACAAATTTTTCATCAAGACATCTTGTTCAAGTTACTAAAAATGTCACACCATCTGTACTGTACATGACTGACTATTTCTACAGTGAACTATTTTAAGCAATATCTTCTGCTTTTTGTTATAAACTACACTTCACTGCGGTAAGGAAGCATCTAAAATGTCAGGTACGTTCCCAAGTGTTCGGCTAGACCGCATCATTGGGCCGAAGTACAGGAGCAATCCTACATGACTCTCTCATTTCAAATAGATATCTAAAGGTCTGGTTATAAGGACCAAGTTCTTTCATCTGAATGACAACAGAGATCAGTGATAAAACCTGAAGAAGCCTGTAGGATTGAACAACTTACCATGTCCCTGTGGACTAAAGGGACCATCTGGCTGCGAGAAGTGAGCTAAGATTACGATGACTTTAGCAAACGCATTCCGAACCTGAAGAAATAGATAAAAATATTAAATATCAAGAGAAACAATATGACTTGACTTGAAGAGAGTTGGTTATACAACGGGTGGTCAGGTTGACACAGTGGTAACTATCCCCAGTTAGAATCACGCTGAGGGCACTACAGGGATTGGGTTTTCAGTCCCTGCCGGACTGCATGGGTTTTTCTTCCGCTGTTTTTTTCTCACATCTAAAACTTCCTTCCTTATCTTCACTCCATGGTGTTCTTGGCTAGTATAGTGATTAAGTTCTTGGCTTCACAGCCAGAGCAAATCAAATGAAATGAAATGAAAAATGACCTTTTGCAAATGAGAAGAGAACGATTTGTAATTACCTCTGAGCTCGGACATTCTAGGAGGTACTCTGAGAACCTTGACGGATGTGCAAAGAGAACATGTTGGGCAAACCACCGACGAACATTCCTGCTGCTCCGTAATAGAACATAGAGGGCGTCATACCACTCGGTGGCTGGTCCCCTGAAACATGAAACCAACCAGACGTACTAAGTTATTATATACATGACACTGGTTCCCTCACCTAGAAATAACAACTTGAGAAACTCGTCCAAACTCTGTTCAGTTAAATGCAGGACAAACCGACACAGAAACATCTGCATTTCCTCCCTAGTTTATTTGCTCAATCAATGAATTTACATTTTCGATTTGTATTTTTAATCTTAAGGTTTCACATTATAATTGCTTAAAAGAAACAATTTCTGTTACAAAAATGATGTTTGAATCAGATCTTGGTGATTTAAATGGTTGCCATCTCAACCCCTTACAATAAACAGCATCACAATGGTAACTCCAACCCAATGATACTTTGGCTAGGGATTTATAAAACCTGCAAAGAAAGGTCCATGGTTAGTAAGTTGTTTCTTACCGTAGTGTTTTCTTAGTATGAAAGCCAACACTGAAGAGGAATCTGGATGCTAGTTGAATACTAATCATGGCAAGCTCTTCGGCATCAGGACCCTGACAAAACAAATCAAATCAAATAGTAACACAGAGCTTGAATTTTGAGGAAACAATCCACAAGAATGCAGGGCTTGAACCTCAAAACTTGTACTGGACCAGAGAATTGGTTACATGACAGGACTCAAATGAGAAAATAAGTATCTACAAAGTTTAGCCATTTTTGGAACAAGCATTGAGAGAACATTTATCTCATTTTTCTTAAGGGCGCAATACTTCAATACTCAACCGAAATGAAAGATTGTATTTATTAGTTTAAAATGTCTCTGGCCTTGGGCTTTTGAGCCCTGTAATTTACTAAACAAATCATGCGGTCATCTGCAAGAGTTGTACAAGTTTACAAACACAGACTCAAGTGACATAGAAGGAAAACAAACTTGACAAAAACTTTTGAGAAATCATTGCGTACCAACTGGTCCTGTCCTTGAGGGATGTTAAACAGCACAGCATTACACGTCACCAATTTCCGGATAAACTGGAAGTATTCTATGCTGTACTGCATACGACTGTGCATGAACTGGATATTCTGACGTCGGACACGGCGTTGGATCGACGCTGGCATCTTCATCAGGTTCTTTGGGGCTGGAAAAAAAATGAATTAACTTTCATTAAAGGTCAGTTTATTTTCGAGGTAATGTGAAGGTATTGATAATATTATCAGCAATTTAAACAGGGAAATCTGTTGATTAAAATTTGTAATGTAATCTTTGGGTCTTTTGTGCATCCAATGGGTCAGATGCACATAAAGGAGGTTGCTCATTGGCCAATCATGTGCGACGCGCGTACAAATCTGTACATTTCCATGGTTTCATCATCGGTTTACCTCTAAGATGGCGGCTTGTTAACTTCATTGCATCAGGCCTATTCACTCCTTTACAAGCTAAATACTCTGTGACATTTGTTGATCATAACTGGTCCCAATTTCATGGATCTGCTACAGTATTTCACAGGGAATTTTCTTGTGCATGTGCATAATCCACATTACTAGGCATTCTTCGCTTACACAGCTAGCGCAGAAATTCGCTGCTTGCAAGGAACGGTGATCGTAAGGGCAGAATTCGGCAGTAAGCAAAGCCATGAAATTGAGCCTGGTTCCCCTCAGATTATCAACCCTCATGCAATATCATAGATAGAAAATGAGATTACTTACTGATGGTCAGATTTTCCAGTGCTTTATCGAGATCTTTCTTAGGCGGGTCCATCCGCTCGTAGAAGAGGATGTACGCATTCCACCAACGTTTCTGCCTCCTGTAGGACATCCTAAATGATGAATCAAATACACAGAAATGTGCTGCACCATAATCAATCCCACGACAACACCCAGGGGTCAAAGGTCAGGTCAGACTTAACGTTTATGCGTTTGACGAGTTAGTGTTTATACCAGCCTTGGGTGATCGTTGTTTTTCACATCTATTTGGAACAGCCTTCCACTCAAACAAGCTGATACTTGTTCTCAATTTAGAACACATGTCAAAACCCATCTATTTTTTTTCTCAATTTAGAACACATGTCAAAACCCATCTATTTTTTTCTCAATTTAGAACACATGTCAAAACCCATCTATTTCAGAAATCATAGCTTTCAAACTTTGATTGTCTTTGTGTATAGCAAAGTTCTTCTTTTGGCGCCAGGAGTGTTATTAATTAATAGATATCGAGTCCAACCCACCCTCAATTGAGTCCTGCCTGACACAGCAACTGCCTAGAAAGCACAGGATTGACATATTAGTTCTCTTGAAGACCGCCAGAGTATACTGATCAAAACGCTGTGACCAAACCAACAAGGACCAATTTCATAAAGATGTTTAGCAGAAAATGCTGCTGCTCAGCAAAGTCTGCCAAGCAAGAAATAAGTGGGGCACTGGTGGCAAAAGTATAAACTTCATGGAGCATTTGCTGGTAACCAGCTTCTGCTAGGCAGGATTTGCTTAACAAGATTTTGTGCTTACAGAAACACCCCATTCTTAAATAAGACGTACCTTTTGAGCATGTGATCAAACACCTCTCCCATGTATTCTCCTCCAAAGCACTGGTTCTTCATTTCCTAAAAAAAAAGAGGTGGACAGATTATGATCACAAGCGAACCTTGATGCCACCTCTGGTCATTCACTTCTATGGACACTGGTTCGAATTACTCTTGCAGTAGAACCTATGTAGAGTGCGTTTTCAGTTTCTACCCAATTAAGTTGAAGTTTTATACTAATATTTTATACTATCAACAGCTCTTTGTTGCTTGTTACTCCTGAAGAATTCTCTCAACCACATATTTAGAAATGGATAGTCAACAGCTTGGGTGGATTTCTCAAGATTTAAGAATAGTCTTATCAAGAGTTAGGAAGAGTTACTCGTCCTAACTAAGAACTAGCCATCTGTTTTGTAGATCTCCATCCAAGGACTAGTCCTAAGTTAGGACTAGTCCTAACTCTCTGTGAAATCGGTTTCAGGAGAAAGCAATGTCTCAAATCCACATTTGTGATGAAGTTCAGAAGGAAAGAGGACACTGTTTATTAAATACCTCATCATCATCCATGCGGCATTCCGTCACTTCACCGTCGTCAAACTTGTACCATTTCCCATTCAAATCACCATTTCTGTCATCAAGTAAAAAAAAGAATGACATAGTAAGTTGCACAAAGTTGTGTGGTTTCAGATGGCTAAATAAGCTACAGGCCTGAAGTATTTTAATGTTGAGTGAGAATTTACTTCATTCTCAAAACTATGTTACTTCAGAGGGAGCCATTTCTCACAATGTTTTATACTATCAACATTAAAAAATAAAAAAATTAAAAATGATTAAACATGAAAATAACTCAGGAGAGCTGGAGGCAGGAGTTGATATTCCTCTTCAAACAGTCCAGATTGTAGGTTGGAGGGAAACATCCACCAGGCAAGGAGTTCCACAGAGCAGCAGTTCGTGGAATAAAGCTGTTGGAATGACTCTTTGTTCTACATCTCAGCCAAACTAGAGTCCATTGCTCATTACCAAGTAAGTTGTTATGCTAACAATTATTTTGAGAAATTACCCAATAGTGTCCATTGCTTTTAATGGTTGATTAAGTGATCTTACCTCTGCAGTATGTAGGAGTAATAATGGCCACCACTGGCCTGGCCGCTGTGGACCACTACACCTACTAGACGATACCTCGTGCTGTGTGGAGTTTCTTCTTCATTCTCGTCACTGCTCTCTCTTTCATCATGAATTACTTCACCTGTAAACCACACACATAATAATAATAATAATAATCATAATAAATGTGAGGGTAGATATGTTGCAGAAGGCGGCGCTCTTTGGAACAGCGAGGATCCTGAGAAAGACCCTTGAAATCTAAGGCTATGGGACGTAACTCGACTCGACTATCGGTGTAGCAGGAAAATTTGTCCCCACAAACGGCGAACCGTGTACAAACTACTTCTGATAGTTTGTCAAATCCAGGACTTGAACTCACACCCTGGTAGGCTACTTTACATAACGCTCAAGCCCAATGCCTGCTTACCTTCTATTTTAGCGAGTCCAGCTACTGTGTATGGATCCATATCAAACTCCCGAGGAAACTCAAAGTAGTCGTTGAATTTTATTGCACATTCTCTGAAACAAAAACGTGACATAAAAAAAATTAGTACAAAATTGGGCAAAAATTGTGTTTGTATCCAAATAAAGGCCTGACAAAACAGCCCCATTGAACAGTACCCTGACCTTCAACTTAAACAAACAAACTTGGAAACCTTTGCTTTAACGCGTTAACAAAATAATTTGCACACTTGGACGATAAAATACATAAGAAACTTGCTGTTTTTACAGAGCAAAGAAATAATGGCTGAACGCTTACCTTTCCCAGTCGTAGTCAAATCTCTTGAGCTGGATAGCGAGGACACTCGGTAACTTTTTAATACACAACCTCTTCACTGTATCCACCTGAAGAAAACAAACACAAATTGTAAAACTCATACCATAACGAAGTATAACAATGGTTTGATTGAGAAAGTATTCAACATAAACAATTTCAAAAAAAAATTGAAAAATAAAAAGTGCACATGCCTTAGTAAAGATTTTCCTCCCAGAACCAAATTTCACACAGTTGCTTATCAAAAGATAACTTACTAAGCAGAAGATAACTTACTAAGCAGAAGATAACTTACTAAGCAGAAGATAACTTACTGAGTAAAAATATAAAATGCTAAGGACAGCACACCAGCAAAAGCCATTGTGTTTCGGCAGCTCAATGCAAATTAGCATCTTGATCTTTGACTGACCTTTTTGTTACACTTCTCGCAGTGGTAAGCGTTAGCGCCCTCTAGCAGATCCCCTTTGACATATTGTTCCAGGGAATCTATAAGATTCTGATGATTACGAATATCTACATTCAGAGTCGTGAAGGATTCCTCTCTCGAGTACCTGAATAAGAAAATAAATTTTCAAACTTCAATGTATGCTTGAAAGAATTACCTGATATCCGTTGCTTAAGACCCAAATTACCCGGGCCCAATTTAACAAAGCCTGTAAGCACAAAAACTTGCTAAGCACAGAGAAGAATTGCTTAACCGAAACAGGTTACTGGTCAAAACTACATTAAGTTTGCATTGTTGTGACTGGTGCCCCACTCAATCTTTGCTTACCAAAGAACTTAGCCAAAAGAACTTAGCCAAATAATTTTCTGCTAAACGGCTTTATTAAGTTAGGCTGATCTTCATGGCCTGCTTACTAAAGCATAGAATCAGCGCTTACGAAAAAAAAAATCATATTGAGAGTTAAACCTATTGAGACAGCAGTACTAAATTCAGGAAATACAGTCATTAGACTACATAGCATTTGAGATTACTTATGGTTGCTAAAATCAAAACAATTTTACTGACTATTTACCTGTGAGGACAGTCTTTACAGATTTTCTGATCAGCGAAGGAGCCACCAAGGACTCTAGCGAAGACGGCGTTGGCACCGAAAGCCTTCAAGGCATCGTCTAGGCTGTCTACTAGACTGTTGAAGAACTCTAAGGCATCATGCTGCTCTCGTAGATTCACAGGCTCGCCCCATAACCTTCAGGACAGAAAGAAAAGGAAGATTAACCAATGGTAAGTCTAGACAACATGCTAAGAGTGTAAGGACCTTGTCACACGAGGCAACTTTTACAGGCAACTTGGAGGCAACCAACTGCAGTGCATGCTACAAGACCATTTTGGTAGCACAAGAGTCATTTTTAGAACAATCTAAGAGCCTTGTTACACAAGGCAACTTTCACAGGCAACTTGAAGGCAACCAACAGGACAACTTTGTCAGCACAACAGTCATTTTTCGAACAATCTAAGGGCCTTGTTACACAAGGCAACTTTTACAAGCAACTTTTGAGGCAACCAACTGAAGTTCATGCCACAAGACCCCATTTGTAGCACATGAGTAATTTTTTTCAAACAATGTCCTACGATTCCCAACAAAATTAAGTCAACATTGAAATGTGAGTTGACATCTTCTTTGAGATTGACTGGAACTGGTTTTCTGTAAATTGCCTCATGTGACATGGCCCTAAGATTTTGATTCAAGATAGGTATTGATAAGGCCTTGCAAAATTATTGAGCTACCACTAAACTGTAGCACAGGAATTAGTCATGAGAATGATCATCAGATTTGTGTAGCGCTGGTATCTAGGAAATTTGACTTCAAGAAATACTCTGATAGGGTAAAAATGTCAGGCCATTAACTATTTGTTTCAAACAAATTCAAATTCAAATTCAATATTGGTTTATTTACATATAAAAACAAAACAAACAAAGATCTAACACTCCTCATCCCATAAGTCAAGATGTTCAATGAGGTAAGATGGAAGGAGAGATGTTCTCTTACTTGAAATGCTTCCAGAATCCTCTAGGGATATAGTACTGGAGCTTACTCTCAGCTAGATGTCCAAAGATGGCTTGTACTTGCTTCAAGACACACAGGTTGTATTCCTTCCGTTCTTCTTGTTTGGAGAGAATTGATTGCCCTTCTGGACTACCACTATGCTCAGCATCGCCAACGTCAATGTTAGTCTGTCAATAAATAAGGTTTGATAAATGATTATAAAGGACATCTGTAGGTCATCAAGTCAAGGAAACATCACCAGAGCCCAACTTCGTAGAGCTGCTTCAGCACGAAAAGCAGCCAAGCACAAAAAAACCCAATTTTGCTAACCAGAATAAGCTTACCAGGCAATATACAACGCCACATGTACTGAACAAAATAATTTGTAAATTTTTAATAATTCAACAGCTTTCAGAATAGCAGGATTTGGAATTAAAAAAAATGGCATTTGTTTCTAATATGTGAATAATTTGCTGTTCAATTTCCAGTGAGTGTAATCTCACCTCTGTGTCCTGCTTTTCATCACCAGAGAAGTCGTCATCTACATCTGTGGCTGCTCCCTCTGTAGCTAGAACAACCATTCGGATATCTGGCACCATGTACAGCTGCAATCATAGCAAAACATTCAAACAATGAGAACAGAAACAACAATAATTTGCTTTCTCGAAAACTTGACAACTAATGAAGCTGAAACTTCTACAGGTAGTTTATATTACATACATGTATCTTTATTCACAGTGAGTAGGAATTCATGTCATGGGCAAAAACTTGATCTTCAAAAGGAATCAAAACCCTTCAATCTATCCAACCCTCCTCACTAAGCCACCCGCCCACCCTCCTTTACTAATCCGGCCTACATCGACTCCCTTTACCTGTTGCAGGACAGAGTTCATGAAAACAAAATGCCCCAGCATTCTTCAATCCAGTCCTACACCCTTAATCTAGCCCACCCTCCTTACTCAAGTAGCCAACCCTCCTTAATCTAACCCAACCTCCTTCCTAATCTATCCTACAATCACTCCCTTTACCTGTTGCAGGACAGAGTTCATATAACAAGTTGCCCCAGCATTCTTCAATCCGACGTAGCCGTTGTTTGGTCTTGGACCAACAGGGGGTAGGTACTCCCACTCCGACAACGGCACCTCTGTACCTGCAAGGAGAGAGTCAAGACAGAAAAGTAGAAAATAAGTCTGCATGTAAAAAAAGACAGCACAATTTTATTGAGAACACAGGCTGATCTACATGTACACATAGTTAAGGCTTTTACAGACTAATCAGGCTTTTAATACCAAATTTTGCTGATTTTTCTGAGAGGCAAACAATCGAAATCAGACTATAGTACATGTAGGAAGCAGTGAGCATTTTCAAGAAAATGATTGCAATGAAATAGTAAATGGGAACCTGTGAGGGTACATAGAACTGGGTGCGATACATGTTTGGCAGTACAGGTTGTATACTCCAATTGATGGTTTAAGGAATGAAATATATGGCCCAGTTACCAGGGGTAATAATGTTGGAGCCTCACTGAGTGATGGATTTGGGCGCTTTATAAGAAACCACTATTATTGTTAAAGATCCTGTTTTTTGTAAGAACCGTAAAGTTTGAGTGCTCCTACCTGAGTAGTACATATCTGTGAGTGTCTCAGCAACCATCTTAAGGTTGGGTACACAATTGTTACATAGCGCCACCAAGAGGTCAAAAGCTGCGTTTGTGGTGGGCGGAGTGTAGCAGATTGGTCTGATGGGGTCCAGGGGAGTCTCAGCACCATTCTTACGAGTCTGGACGACTATCTTTGAAGCTGGGAATAAGAAGTCTTCCATCAGCTCCTAGGAGGGAAGAAAGTAGAAAGGAAACACAATTGTTATGGGCTGGGTTGGAATTTTTTTATTTTATTTACAAATGCAGTATCCTGAATGCCTTCAATGAAGACTCTGCTAGGGTCGAAACGTCATTAACCATGTTTTGCATTTATACCATAGGTCCAGTTAGCTTGTCATTTCACTGGTCCGCCAAATTTTTCACTGGTCAATATTTCAAATGAAATAGGGATGCTTTATAACACTGAACTAGCCAGCCGGACCACTTGGAGTGAACTCTGACTGGTCCGCGGGTGTTATAATTGGCCTCTGGCCAGCGGACCACTGTTGCAGGAGAACGCTGATCAACTTGACATTTAGTCTAAGCTCGTAACTTCAAGATAACTGTCTCACCTTGATAAGTTGACATCCATCTTTCTTGGAGCCAATTTGAAATTTCTTCTCTGACGGCATGAAGGCAAGAAGTTCCTTAGAGATACCTAGATGACCTTCTAGAAGACCTTCCTCGCAGTAATTCTCACCGGTACTCAAGACAACATCCTGGATGGGAATCGGAATTATAAGATATACTCATTAGGTGATATACAAACTAATTGTGAATACACTGTGTGCAAGCCTCACACATATCGCGCTCCGGTCAGCAACTAATTGTGAATACACTGTGTGCAAGCCTCACACATATCGCGCTCCGGTCAGCAACTAATTGTGAATACACTGTGTGCAAGCCTCACACATATCGCGCTCCGGTCAGCAACTAATTGTGAATACACTGTGTGCAAGCCTCACACATATCGCGCTCCGGTCAGCAACTAATTGTGAATACACTGTGTGCAAGCCTCACACATATCGCGCTCCGGTCAGCAACTAATTGTGAATACACTGTGTGCAAGCCTCACACATATCGCGCTCCGGTCAGCAACTAATTGTGAATACACTGTGTGCAAGCCTCACACATATCGCGCTCCGGTCAGCAACTAATTGTGAATACACTGTGTGCAAGCCTCACACATATCGCGCTCCGGTCAGCAACTAATTGTGAATACACTGTGTGCAAGCCTCACACATATCGCGCTCCGGTCAGCAACTAATTGTGAATACACTGTGTGCAAGACTCACACATATCGCGCTCCGGTCAGCAACTAATTGTGAATACACTGTGTGCAAGCCTCACACATATCGCGCTCCGGTCAGCAACTAATTGTGAATACACTGTGTGCAAGCCTCACACATATCGCGCTCAGGTCAGCGTGCCTTTGCCAATGCTGCACCCGCCATTCTGAAAAAGGTCCCTGCCACACTACGTCAAACAACATTTTTGAATATATGGAAAGGTTTGCGTTAACACCATGTAATGACAATCTCTAAATGAGTTGTGGTGGTTTTGAAAGAAATGTTGGTTTCAACTCGACGTTTTGATCAGTGAAATGTGAGAAAGTAAGAAATGAAGTCCCATTTGTTTTGCAAATTTTTCTCTTCACATGTTGGGAACTATTGTGCCATCCTTGGGTTTTTTATTATTTATGCGCCTTGATTGTTTTTTCGCGGATGTGCGCATTATAAGTCCATATTATTATTATGACCAAGCCCCCTGGGGCACCTAACTCAAGTTATGGTGAATAAGTCATCGGAGCATGGGTTCGAACCACAATCTTGACACTTGTGTCCTTCAGCGAGATGGTTTACTTTAGTTGCTTCTCTCACCCAGTGGTACTCCGTCACCACTTTTAATCTGCTGCTCCTTGTTAGACATTGACTAAAAAGGTTTATCCATGAATGAATCTAAAGACTAATCCAGATTAAGCTTACCCTAATCTTCTTAATCCAGTCAATCTCATTATTAAGGAGTATTTCAGCCTGAGACATGGCGGTGCTGGTAGCGAAGGCATAGTTGAGCAGACGACAGAGCAAAGAGAAATATTCTGAACAATGCTTGGAATGGTCCTTGGCTGTACTCTGTAATCAAAAATTAATGAAGAAATAAAATTTTATTTAATGCTCAGTAGCCCAGCTTGGCTAACCGATTTTCTAAGTAATGAAATAAGATTTTCAGCAAAATTATGTAACCAGAAACACTCATGCAAAAAAAGTGGACTCTAAAACTATAGGGTGTGATGGTCGAGTGGTTTAGAGCGTCAAATTCAAGTTCTAGTGGTTAAGTTATCGGAGTGGGGGTTTGAATCCCAATCATGACACTTTTGTTCTTGAGCAAGATGCTTTACTATAATTGCTTCTCTTCACCCAGGGGTATAAATGGGTACCTGCGAGGGTAGAGGCTGATATTGTGAGAGAAATTTTTTTGGGAGTGCCAGGACAGCCTAGGGCTGTATACTCCTCAGGGAGCTGAGAAAGATTAAAGGAATGTTATTGGCCCATAATGTAAAGCGCATTCATACACTTATCATAAACTGCTATATAAGAACTAGTTATTATTATTATCATTATTAACATCGATTAAATACTTATTATAAATCAAGATTCTTACCGGAAGAACAGTAAAGCTGAGCGTGATGAAGAAAAACAGCGGTTTATGTCCGTTGGAGCACTTGGTTGCCATCAAGAGAAACTGATCCATAGCAGATATCCTGATGGGTCGACTCTTAGACAGTAGAAGGAGGTCGATAATAAAACATTGCCAAGGTTTATCCTTGTTGAGGGCTTCTAGAGCGGCTGGACACAAGGCTAGACAGACGGAGAGTACCTCTAGGGCTTCACGACATAATGCAACGTCTTCACTCTCTGGAATTCTAGCGTTATCCTGGGTTTATGAGAAATAGAAGATATTGTAATATTAATAAATTTATTTGGTAAGAACAGGATCTATAAGACAAATGTGAATTACTTTCACAATGTGTTTATTTGTTGAACCCATTGAAATTCTGAACTGTTCTTACAAAGTTACAAATAATCTTCCACAACAAATATTTAATGGCCTGATGTTTTGATCCGAGCAAAGTCTTTCTTTAGCCTTTGAGAAAGACTCTGCTGGTCGAAGCGTCAGGCCATTTACTACTTTTTGCATTTATACCGTAGGTCCTTTTGGTTGGTAAGCAGTTTGCAACAGATGATTCTATTTTCTCATACTAATCATCTAGTAAGAAAATCTCAAAATACCTTTTCATAGCCTTTGTGAACCTCTTCATTGGAGCCATGTAATAGATGCAGACATCCACAACCGGCTGACCAGGCTATCTTCTGCACTGCTTTGACCACACTTAGATCTGGCGTGTCTATCTTTGCCTAAAACAAAAAAATTAAGACGAATTTCAAGGTTATAGTTCAAGATTCACCACCAGAAATGGCCGACAGTTCAAAAAATATTGGTTCCTTTTACTCACCCCTTCAGCTGCATGTCTCCCTAGCCTAACAGCAACGTTCCTTAGCACACATTCAGCGTTAGGATTAGGTATATGCTGCAGTGCATGCTGCAACACCACTGCCTGGTTGTGAGTGCTTGCAGACACCTGAAGCTGTGGAGATTGGGATCCAGAGTCTGGCTGACAAGCCTCGGCAACGAAGGCGATCTTAGCGTAACCCACCGTAGTTAACATCAGCTTAGCAATCTTCAAGACAACTTGGAGGGACAGTCTGACAAGAGTAGGAGACAACAAAATATTGTTACTTTCTTCTACAAGAACTTGAAAGTCTTTTACATCCATCAGTTTCTTTCTTTAAACTTATTAATTTATAAACCATGTCTACTTGTATAGGGTTGTCAGGTTGACGTGTAGTGGTACCTTCCTCATCTTTCACTTCTGGGACACGGGTTCGAATCACACTGGGGGCACTACATGGATTGGGTTTTCAGTCCCTCGGGACTGCATGGGTTTTCCCTAGAATAATTCTCTAGGGTTCTCTCACATCTAAAACTGAACATTCCTTCCATGTCTTCTCTTTATGGGGCTCTTGGCTAGTACAGTGATTAAGTTTGCTTTTCGGACAGTCCTTACCTTCACAACCAGAATAAATTAAATGAAAACAATTCTTCCAAGGCCTTACCCGGCAGGCAAGATATTATATATTTATCAAGTACAATTAATAGGAATATGATAAGTACCTTCTTGTGTCCGTGTCTGCGTTGGGAAGGAAGTTGTTCTTGGTGAGCATACTCATAACGCACATAACACCACCGCTCTTCAAGAAGTTATACTGCAAACAAAGTATAAACAGTTACAAAATATCAATTTGTGATTAATCTAAGCACGGTCCTCACCTCGTTCTATCATCATAGTGGTACAAATGCAATCGTGGGTAATCTTTTATTACGAAACAGAGCATGGTATTTATAATATCGCAGACAAGCATTAATCACTTTTCATAACTAGAAAGATTGGTCTCTCTTGATAAATATAGTTCAGTAATATATCCTGCTTAAGTAGAAACTAAATCTTGATGTTTTTACCTGGAATTCAAAGGCAGACTCTCCATGTGGCATGTGAGCAGGCATCAATAAGGAATACACCACCTGATCAAAAAAGAAGAAGTTTTGTTTAGTCAAAACGTCAGGCCACTAACTTTATTTTGCTTTTAAACCAGAGGTCCTTTTGATAGGAAAGCAGTTTGCAACAGCTATATCTATTTTCTGAAAAGAAAAATCCCAAACAAAGGAAATCAACACAATTGACACTTTATAAGTTTGTGGTTAATAAAGCTAATTTTAAAGGTTCAAAAAGTAATTTAATGGATCAAGAATAATTGTTGTCAATACATAGTGCAGGGAATTAATCTTACCTCTAGATGGTAGAGTACTTGTGATTGCGAGGAGCCAAAGAACAGAGATTCTAAAGATGGAGATGAGGATTGTTCACCGAGTTTTGAATTGTGCTTACACACTTCATTCAACATATCCACAGTTGCTGTATCTGTAAATAAAACAATCAATATTCAATAATCAATAAATAGTCAACCATGATCAATGTTCAATCAATCAATATTAATCAAATTGATTTATAAAGATTAAAGAAAACATGAGAACCTTGTTGGTAGATAGTGCGCTATATACGATTTTGATATTATTATTATTTACCAGATGGGATGATTTTGAGGAGAGCTCTTGCACCGTCTCTAAGTGGATTGATCTCCAATGAACATCCCATATCAGCAAGATGAAAGATGAAATCTGCGTACTTATGCTGGGTTGACATTAGCTGAAATATCACAAGAATTAATCAAAACTTTAGAATTATGTTGAATCACAAAGTGTTTTGGCAAATCTCCCTCAGCAAGACTCCATCAAGGGTCACAACAAATTGTGACCTCCCTTGACCTCATCATTGAAGGTCATTCACTGAGTTAATTAACCTCTTACATAACACGCATCACACTTCTGCGCACATACTGTCCACCATTTTGTCAAAATGAACACCATCTGTAGGACCCCCGTTACAAATCTCACCAGGGAAACTGGGTTTACCCTGGATTAATTCTCTGAGGTCACCATCTGTAGGACCCCCGTTACAAATCTCACCAGGGAAACTGGGTTTTGGATTAATTCTCTGAGGTCACCATCTGTAGGACCCCCGTTACAAATCTCACCAGGGAAACTGGGTTTACCCTGGATTAATTCTCTGAGGTCACCATCTGTAGGACCCCCGTTACAAATCTCACTGGGGAAACTGGGTTTACCCTGGATTAATTCTCTGAGGTCACCATCTGTAGGACCCCCGTTACAAATCTCACTGGGGAAACTGGGTTTACCCTGGATTAATTCTCTGAGGTCACCATCTGTAGGACCCCCGTTACAAATCTCACCAGGGAAACTGGGTTTACCCTGGATTAATTCTCTGAGGTCACCATCTGTAGGACCCCCGTTACAAATCTCACTGGGGAAACTGGGTTTACCCTGGATTAATTCTCTGAGGTCACCATCTGTAGGACCCCCGTTACAAATCTCACCAGGGAAACTGGGTTTACCCTGGATTAATTCTCTGAGGTCACCATCTGTAGGACCCCCGTTACAAATCTCACTGGGGAAACTGGGTTTACCCTGGATTAATTCTCTGAGGTCACCATCTGTAGGACCCCCGTTACAAATCTCACTGGGGAAACTGGGTTTACCCTGGATTAATTCTCTGAGGTCACCATCTGTAGGACCCCCGTTACAAATCTCACTGGGGAAACTGGGTTTACCCTGGATTAATTCTCTGAGGTCACCATCTGTAGGACCCCCGTTACAAATCTCACCGGGGAAACTGGGTTTACCCTGGATTAATTCTCTGAGGTCACCATCTGTAGGACCCCCGTTACAAATCTCACTGGGGAAACTGGGTTTACCCTGGATTAATTCTCTGAGGTCACCATCTGTAGGACCCCCGTTACAAATCTCACTGGGGAAACTGGGTTTACCCTGGATTAATTCTCTGAGGTCACCATCTGTAGGACCCCCGTTACAAATCTCACCAGGGAAACTGGGTTTACCCTGGATTAATTCTCTGAGGTTTCTCTCCCACATCTAAAACTGAAACTTCCTTCCTTATCTTCTCTCCGTGGGGTTCTTGGCTAGTAAAGTGATACACTTTTCTGAGAGTCCTTGGCTACACAACCTGAATGAATAAATGAAAATTAAATTTATGTTTTTGCGGTGGCTTACCACTCCCGGTAGACTTTTCTCGGCTTCTACATTGGGTCCTTCAGAAGGATGATGCGGGGAACCAGTGGAGGAATCTGATGAGCTGTCTGGTGATGAAGGCATGTTGGTACCCACGGGGCATAACTTGGCTGTAATCAGCTGTGTAACAATGACAAAAGCAGAGTAATATTTACTAAATGTAAACAAACAAAGTATTTTTTGTGATTGGTATCTTGCTATTATTTGCCTAGCAGAAACTTTCTGTAGCTCTATGAATCTGAGCCCAGGTTTGGAACCAACACACCTAACGACTTGGCTGCCAGAGCTGAATAATGTAATAGACTTACCGTTTTGTCTCTGAGAGGAATTTTTCCGACTAGCCTCCGATCTTCCGTTGGGTCTAGGAGCTCACCGTTCACATAAAGATCAACTCGAGTTGTCGTCGTATTAGCCTTGACTCTGCATGATAAAATAAATCAAGGGCTAATATTAGTAGTAATTATAATTACAAAATGTATAGAGGACTTATGTTTCTAAGCGCTACTACCAGACTATTCAGATTAATAAAACCCTTTAAAAGTGTAAAAAGTGTTGAATGAAGGTGGCGCTTAAATGTGGGTGGAAAGCTTGTTCCAAAGTGTTGGAGCTATGACTGAGAAAGCACGATCACCAAAGCGTGTCATTGAAAAAGCAGGCCAAGGGGAAAGCTGGAAATGAGCAGCAGAAGAAGAGAAAAGGTGTCTGGTAGCTGATGATAGTGAAGATGAACGAGGATGAACTGATGATAGTGAAGATGAACGAGGATGAACTCTGTTTGACTCATGTTTGACATGTCAAGAGTATGATAGTGAAGATGAACGGGGATGAACTCTGTTTGACTCATCTTTGACATGTCAAGAGTATGATAGTGAAGATGAACGAGGATGAACTGATGATAGTGAAGATGAACGAGGATGAACTCTGTTTGACTCATCTTTGACATGTCAAGAGTATGATAGTGAAGATGAACGGGGATGAACTCTGTTTGACTCATCTTTGACATGTCAAGAGTATGATAGTGTAGATGAACGGATGAACTGATGATAGTGAAGATGAACGGGGATGAACTCTGTTTGACTCATCTTTGACACGTCAAGAGTATGATAGTGAAGATGAACGGATGAACTGATGATAGTGAAGATGAACGGGGATGAACTGATGATAGTGAAGATGAACGAGGATGAACTCTGTTTGACTCATCTTTGACACGTCAAGAGTATGATAGTGAAGATGAACGGATGAACTGATGATAGTGAAGATGAACGGGGATGAACTGATGATAGTGAAGATGAACGAGGATGAACTCTGTTTGACTCATCTTTGACATGTCAAGAGTATGATAGTGTAGATGAACGGATGAACTGATGATAGTGAAGATGAACGGGGATGAACTCTGTTTGACTCATCTTTGACATGTCAAGAGTATGATAGTGTAGATGAACGGATGAACTGATGATAGTGAAGATGAACGGGGATGAACTGATGATAGTGAAGATGAACGAGGATGAACTGATGATAGTGTAGATGAACGAGGATGAACTCTGTTTGACTCATCTTTGACATGTCAAGAGTATGATAGTGAAGATGAACGGATGAACTGATGATAGTGAAGATGAACGGGGATGAACTCTGTTTGACTCATCTTTGACATGTCAAGAGTATGATAGTGAAGATGAACGGATGAACTGATGATAGTGAAGATGAACGAGGATGAACTCTGTTTGACTCATCTTTGACATAATAAGAGTATTCCTGGTTTTTGTTGTTGATGTATCCAAATATTGACTCATTGAAATGAAAGAAACTGATTAGTTACCTGAGCAGTATCTGCCTTCTTACTGATGCTAAAGATTCATTGGTATGTGACCATATATCAATATCGTCACCCTGACGTCCTTGGTTTGGGAATCGCACAAGTAGCGTCACATGTTTGCCTCGATGAGCTCTGTCAAGAAATAAAACAATCAAGGTGAAATAGTGTCTTAAAGAGATAAGATCATTCAGCTAAGAGTCAACTTCTTTGAGATGATACAGAATGTCATGATGACAGCAGCCGCAAACACCTCAAGATATGACCTATCAACTGCTTGCGAGGACATAGATCGCAGCTTTTATCTGCTGATGGTCTACCATTTTCCGAGTTAAAAATACATGTAAAGATGGTGTACATCTAACTAAGCGCACGAGACCTAAAAACACACCATAGCAAATCTTGCAACTTCCATGACCAATTTTGCCCAAATTTTCACAGATTTGTTATTGCATACCTGTGTTGGGATACACCAAGTGAGAATACAGGTCTTTGACAATTACCAAAAGTTTATCCTGCCTTTAAGCTCCACACTGACGGGAAGATCGTATAAAAAAACAACTTGACATACCTGGCCATTGGCAGGATAGTTCTCTCCTCAGTATACTCCGAATCATATTCACTGATGTACTCTCTGAGTACCGTCAAGACTCGAGTCATCCTCACCGCCTCCTGCTGCACCTTATCATTTCCATCTTTATCTTCTTGAAGGATACGGAGAGTATCATACATCGCTTTCAGACGATCCATACAGGACTGGATGAAATCCTCATGGATGTCAACCTAGGGGGTAGATTACAAAGTTAATTATTTAATTTTCATTTTGTTTAATTTATTTTGGTTGTGAAGCAAGGACTCTCAAAAAAGGGAACTTAATTGTTGTGCTGGCCAAGAACCCAATGGAAAGAAGACAATGAAGGAAGATTAATTCTAAGATGTGGGAGGAAGACAATGAAGGAAGATTAATTCTAAGATGTGGGAGGAAAACCCAAGAGAATTCTTTATCCGGATGTAACTTTGACATCAGCGCCTTGGAGCAAACTGTAAGGTTTGGCGCTTTATAAATTTCTTTTTGATTGATTAATTGATCTATTAAATCGGGTTTGAACAAAGAAAAATTGAATTGAACGGTTTTTGAACCAATGACCTCCAGATTATTGTGCCGGTGCTCTACCTACTGAGCTATCTAGCCTTACATTAGTGGTCTCCCTATTAAATTGCTGAAATAAAAACTAAGAGTCAGCGGGTAACTTGACGTACCTGAGCACCTTGTAACCTTGGTCCTAGATTGGTGTTGATCTCCTTCAACAAATCAATGGCTCTATTAGCGATCTCATCGGATGCACAGAGGACGACTCTCCAAAGGTAGTCTTGACCAATCAGCTCTAGGTCGTCCATCAGGTAGTTACGTCTCTTAGCAACCAGTTTACCCTCCTTGGAATTCACCGCTTTGAAGAAACGATCAAAACACCTGCAAACAGGACACAAGGGTTACCAACATTGAAGAAACGATCAAAACACCTGCAAACAGGACACAATAACTTTCATAATCGACACAATATATTTTAAAACAACTGAAGTTTCTTACATGATGCCATTTTCCGTTAGTAGAGAAGGCTCCAGTTGAAGGATGTTATTCTCAAAGAAATCTTTGTTGATCTCAGGATCAAGGTCAGGCTCCTCACCCATCAACTACAAAGAAATTAGAAGTAAAAGAAAAAAGGCTAATTTAATAAGATTTTACAAGTCAAAATAATGAAAGAATGGCAGTGTGGATTTTGAAGGGTCTATAAGCAATATCTATGTTTAAGGTACTAAAAAAAATATATTAAATTTTTTTTTAAAAACATTTGAAAAGAAAGCTTACATTAGAGAACCATTTGAAACACGCTTCCCTGTCGCTGACGTAGACAGAGTTTTCAGCTAAGCAATTCCAGATCTGTTTAGCCTGAGGGGCACACAGCCACAGCTGACCATCTTTCAGAAGGAACCTGTAAAAGAAATTACTCAAAAATTACCTCGTCAACCTTGAGACGTGCAATTTCTCTTAGGGAGGGACACACTACATCTGTTAATTTCAAGTAGCGATATTTATTGATGTGTATGTGCGTCCTACCCATGCCGGGGCTCAATTTCATAAAATTTCTTAAAGCAGAAAATTTTGCTTTAAAATGTAAGCAAACCTAAGCAGGGAACCAGTCACAAACTGTGCAGGTAATATGATACTTTTAAAGCTAGTACCGTAATTTTCGGATTATAAACCGCGGTTTATATGTTGATTTTGACATTTTTTTGAACTCCTGCGGTTTATTCTCCGGGTGGCTTGTAAGCCGACGTATAAATATTTAAGAGAAAAAACGGCATTTTTTAAAAGAAAGATCGTTTGTAAAATATTCTAAATAATTTATTTTTTTTCTTAAACGAGAACAAAAACCTGCCTGTGTGATGACAAAATCCTGTTGAAAATCCCACCACAATTGTATTCGGATCAACCGCCCTCAGCTCCCCCTCTCAGCGCAACTCGGGTTAGACTAGACTGGTGCCCGTCTATTTATCCTAGCGATCTCTACATGCTGACGTCAGACATTCAAGCTATACTCGTGTCTCAGCGAATTAGACTTGTCCCCTGTCTATTTATCCCACGATCTTTATATACTGACGTCAGACATCCAGGCTACACTCGTGTCAGCCAGCGGTTTCTTCAGCTCAACCAGCACAACGCAACAGCAGAATGGTGAATGGACGTACGCAAAGAACTATGCCGCCCCGGGGGATCAAACAAAACGTGTTCAACTTGCCCTGATTGTCCAGTAACATTGGGAATTTTATTTCCAGGCGGCGCAAGTGCGAGGGCGTAGTGCAACCCGTCGGCGAACATCGCTCAATACGGTGCCACCAACATCTGTTGTGCCACCAACATCTGCTAGCTTTACGAACTCGCATGTGTGTACATGTGCTTAATGTGCACGCTGCAGGATACATTACTACACACACGCTACGTCCGTCCGCCCGTCCGTCGTTGCAATATCTGTTGTGGATCCTCGTTGTGGGACTACAATAAAAGTGAGGGAGAAACACCGGAAAACCACTTTTCTTTAATTCCCTTATTGAAAGACCCATTTCAACCTTATTTCCCGTCTACTCCGATGTTTAATAAAAGTGAATCCCCTGTCCTTGTGATTACGCAAACAATAAGGTAGCGCATTTTGTTTCATTACCACCGCTATACAATAAAAGTGAGGGAAAAACTTCAGCGGTCCCCATTATTATTTCTTTTATATTTTGTAAAGGAATTTTGCATGTTTAAAAAATGTTCCTATATACATTGTAAACAGAAACAACAGTCATAGACAATACTCTCGTTTGTGTTGTGGTAGCCCTGAAAAGGACTGTTTGGTTTTGGTGTTGTCTATTTTCTATTTAAACAAAACGGAAGGCAAAGGATTCCTTGAATATAAATCTTCGCACTGTTTCTTTATCACTCACTGCTTCTGCAGACGAATCCTATGTTAAAACGATGGTCCACGCACTGTCTGAAGTTAGTTTTTATTGCAACACAAACTCACTTACCTACAAATAAAGTAGGATTTAACTTTGTCAATTTTTAAAATTGTTATTGGATTTTTTCAGTATCACAATAATAAAGGTATTTTCAGTTGTAACTTTCATCAATAATTATCCAACACAAACAATTATGTGGTCCCGCAAAGGGGGTGCTGCCAGTTTACAGAAATAATGCTATCCTCTAATAGATCATTTCAATTACGATCAATAGTGTAAACTTCAATACATTTCCACTTTAATTACGACGCAACTCCCACGTTGCGGCAACTATACAAGACTGACTGATGTGCCGCCCGCCTGTCACTGCACATCGTCACAAAGAGGACCGCAAACAAGCACGGCCCCTATGTGTTCACGCATGTGGTGATTGGCCGTTTGATGATTGGCCGTTGTTGATTGGCCGGTGATAGTTCCATTCATAAAATCTTGGCTAGACTTCGGACGGATCGTGTAGAGCGGCTGCCCATTGTACAACGGGGAGCTTGAACGTCTGACCCACGCTTTGAGGCCCGGGCCCAGTCCAACTTTTGTCAACAGAGGGCGATGCGATGCAGGGCAAAGTTCAACTTTGCATTGTCGACTGATCTTTGATTCACGGACAGTTTGTTGCCAAAGAAGTTCACAAAACATATGGTCAACACAACCGATCATCAAATCGCAAATTCTTGAAAAGGGTTGTTGATGGAAAAAAAATATAACTCAGGACTGATAGTGTGAGATAAAAAAATCACCCGTAACGTGGCAGGTTTGCGTACTTCACTTCCGTGTTTTGAGGTTAGTTTTTCATGTTTTTTTTTTTTATTTTGATCGCGGTTTATACGCCGCGCGGCATATCTGCCGACACCTAAATATTTTTTTGTATATTTTGAGGAAGTGCGGTTTATACGCCGCGCGATTTATAATCTGAAAATTACGGTAACCCTTTTCAAGTAAGTAAAATTGTTAAACGCATGTTAATTTGTTGTGCTTAAGCATGTTGCATGTTGTCATGACCTTAGTGCCCCCCTTCAAAAGTTTTGCAATAGACTTAAAGATTTTCCAATGGAAGTGTGATTTGCAAAATAAAAATGGCCTTGCCCTCTCAAAGATTAAATGCCATGCCTGCCTACCTTAGATAATTAAGTCTCTCTTGCACTTGTTGAACGTGGCTGTACCGGCTGTCTGTTGATACATCATGGGGGTCAACCTCTGGGTTTTCTGAAGGCAGAACAAACACACCGTACGTAAAGTAAACAATCGGGGAAAAAAACATTGTAAAATAACAATAAATAAATGACTTCTATCAGTGGTGGATTCAGGGGGTGTCACTCCCATTAAAAGAGGTGTACTACCAAGCACAGTCTCTCATCCTTTATTGTTATATTACCTTTAGCGATCTGCCTGGCATGGTTCATATAACTGGATAAGTTCTCAGCTACTAAGGTGACGAGGGAGTGTTTCTGCTGTAGCATGTTGATGACGTCATGACGATATTGAACATGAGGACAGCGCTGGGCGTGGGTGTAGTTCTGGGGTGCCTGGAATAACAAGTTGCAAGAAAACAATTAAAACAATGTTATTAAACAAAGATGCTTGGTATAACTTATAGGTATCCCTTAGATTGACAAAAGATGAAAGGATCACAAATCTTTTATAAATTCAAATTTTTGGTTGAACAAAGGAAAATTGACAAGAGCAGGGTTTGAACCAGTGACATCTGGATTAACACGTGCTCTACCACCTGAGCTAGAGTTATAATATCTTTGTTCTGGGGACAATTTCCAGTTTTTCGACATTACTTGATAATATTATGATAAACTTATTGCAAAAAGCATGAAAGTATATGCAATATTGAGTTCTAATGTCAAAATGTGTCACCATCAAAAATAACTTTCCACATCCTACACCAATGTATGAGCTTTAAGATTCCTGTAGAAAGTCCACAAGATTAAAAAACAACTACCATTGCAACTAATGGCAAATTTCTAAAAAGCTATTCAACACAACTTGGTTAACTATTGTTTCATTCAATGTGCTACAGAGTCAAATGGATGCATTTCACATTCCCAAAAAAACAAAACTCCAACCCTATTAAAAACTACCCAAAAACAAGAAATAAAAGCAAACCTGGAACTTCTTATAAAACATGATTAAGGTAAGTTTGTTACATTAACATTGAAAGGTTTTAACACTCCAACCTACACAAAGCGTTAAATGATAGACAAAAAGCTTGACAATTTTATGGTTCATCCTAAGACTTGGAAAAAAAAACCAGGCAACTTTGTGAAATCAAACCCATCACAAAACTTCCAAAATATCAATTTCAAATACCAACTTGAATAAAACAACCACCATACAATGAGATGTACAAGTCAAAAGTACCATCCCCCAAAATGAAACCAGTTAGTAAAACTTTTCATCCTCAATAAAAATTTGAACTATCTCTAACAAGAAAATCATGTCTCAAACTCATGCTGGATAATAAAATCATTCAAGAAAATTGAAACCAACATAAAAACAGGACAACAAAATATTTTGGTGAATTCATTACAATATTGAAAACGTTTCTTTCCAAATATGAGCAAAACTACAGTTAGAGAAAATCGTACAAAATCTCTTAACCATCTAAAAAAATCTGAAAGCTGGGAAAATTATTCTTTGAACACCTACCTGGTTCAGCTGACTAGTGCGCTGCACGATTAAAAGGATAATAGATTTAAACAATGTGGGAAGGAGTGTCCATACAGGTTCTAATTATTAGTCCTAGAGGTGTCTACAGTACATGTGATAATATGGTAATTTATATGGTAACCTTCTTCTGGTCATCATAATTTTGTTGTGCTTAGCTACTCTTCCTGCTTAAGCAGCTCTATGAAATTAGGCCCCTGGCCTTATACTTGGAAATAAAGGAGGCAACTTGAAAGAGGGAGAAATGCCCTCTGTTAAGCAGAAATGGCCTTGCCCTTACACGGACAAACCACCAGGCCTGAGTGGAATAATTTAGGAGACTCACACAGAAGCTTGTAAATAATGTGAACATTCAAAGATCTGGGTGAACCAACGTTAATGTACACCAGGATACTAGCCCTATATAGGACTCTTCCCCTGTGCCGTACACAGATACTGTCCTTTAAAACTAAAGTGAAAGGCCACGAGGGCTAGACAGGAAAACCAACATTGATTACAACTTATAAGGATGAAATCCTCTTTAAGATATTTCCCGATAGATATCTGAAGACTTCTTACCTCTCCAAACAAGCAGCAAATCTCTTTGATTTGTTTCAGCGCTGGTATAACCCACTTGTCCTTCCGTAGTTCCTCAACGAATTGATCAATCCAACGGATCTTCTGGGCATCTCGGTCCTGCTTGGAAGAAAAAAAACAGATCAGGAAAATGGTTCAGGTGTCTCAATTCCAAAGTAAAACTTGTGTGATTATAATAAGGTTAACTAATACCTCATATGTAGACTTTGAAACTTTGCATGGTGGGAGTATAATTAGGTGAGGCTTGCTATACATCATGTGTGAATCACTTAAAGTATAGTTGGTTCTGAAAAGAACCAGTGGTTAACAACTCATAAAACCTCATAAAAATGTATGTCACAGTTTCTGCCCAATCCTTTAGTTTTCAATAAGAAACCACTCAATGATAATTGATTCTGAACAGGGATTCATTTATATATTTGTTTTTATTTCGCATATCAAAATAAAAATTGTGTGTTGGAAGAACATTTTCCTCCTGATTTTCATCAGCCACATTTCTCAGCACGACATCAAAATAGAAAAGAATCACTCAAAATTAAAACGCCTTCATTTCTTACTTAGTCAACAATATCTCAGAATAAATTCTATGAGATTGATTTGTTTCTCCCCACTCTGACGGCTTTAAGGATTACCTGTGAGCAGCTATAATCCAGAATCTTAGTATGAGCATGTAGAGCTTGATCCATAATATCCGTTGGTACATCCTGCTGATGAGCTAAGGCCCACAGTAAACCAAGTACTTTATGTGCCATCACTCCATCTTTGTCATCCTCGGCTAGTCGACGGATTAATTCTAAAAGTTTCTCTCGTTGCTTGGTGGAGGCGGATGACCAGCTCTCCTGGAAGAAGATTGTTAGGAAAATCAGAATTTGAAACGTTGCATAGTGGAAGTATAAGTAGGTGAGGTTTGTGGTAGCACCATGTGAAAATCTATGTTGAGTAGTGTCAGTTCTTAAAAGAACCGGTGGTTGACAACTCAACGATTCATCAGCATGCTCTGATCGTCTTCAGGAGAATGTTAGGATGAAGATGTGTTTCATGCCTAACAAGGAACACATCTTCTTGTCTCGTCTCAAATGTAATAATGGCAAGTAGCAAAAAACATCAGATGATCAGTCCTGCTCCAAACATCCTTTTGAAGTCGCATCTTTTTCCCATTTTTCACCCTTTCCCCAAACGGACTTAATTTTCTAGCATTTTCACTTCATCCTGGGACCATTCTTTCTTTCAAGATAAAACTTAACGTAGAGCTTAGGGATGAGATATAGCCTGATAACTTACCTGGAAGCAGTCAAACAAATGGTCCAACTGCTCAGGAGAGAAATCCCAGGCTAGCTTGGCAAGAAGATCATGTACATTCTTGACGATGGCTTCGTGTTTCCCAACCTAGGAATGCAAACAAAGTAATAATCAACTTAAGGATTAAAATGAATTTAAGGTCTCAAATTTTGCAAAACCGCAATCAGGAAATTATGGTACTGCAAATCCATATAACCAATGTTTATCGGTGGGCCATTTATACAATCTTTGATGTGTCGGAGGGTTTAAAGCACCGGACTTGAGTTTGGAGCTTACATGGCTGAAGGAATGAAATGACAGATTTTACTGCTGTAAGCCAAGATTATTGTTGTTCAAAGTCCGAATATATGAATGTTGAGTCACAACCACAGAGATGCTACTAAGCAAACCTGCTTTGAAAATCTAGCAGGAAACTGGTCATAAACAGTATACCTCAATCCACAATCTATGTTTTTGACAACTACAATAAAAGGCGCAGCTAGAGTTAAGCATATTTTAGGGCCACTGAGATGTGATCTACTATCTTACCTGAGCTGCCCATATGTTATCCAAGTCCTCCATTGTCAGAGCTTTCTCTTTGATCACAAACCTCAAGATCTTCTCCAACTTCTCAACATACTAGAGATCCAGAAAGAAATGTACGTTAGATATAATCAAACTATTATCATAAAAGTTACTTATCACACGAGGCAACTTTCACAGGCAACTTTGATGCAACCAAATACAGTACATTTAACTTTTAACTTTTGACATGACAGGAAGTGATCTAACCTGAGGTTGATGAAGACTGTCCCTCAACACAATAGAAAGCACTTGGTTCTCCTGAATCCATTCCTGCAAGTCACAAAGAAAGTCATGTTAGTACATCTCACAAGATCATGTCTTAAAAGGTCATGTCTTAAAAGGTTGTGTCTTACTTCAGGAAATCTGATTCAGTACAAGGCTGTAAACTAAACATCCTAACAAGAAACCGACTTGTCAAACCAAAACTTGATATCAATTTTCTTTTAAAAGTTGTAAATCTAGATTAGGAAGCTTTTAAAATTGATTTATACAATTCATTCATTTTATTTCATTCATCAATTCTAGTTGTGAAGACAAGGACTCTCAGAAAAGGGAAATGAATCACGAATGACTGTACTAGCCTACAACCCCATGGAGAGAAGACACGGAAGCAAGTTTCAGTTTTAGATGTGGGAGGAAAACCACAGAGAATTATTCCAGCTAAAACCCTCGCAGTCAGGTAGGGACTGAAACCCAATCCACATGGTGCCCAAAGCGTGAGTCGAACCGGAGTCCTAGAGGTGGAAGGTGAGAGGGAAGATACCACGGCATCAACATGACCACCAGTACATTACTTTATTTCATCAAAGTGTTTCAAAGACTCGTTGTAAATGGAGGGATGAGAGGAAACTTACAGCCATTCTCTCCGCAGTCAGCCACTCTTCCTCCTCCATACCACTGTGTTTATGAGTGTAATATGACACGCTGGCTATCACCTTGTTCACTTCATTCAACGCGTTCATCTTGCCGTTAAATGAAGATATCTGAAGAAGTCTACAAGACATTGGGAAAATGTACAGACAGTTAAGATGAGACTGCATACAATTGAAGATGTGGAGGGGTACGAGGTTCCAATTAGATCAATCTGCTTACCGAAAGCACTTACGAAAGCAGGGGCTCACGCTTACATCAAGCGTATTTCGCAGGTTAGCAGGATATTTTTGGTTGTGCGCATGGGTACACCACATTACTAAGCATTCTTTGCATACACAGCTAGCGTAGAAATTCTGCGCTTGCACAGTAAGTGGAGTATGGTGATTGTAAGAGCAGATCCGGCGGTAAGCAGAGTCATGACATTGGGCCCAGTTAAGGTCTGATGCACAATCACTGTAGACAATCCAATATGTGGAAGAGCTGTAATCAGCACTGCCAACGCTTTCACTTCATTTAATTTTTTCTGGTTGCGAAGCCAAGGACTCTCAGAAAAGAACTATAAAACCGATCCTCAAATCACAAATTCATGAAAATGGTTGTTGATGAAACAAGAATTCATAACAACAGAAATAAGGGGATAAGACTGTCCAAAAAATATATTCTGAAACTTAGGGGATAAGACTGTCCAAAAAATATATTCTGAAACTTAGGGGATAAGACTGTCCAAAAAATATATTCTGAAACTTAGGGGATAAGACTGTCCAAAAAATATATTCTGAAACTTAGGGGATAAGACTGTCCAAAAAATATATTCTGAAACTTAGGGGATAAGACTGTCCAAAAAATATATTCTGAAACTTGCGGGCCCCCACAACTTTGGTTGACTGACGAAAAAGTTACGGGAAACCCTTGTCAAGGTGTAGGATTAATCTCTACTTACCTGAGGATCATCTTGAGACGAAACATCTCCAGATTCTTGATCTTATCCTCTTGGTTCGTAATCCTGGATACCAGGTTCTTCAGAGACTGTGAAATAGGGGATTAAAAAGAGGATCAAGTTATTGGTTTACAAATGATGGATTTAATCCCAACAATCTAACTTTGGGCAAAAAAGATGTTTTTAAGCGCCGTTTACTCAGTACTTTCCAGAGTTGTGAACAAAATCCACAGGCAAATCACTTGTGTGGGATTCGAACCCATGAACTTTGCATTGCTAGAGCAGATGTCTACCACTAGACAACCAAGCTAGCCTAGTGGCTAGAGGCAATACCTTGATCTCCTGTCTTTATCCATCAAGTCTAATCACAGGCTTTGACCTTGCAAATCAATGATTTCATTGGAGGAATTTACGCTGGTGCTACTGTCCAACTACATGGAAATTACATTGTTCAATGTGACACCAACCAAAAGGTCAAAGGTACATCTGCAAGAATCTTAGCAGTAATGACTTACCTTGATGATTGAGGTGAGAGCATCGTTCTTTGCCTCGTTCTTGGATTCCTTCTTCAATTCTTCATCTGTTAGATTGTCCAAATAACTAACAATACGATCCTGTCAAAGTAAACAGAAAGATATAAAACCCACATGTTATGATAATGGTTTGGTGTATATAGGGTGTGTATCTCATCATACCCGTATCCACTTATTTCTGACATTTACCGCATGAGTTTCAGTCGTAAATTAAGAGCTAAGTGAAATCTTTGTACTTACCATGACTGGCATGAAATGGCTCAGGATTATATGTGAAGTCAGTAACTCATAGCACTGTCCCCATGGCCTAAGAGACAGACAGAAAAAGAAATCAAGTTTAAACTATTATTAAAACTTCCCATTTGTAAATTTTTCTTCCATTTGATTTGTTGTAATTTTCCCCATACGCTATCATTCATCCTGTAAGAGCTGGTCATGGGCGACAGAAACCTCTTACAGGGAAATTGTGGCATATTAAATTGAGAAAACCTGGCATCAAGACGAGTGTGGGTGTGACAATGGTTCAAGGAGCACAAACTAGTGCATGTACGATGGGCACATTCACATTGGCTCAGTGGTTTCTGCCCTTGCCTTTCACCTCTGTGGACCCCGGTCCGTTTCCCGGACCAGGACCTTGCATTGTATTCATGGTATTGGTTTTCCAATCCCTACCCAACTGCTTGGTTTTGTCACTAATAAGTTTTCCTCCAACATCTAAAACTGAAATGACTTCTTTGTCTTCTCTAAACAAAAAAGGTGCGATATACCCTTTTGATGCTTTGTCAACTATCAGGGGTGAGAGTCATTACTAATGAAAAAGTATGAAACTTGGATATAAATTCAAAAGGTATGTTGAAATGATGGCATTTCCTACCGTTTGGTAACCCCTGGGGTTATAGATTTCAAGGAGCTTTTGGAAACAGTATCCAAAGCACTAGAGAAGTAGACCAATGAGCAGGATTTATTTAGTTGTGGCCACAAATATTGTCTAATTTTCTTCACCAGGCCGACATAAAAAGTCTGAATTCAGCCAAAAGTCTAAACAATCTCATCCCTGCAACTATAAATTCAGTTTCAGATCATATTCAGACACACTGACTCACCTTAGCAGTGCATGTATGATAGGTACATTTAACGGCTGGGTCTCATTCAAGAATCTCTTCATAAGAATATCAAATCCTCCCAGAGAACCAAACTTGTTGACCAGATCCACTAACCAGCCCTAGAAAAAGAGAAGAAATGTCAGCAATTTCATTTAAAACTCTGTCCCAACAACACACCCATACAGAAGAACGTTTTAACATTCTTCAATTTAACCAACATCAAATTCATATTTACTTACTTTGGGGGTTCTTAGATCCGGAGGTCTGGCAAACAATTCATTGCTGTTCATCTGTAAACAAATATATAAACAATAAATAATATGAGAACTATAAGGTAGTAAACCATAGTTACTGTACATGGGAGTTGAGGCATTGCATGGTAAGCAATGTATAACTTAGTTTTTGATAACACCTTGTGTGTGTGTACTTGCTGGCTAAATTATGTTCTTTAGTACCTTTTTGATAAATGATTCAAAATTGTCTTTCTTGGCTAGTATATAGTCCACATGGACCATTGTCATTGCCACCATCTTTGACATGTCCCCTGACTTCACTTACAATAACGGGTCCTGATTGACATCATACCAAAAAGGGACCAGATTATTTTGACCTTTCAGTCTCGCTTTGGTCTATGAAAGAAGAGCAAACAAGATGGCAGTACAGTTAATAACAACATAAACCACTGGTTGTATGAGAAAGATTGACCATTAGCCCCTAGTGGGAGTTTGCCAAGTTCCCTTGACAACAACCATACAAACAAAAATAACCTATCAAACAAACAAACAAGCCTACCTGTGAACCTTGTGGGACGGTTTCTGACTGGCGTGTGCCGTTGTAAACATGAAATCTGAAAAAAACCATAAGTTACTTCATCAAATATCAAATCTTAACTTAAATCAAGCATAAAAAAAAGCAAATTTCCATGTCTCAGACTTTATTTCCCAAAATTTAGGAATGGTTTAAAAAAAGAGTGATTTTGTAGACTTACTTGCAGAGTGGGTTTAGTGCCATAGCTAGAAGATCCAGCAGAGGAAACCAGTCTTGATCCAGTTTGGCTAGACATAGCTCGATCAGACGTTCTGTGTTCTTCATAATACAACGCTGTTGTAAAAAAACAATGATAGAAAAATCAAAATAGGGAGCTGCAATGAGAGAAACTACATTTGACACTGGTAAACAAAACAATTTGGGTGATAGCCACCAAGTCAAACAATTTGAAAATAGGATCTCAAAGCAAACTCACATGGATCTCAAACTTCCAACCGCTGACAGCTTCATCTGTCAGAATTTTTGTGAAGGATGTCGTCAGGCCATCCCTGAAAAATCGCTGGCATGCCTCACTGCGTACATCAGCTCCTGCCCGAGAGAAAAAACAATAAAACCACCATTATCTTACAGCAACTTGGATATGTCTATATCTTCCAAAAGCTGAGTTGTACCTCATCATCACACTTAGGTCTCACACATAAATTGTACCTTATTCAGATTCCCAAACTGAGGAGGTACATGAATTGAGTTCACATTATCAGAAAATGCAAAACAACTTCCTTTGAAAATTGGGTGATTTATTAAATCACCACTAAGCTGTCTTATAATTTTTCAATCAAAAATACAATACTAAAACATCAACAATTTTAACCACCTAAAATAAAAACCCTCCTGACACAAACACATGTGTTCTCATTTTTTATTAGTTCTGATTTAACAAACTCATTTAGAGCCAGGGTCCTGCCACATATAGGGCAAAACAAAGTTATCATGTTTAATTAACCTTCCCGCCCGCTTCCTTTTTAGAGGCCGCCTGCTTTTTTAGTAAAAAAATATATATATTACATCAATTTTTTACGATCCCTGATAAAATAAAAAATTAAAAACTATTTTATATTTTTTTGACTTTAAAAAAAGGCAGGACGCTAAACATGTTTTTTATTTGCCATACGGAGACAGCAGAGGGACAAGCGCCGAGAATGGGACAGATTCGACGCGAGACAAGAAAGATACTCTCATCGGGACACTGAGAGGAAGTCTTACAAAAGCGATGGAGCGAGAAGAGACGATTCTAGGCGATAAATGAAATCAACTCTTTTTTTTAAAAGTAACAATGAATCCACAAGACATTGTGTAAATATACACATCTAACTAGGTTTGATGACAACTTACCTTTCTTGCAGAGGATTATAGATGACTCCAGTAGCACCTCCAGCTCCCCCTTGGGTAACACAGGCACGACCCACCGAGGTTTGTTGATCATATCATCCAACCTATTCAATTCCTCCAGAGGGAATTCTGGCTCTTCTAAATCCACTTCCACATCGCTGTCTCCACTTCCTCCCTGTGGTAAAGTAATGGACATCTGCTACATGAACTCAAGGGATATGATCGATCGAATAATGTATGGCCTCAATACATGACTTTAACCTCTCGACTAGAATTCTCTCAAATGCTTTTGGAATAAATTAGCCTACAAACTTAGGTTTTAACTTACAGTAGAAAAACATCACCATACTAGCATTGATTGCAATTGATTGCCTTGACTAAAATTATGCGCTTATGGGTTCCCTTTAAAGCCTGTGATTCTATGAGTTATAAGCGCTTAAGTTTATGGTAAGCAGAGCCATGAAATTTGAACCAAGTCAGATGCAGTTAATGCAACACATGTACAAGTAGCTTATACATTTTAACAACAATCTGTACCAGTTTCATAGAAAATACTGCTTAGAATTTTACAGGGATAACCAATTTCTGTTGAGCAAGATTTTCCTGCGCTTAGCATTTTTTGTGCTTACAGGTTTTATGAAATTCGACCCTAGTCATAGGAGAATGAATAAAATAGAGATAGAAAATAAGAAATATACGAACCTGAGTTGGTGGTTGTTGTGGACTCGACGGTGTAATAGGCTGAGACGGTCCCGGGGTCTGTGGCTGGGTCTGTTGCTGGGGGTTCGTGTCTGTAGCTGGGTTACCCTCTGACCCGGAGTCCCCACCCCCTGTGGGACTCCCTCTCATCCCTACTGTCATGTTGCCAAGGGGGTCAGAGGTTAACTAAGCCGTGGTGAAGACGAAGGATGGGGCAGTGGTCAGACTGTTAATGGTGGACGTAGTATGCTTTAGGTCATATCAGTACGGTCTGTAGTCAAACAGAAACAATTGTTTTCACTTGTCAAATTCTCCTAAATTTTTTTTGCTTCTTTTCGAAACAGCTTTACTTAATTAAAGGTATTGTACAGGATGGTTAGAGCTGACATTACAATAATATATTCGCAGACAAATGTTCCTTGTCCCAGCGTTTAAAGGCAGTGGACACTATTGGTAATTGTCAAGGACTAGCCTTCACAGTTGGTGTATCTCAACATATGCATAAAATAACTAACCTGTGAAAATTTGAGCTCAATCGGTCATCAAAGTTGCGAGATAATAATGAAAGAAGAAAACACTCTTGTCACACGAAGTTGTGTGTGTTTAGATGGTTGATTCATGGTTGATTTCGAGACCTCAAGTTCTAAATCTGAGGTCTCGAAATCAAATTCGTGGAAAACTACTTCTTTCTCGAAAACTATGGCACTTCAGATGGAGCCATTTCTAACAATGTTTTATACCATCTACCTCTCCTCATTACTTGTCACCAAGAAAGGTTTTATGCTAATAAATATTTTGAGTAATCACCAATAGTGTCCACTGCCTTTAAGATCATGCTAGAAAAGTGCAAAATTAAGCGATGCATGTGGGACTGCACGTCAACAGCCAGGAACAGCCACATCTGAGGCGATTTGTGCATTAGAGTATCAAGATCAACCATGAAATACCAAACCTGTGAAAATTAAGGGGCTAAATTGTGTGTGACAGGCCTGGAGGTCCATCTATTACTGTATGAGAGGGCAAGGCCATTTTCATTTTGCAAAGGACACTTCCAGTGGAAACTTTTGAAGGTGCCAAGGCAACTACCTATCATAAAACTTTGTACAATCTGCACAAACAGAAGCACAAGATGAATCAGCCGATGACTGTGGGCACAGTATAGTAAAATTCCATAAATCTAAAATTTAATAATAAAAAAAATAGAACAAGTGAATGAAAAGGTCTACAGCAATGACAAACTGAATGATTTTGCTGACTGGTTGGTATTCTTTTTTTAGTCAAGGAGGTGTTCCTCACTTACAGCCCCACTGTCGTGAAACACGAACAACCAGCGGCAAGGAGGATCGTGGACTCAAAAAAGACAAAACTGTTCAATTCAATTCCAAACAATTCACTTTATTTCCAATTACAAACAGGGTTGAGGGTGTTGCAACAGCACAGGTAATGATCATGCACATCAGTAGACATACATGTAAATGGCGTCGACATTTATGTCTACTCGAGTGATTGTCAGCCAGGAGATTCGAGCTGGCACAATTATTTTTTATTTGCAATAATGTACTCTACGTCATAGAATAGACAATTTGTAAGCAACAACTGGGGGAAATGTTTGCCAAAAAAATCTGTAAGTTTCTATTTTATTCTGAAATCATCACACATTCTGATATAACTAAGTATGTTCGTAAGAAGTGGAGGGGGTTCAGCACAAAAGATGGAGCTAAGTTTTGACATGGTGACTCCTGACTGAAGAAGTCATGAACTACATAATGGAGGTAGAAATAAATAAAGTAAAATAAAATACAATTTTCAATTGTATTTTTGAGACGTTCAAAAACAGCAATAAACATCCAAATCAAATAGACAAATACTTTCGAAGCCTTCAACAAAATGCGTGGAAGTTCTTCACTGTGAAAAGAGAGGTAGGATATGACTGACTATGACAAGTGCCATGAAAAAATTGTGACGGATGCGTAGCAGCCATCAAGAAAACTTGATTGAATTGAAGTCTCTAAACGTTATCAAATTCAGACGATTTCTTGCAAAATTACACCTCGTTAAGTGTAACTGCCTTAATATCCCAAACTGTACCCTTTTATGACATATTATTATCGAAACATCTTAGTATATTTACCTTCCTCTATGTTGTCTCCTTTGTAGTTTTCTTCTCTGTAAAAATGATGGAAAAATCAGCTGGAAATGACTGATAAACAAGAAAACTACCGTCGGGTATGCACCGTACTTTCCGTGACATAAAAATACGTCATGGGCTAATCTATCCGGCACTCAAAGTGAATTGCCTTACCCTAAAAATATATTAATTGTTACAAAATTATTAATGTAAATCAAAATTTGCACCAAATATTAACATAATACATACTATAAGTATAATTTAGTTTTAAAATATTCCAGCTAACTTAAAAATATTATTTCCTCTCAAAACAATGGGCTTCTACAATTTTATTTTACTAGCAATACGTGCTTACACATCAGGTGAGAAAATAGTCTGGCATACAACCGCTGGTGACTTCCTTCAAAATGCGTTCTCAGCGAGAGTCGAATACAAAAAATCAACACCCAAATACGATCGTTAGAGGCGTGGCCCAGACATGCTCCAGAAGTTATGATCGGCTGGTGGCGCTGTTCCCTTTCTAAAAAAAAAAAGTAATCTCCTGGGATAGGTGCGATGTGGGGTGTGGTGGGTAGGCGGGTAAGAGTGGGTGCCCAGGGAGCATATATTTTTTCTTCTTCAGAATATTGTTTTTTTTACGGTAGTTTGAACGGTTCTTTTGTCTTATGATAAAACAGGCATTATAAGTTAGTGTGAAGGGGGTCGAAGTGTCTCCTGGCGCCACACTTCTCGTCCCATTCTGGAGGTAGAGTCCATGCGCGCTCCCTCACAACCATCGGGCCGGAGTTATAGTTTGTTCATGGGAGATGAAAAATGTAGGGCCATATCGAAAACATAAAATATTGAACTCTAATTAATACCAGGCTTAGTCTTGCGGGTTATATAGGCCTAATTATATTATAAATATCAAGTAATAAACCAGAAAGGAAATTTTGACCAGGTAGATTTGTATTCGGGTTTGAACCCATAGTTCTCCCTTCAGTTTCGGATACAAATTTAATTATTATGTCAGTGTGCACTACACCAAATAGACCATAACCCGTGCGCCAAACTGGAAACATAATGGCTACCCTTAAAATCTTGTTGGTCAATGTTAGCACCGTTACCTTTTGATGTTCCGCTTTAACTTGGTCACTTGGCTTGATAAGGTGGAGGGATGCTTCATAAAACTGGCAGTTTAACGGTTTTGGGAAAAAAGGTTCGCTAATGCTTTTAGGGGGTAATTCGCCGAAATGGCAAACGGCTGACCTGCCAACAATATTAAAAAGAAATCTGAAGTTTAGTTGTCTGAATAGTAAGTAATAACTTTATTGGTTTACAATTAGAGGCTGGGCGACTTTAAAGGAACACGTTGCCTTGGACCGGTCGAGTTGGTCTTTGAAAAGCGTTTGTAACCGTTTTTTATAAAATGCATATGGGTAGAAAGACGTTGTAAAAGTAGAATACAGTGATCCACACAAACATGCCTCGCAATTGCACCGTTTTCCTTTTACCTCGTCGACTAACACGGTCGGCTATTAATTTTATGGGAGTCAATTGACTCCCATAAATGGACGAACGTGTTAGTTCGCACAGTAAAAGGAAAACCACGCAATTTCGAGGCAAACTTTGAGTGGATCAATGTATTCTACTTTTAAAACATCTTTCCAACAATATGCATTTTATAAAAAAGGGTTACAAACGCTTTTTATAGACCGACTCGTCCGATCCATTAATTTTTAGCAACCTGAGTATTGTTATTTTTTAAATAAAAAAAAAAAGTAGCTAGAAAATCGTTATCGTTAATTTTCAATACCCAACAAACTGAACGAATACCCGAATGGCGCCACCTAGTGGTAAGAACAAATAATTATGGCTAGAGTGCACTCGTCACTTTCGTTGACAAGACACTTCTTCAACACTGGCGTTCAGATGAAGCCACTTTGAATTATTTTACGTACACTTTAATACAGACAAGAGGCCCCAAACGAGGTTCAGTAAAATAAAAATGGAGACCCAGAGAGGATTTCCACCTCGTAATCAATCAATCAATAAATCTGTAAAAAATTTGAGGCGCAAATTTATGGTAAAATCAGCCAAGAAAATGAGCCAAAATCTCTTTAAAAGTTTGCAATTGAAAATTTTCAAAATGGCTGCTAAGGGAATGAACTTCCCGAATCATTAAGATACTCGATGGTCGACTAGTTACTACTACTACTTCTTGGATTCTTCTGTATCCATTCAGTCCAGCCACCGGGGTAATGTCTTGCTCTGAGAAAAAAATGAAGAAGAAGTTAAAGAAGAACAATGAACAAACGTTTTAAAAACCATCAGAAAATCACAGGAAACAATTAACCATAAAATCATCAACCCAAATGACCCGACGTCATCACAAAGATTAGGCCCACATGCTTTAGAAGAGTAATACAGCGCGCTGGATAAGTTTTAAAGACGTGCTCATTTCCCCAATTCTATTGGTATACTTGAACTTGGATCTTGTTGAAGTCATTCTTTCAATGGTTTTTATAATTGTTTCAGGTCTGGAACTCCATCTGTTAGATGAGGGAAAGGCCGTTTTCATTTTACAAAGGCAACTTCCATTGGATAATCTTGAAGGCTATGGGAAAGTACACCAAGGCCCAAACCTAGGCAACGGAGGCCTTGTTTTACCTAGGCCCTGTGGCGATTTAAAAAAAAAAAAAAAAAAAATGTTTACAGCCCTGAGCATTTCAGTATTATATAATAGGACGATTTGTTCTTTATCTATCAACTTCAAAACTTACTTTGTGTAACCCAATGCCTTCGCTATATTTAGCGCCTTCAAACTCCGGTTGCCAATCCTACAGGTGAACACTACATTATCTTGTGTCTTTTGGGGTTTCGGATGCCCATATTTGGCAAGAAAGGCTTCGTCTGAAAGCTGGAGTGCCTCTTCTAATTCTGGAACTAAATAATTGAGGAGAAAACAAGCGAAAGGCTAGTTAATAGACTTTGGTTTTGAATGCATGATGGTATGGAGTGGTTTGGTAAAACAGGACAATGTTTGAATAGACGTACCTGGAACATGACATATATTCTCGATGATTGTTCCTGTCTGAGCTAACTCCGGAGCGTTCCGGACTTCAATGAGCTGCAAATCACCACTCTGTATTCGTTTGACTAGCCCATCGTAGTAAACATTCTGCTCGTCTTCAAGTAACGGGGACTCCATCTTATCTCCTTTCTCCATCAACTCAAACTACTGTGGGGTGAAGATTATTCTGGGGTTCGTTTTGGCGGTCGTAACCAATAACTGTTTCCGTTGAATTGGCTATTATTATATATTGGATGATCACTGGCCAGTGACAGAAACAATTATTGGCTATACAGCCGCCAAAACGCACTCCTGTCGGTTTCAATCTGCAAGATTATTTATTTTTTAGTAAGAGTGCCAACAGTGTCGGTATTACCACGCTCTATCGGCTTGAAATCCGGTGACTAAAACATTGACTTACTGTAATTTCTCGAGATTATTGTGTGTGAAACAGTTGGTGTACAACAATTACATAAGAAAAAGAACAAAGTATTTAGTTTTTAGATAACAACTTATCGGCCCACTGTAAAGTCCACAGTCCACTCCAATTAATTTGTAAAGCTGCCATGCTTTCGAAACTTATGCACACAAAATTGCTGCATGGCTGCTTTCCCCGAGTGGATCTTGGGTCTCAGGTGAGGGGTGAAAGGGGCGGTGGTAGACTTGGTTCCAAGTCTCTGATCGTGGCTTTTAGTTGTCCTGATTATAGCCGCTACAAACAGCGCCCTCTTGTATAGTCTATTCGTGGCTGGGATGCAGAGGAATAACCGCGGTCTAAGACTTGAATCAAGTCTAGTGCGGTGGGGGATATTGGGGCCTTTTTGTGTGTCCCCCCGCAGGGCGTGGTCATGGGTGGTAGTGCGAGTTGGGTCATTTTAACACCGTTCCCTAAGGATATGTTTACTCGACAATGTCCATAAGGCATGATACAGGGGTGGTATGGCTGACCAAAACATCTTTTGGGAACAGTCTCATTAGCACTGGAGTGGATCACAAAAAGCAGGATTTCTTTAATAAGGAAAAACAATGGCCACCAGGCCGACTTGGAAAGTCTGGATTCAAATAAAAGTCTTGTGTTTCTCATCCCCGGATTTAGCCGTCTGACAAGGTTTTCGTTACTTGGACAGTTCGTAAGCAGCGGAGCGACTGGAACGGGAGACCACGCGCGCGAGTCCGCACGGCTTCGCCACTGCGTGCGTGGTCTCCCCTTCCCTCAGTCGCTCGGGATCGCGGCTCTACGAAGCTACCCACGTCACGAAGGCATTGACAAAAGGCTACACTGGGTAGGTTTAAAGTCAAAAGGCAACAGTGTGTCTTGGTCAACGACACAGTGAACTTCAGGGATTCAAACCCCTTCTACCCACTACAAAAACTTGCCGTGTTGCTCACAAACACAATACGTAACGATAGTCATATTATTTCTCAGCAAATTTTTATTCATAATGTGTGTTGCATCGTTAAACGTTTCACTGCACACATAAACATAATGATTAAAATGGCGACGTGTTAACAGCGAATTGCACACACTATTAAAAAAGCAGTGCAAGGCTAAACAAAACAAAATGGAACGACCTATGCCGAAAACCTACCTATAGAAATCACAACCGGCGTGTGTGTACTGTTTACAAATCGTATCAGCGTGTCGAGATTGGTGGTGGGTCTATAGACTCTCGTTTGTCTGCTGCTGCGACTATAGGTCTTACCATAGAGAAAGGATTCTGAATAGGTTCAAGGGTGACAATTACTGAACCCGCACATGACAGTATAATTCAGACAGTAAGTGAAGAAAGAGATCTTGGGGTAATCATCCATCAGTCACTAAATGCAAGTACCCACTGTGCGAAGGCAGTCAAAAGCGCATTCAGAGCCCTGGGGCTAATCAACAGAACCATTACGAACAAAGACAAAACAACAATCATCAGACTGTACAAAGAACTGGTTAGACCACACCTAGATTACTGTGTACAGGCGTGGAGGCCTCATCTTCAAAGGGACATTGACCTAATAGAAAGAGTGCAAAAGAGAGCATTGCGAATGATTGGAGGTCTATCTCACCTAGACTACGTTCACAGACTCAGGGAAGTGAAATTGACCACCCTGGAGTGCAGGAGGCTGCGAGGAGATCTTATCGAGACCTTTAAGATACTCAGGGGCCTTGAGGGCTTGAACCCTGAACACTTCTTTGATTTGTCAACCGTGCAGCACAGGGGTCACCAACTTAAACTGTACAAATCAAGATCCAACCTCAACCTCAGGAAGTTCTGGTTTAGCCAGAGAGTGGTCAACTACTGGAACATTCTCCCTCGAAAGGCAATTGAAGCTTCAAGTGTGAACATTTTAAAGGGACATGTGGACAAAGCGGAACAAAACACAAGTCTAGACCTACCGAAAATGTGAAGTAGAGACTTGTTATGTTATTTTCCACACATTTTCAATGACTCATCAGCTTTTGAAAACATTAAATGACCACAACATGGAATTCGAACAGAGACCCAACGCTTCATCAGAATTAGCTCTTAGAGCTGATGAGAAGAAAACATTTCTTAACAATTGGCTTCTGATAAAACGACGATTGGAAACCATTCCGATTAAGTTATAAACAAATGAATCAAAGACATAATACATCAAACATTTAAAATATGAATTTCCATGACTAGCCTATTGACCCTTTGCACGCGTGTCACACGCGGCGACTGACGCCACGCTTCCCATGTTGGTGGGCAAGTTAGGTTAACGTGTCGCCTAAAACGCGCACTTCACTGCATAACGCACATCATACTCAATGCATAGAGTTATATATGAAATTGCCCACCAGTATGACGCATTCAAGACTTGTCTGATGATGACGTCAGGTGAAATGGGTCAATAAGATAGTTTGGCTGGTCGGTAATCTTCACTCGATAACCTGTGCTTAGCTAACTGCTTTATTTTAAAAAGCACCTTTTTAATAACGAAACTGTAATCAGCAGAAAGAAAACAAGGAAAAGAACAATAATTTTTGTTTAACCCACAACCAATGCTATAACCCTCGACACAACCGCTTTAAAACCGATTAAAGTTCCATGAAAAACCTGATTATAAACTTTCAGTTTGAGCAGGTAAATTCTGGATTAAAATTTCAGTAACCAAGATTAGTTTGTTCTCCCGGAATCTTTCCAAAGTCCTCTACTCTTTAGGGGATGGCAGGTTGTTCATTCTGGCCCATTCCATCCACGCACCAGGATAGTGTCTCGCTCTGAAACAAAAAAACATGGAGTTGTGAAAAGAATCAATTGATTTAGTTTATAATGAAAAAAAAAAAACCCAGTCATGATGTAAAATACACTGTACACTGTTTTTCTTTTCGAATCTTCAAAGCATGAAATGGTCAGATGAGGTTTTGCGGTGACACCAAGTAAGAAATCTCTGTTGTGAGTAGTGGTGGCTCTGAGAAGAGCCGGTTTGTACTGCTCAACGTTTCGTTCTGTGTGATCTGACTGTCTAAGACATTATTTTCGACGCAGTGTTTTCATTGATGTGTAGTTCGCGAGATCGTTGAGCAGGTATAATGAATTTTTGAAGGCGGTAAAACTTCACGAAACTAAAATGATATTTTACTTACTTTTTGAATCCCATGTCCCTGGCGGTATTCCGTGCTGTCAGGCTCCGGATGCCTTTCTTACACGAAAAGACGATGTTTTCATCCGTCTTTTTAGGTTTAGGATGCCCATATTTGGCCTTGAAGTCCTCATCAGACAGTTTCAGCGCTGCCTCCACCTGCAGTACTGTAAAAAAGCAACAAGTGAAAAAATATTTAATTTATTTAATTGGAATTATTTGAGACTGAAATGATACGTTTGTTCAAATCAGAAAACATACCGTTGCTCTCTGTCATTCTTGAATGTGGGCACAAAAAGACCGAAGTGAAACATCATAACTTCAGTCTCTCTCCGACATTCTTCTTGTTCTGACATCAGCTGCGTGAACTTTGTTTTCAAAATACGCTTAATAAATAATTAACTCAAGACTTTGAACAGAAGTCAATTCGTTACATAAATGACTGTGGCTGACTACGGTGAAAGACTTGGTGGTCAAAGACAATCATAAAGAGTGTCGTCAGATACAATCAATAAACCAATAACAGTGACAACATGTCAATGGCAACATATACTTTAAATAGTTATGGCGTACATCTAAAGCAACTTTTTGCAGATGGTAAATTTACTGCAATAATTATTGTGACAAAACTTGAATAAGGCAAATGTATATTATGCCAGATAAATTACGGCTGTAGCCTACAACCTTGTTAGCAAGGGACCCTTGCTAAAATGGCTCTCGTGTGAAAGGGGTTGTAGAATCACCTGGAATATGACAGACATTTGGTATGATGGTCCCAAACTCTTCAAGTTCCGATAGATCACGAACGTCAATCATCTGCATATCCCCGCTACGAATACGTCTGACCAACCCTTCATAGTAGACGTTATCCTCGTCTTCAACCTGAGCTTCTGTGCTAAAAGGGCGGGAAAACACTGGCGCCTTCAAGTTGGAAGTTTGTAGATCAGTTTGCCCTACACGTAAGAAAGATAAGAGCGTGTGAACAAAATTCTGAAAATATTCAAATATGCGAGAGTACAATATTCAGTAAATATAAAACTAAAGAATAAGTTACACGTGCTGACAAAACTTTGTTGATTTAACAAATGTGTTATAATTATACTTAAAAAAGAAAAGACTTAAAAACACATAAACGAAAATAATGTGTTGACAGTTTAAGTCTTTTGATTTTTCATACATTTCGTTGGTGCAAAAAAAGGCAGAATAAAGCCGACACGAAATATTATGCATGCACAGAGAGTTATTTTCAATCCTTTAATTCCAAAAGGCACAAGAACGACAAGGGTGTGGCGTTAAATGTGGCAAAACAGGGGGTTGTTAATCAATGTACAGTGTACACACCCGACAGAACAAGAAATTGGCAGACCAGACAGGACAAACAATTCAATGTTAACAATTCAAAACTTGAACCCAAATTTGAGAGAAGTTTTGTGCCATGAGAGCGTTTACGATTCTTACATTTAAGCAGGGCCTTGTTGGAAGACACAGGGTGGAACTCTCTGCTCTGCCGGCTCGGCTGCGTGACTGTCACACTGAACAAACTTCGAACATTAACAAAAGACGAGAACAGGAAAACATTATAATTATGATAAATCTTTCGAAAGACACAACGCAGTGAGGTGGCATGATTCTTCATTTTGTATACTTACCTCGCTTGAAATGAACGAAGAGTATAGTAATGACCTTCTTAGATGAAGTTGTGAACATAAACGGCACCCTATCAGGTCATTAAAGACAATGGACACTATTGGTATTTGTCAAAGACCAGTGTTCTTACTTGGTGTATCTCAACATATGCATAAAATAACAAACCTGTGAAAATTTGAGCTTGATTGGTTGTAGAGGTGCGAGATAACTATGAAAGAAAAAACACCCTTGTTACACGAAGTTGTGCGCTTTCAGATGCTTGATTTCGAGACCTCAAATTCTAAACTTGAGGTCTCGAAATCAAATTCGTGGAAAATTACTTCTTTCTCGAAAAGTACGTCACTTCGAAGGGAGCCGTTTCTCACAATGATTTATTCTATCAACCTCTCCCCATTACTCGTTAGCAAGTGAGGTTTTATGCTGATAATTATTTTGAGTAATTACCAATAGTGTACACTGCCTTTAATGAGGTATATGCATAACAGGTCATACTGCAGAAAGTTCAGGCTTGAGGCTTGATATGAAGGTCTAGTCGTATATCTCGGCTCTAATTACAAAGGTCAGTCATCGAGACAAGGTCGGCACTGATCATTGTAAAGTCAGGTGTGTGAGTGCGCTGGACAGTGCCCGTATGGCCTAGCCTTGTCTACGTCAGGACATTTTTAATGGCCTGACGTATACTAGGAAAAACTATTATGTTTGCATTTAAAGCAAATAATGAGACGAAGCGAATAAGATTGCTATGGCCATGACCACGGCTTCCTTCATTTTACCAAGTGAAGCATAATCAAGGCACACAGCCATGTTCTGTCCATCCAGTGAAATAAGAAGCCAAATAATGGCCTCTATATACATGTGCTGGTGTAAAGTGTGTACTGCAGGGCGGGGCGAGGATGATGTTGCGGGCGCGCGGGGATATGAAACTTAGAGGTCTCAGATAGCCTTGATCAAGGCGCTACAGCCAGCCGCGACCTGCAAAATCCCAGTCCCCATCACTGAATTCCGCCAGCGCACCCCCCATACATAACACAGTGCATATAATACGTGTACAGCGTATGTACACACACATACTACTGTACATACACATTACCATCTGTATGGTACACATACGGTACATGAGTATTTCTATTAACTTAGCCACGTGTGCGAGGTTGAAAGTAGAAAGACACGACCGTACTCACGACTTCGCTATACTGTTCTCGCTGTACAATGTACTGTACATACAATGTACTGTATGTGTGTGTGTACGTTATTCGTGTACGTATGCACAGCGTGCAGACTGCCGAATTGTGCCGCGCCGGGCCGGGGCACACTACGCCAACAGCCTTGAGTCAAGGCTAGGTCTCAGACGGAAGTCGACTTTACTCGTTTGCAAACAACATACTTACCTGCGAGTTCTTGTCACTGTGTTGCTAAATCGTGCAGCCGTTGCAGCACGAAATATCGATACGGTAGCCATGTTTGCTTGAATTTGAGTTGGTAAATAACGTAAGTCTCACTCCAACGGCAAAGCGACGGCACCCAGATATTACTGCCACACTGAAGTCAAGTTCTTCTTAGTATGTCTAGTCTGAGTAGGCGTATTTTACTTTTTACTGCGCGCACAAGGCCTGATCAACCAATGGGAGCTTAGATCAAACATAGCAACAGAAGTTAAAGTCAAATCTTGGGCACGTTCGTCCAATGACTGTTTCGGTGTTGAGTAGGCAATGCATGACCGAAACAGTGACCATATTCGCACCATTGCACGAATGAAAAACATTCATTATTTGTTTTATATATTAACATCCAAGTAGATCTTTGAGGTGGAGGGGGCAGCCAGCGGGCAAAGAACTTTTTCAGTCACAGCCAGACAGACTTAATCCGGTGATAAATTTTTTTTTTCTGTTGACACTATAACCCCCATTTATCAGACGACTCTGAGCCTATAGTGTGTTTTTATCTTTAGTGTCCCATGTTACTTAGTACGCACTTGGTTCAAAGTCCGCCCGATTAGTATACATTGTTCCGGGGGCGGACTTGCTCGTTTTGGGTTTGAGTCCCCCGTTTTGGGTTTGAGTCCCCATTCTGCAACCACCAAAAAAGTGACGCCATTTTGTGACTTATGCCGCCATGCCTGTGAATAACCGAACCTACTTTGCATCATGGGTCTTACTAACTTTCGTCGCACTTGCTGTTTATAAGGCAGAAGATAGTTATGGCGCGAAAGTTATATCAGTGCTATTTGCTCTCTCTGGTCTGTACATTGGTGCCAAGGTAATTAAAACACTATTTAAAATAGTGTGACGACTTAAAGGCAGTGGACACAATTTGTAATTACTCAAAATAATAATTAGCATACAACCTTACTTGGTGACGAGTAATGGGGAGAGGTTGATGGTATAGCACATTGTGAGAAACGGCTCCCTCTGAAGTGACATAGTTTTCGAGAAAGAAGTAGTTTTCCACGAATTTGATTTCGAGACCTCAGATTTAGAATTTGCGGTCTCAAATTAACCATCTAAACGCACACAACTTCGTGTGACAAGGGTCTTTTTCTTTCATTATTATCTCGCAACTTCGACGACCGATTGAGCTCAAATTTTCACAGGTTTGATATGTTATGCGTATGTTGAGATACACCAAGTGAGAAGACTGGTCTTTGACCATTACCAATAGTGTCCAGTATCAAAACACAACAATTTGAAATCCAGAAAAATTGCAATGTCATATACTGTAATGTTCAGTGTTGATTTGTTATGCACTATTGAGCGAATATGGTTTGTGGTTACACCATTAGTGTGTTATCTGCTTGCCAGGTAGATTTTTTCTTATAAGAATTTTATAAAGTTTGAACAGTTATCAAACGAACACAATCTATACCTGGCATGGTAGATACACACATGGTGTTACCGCAAACCAAATATACAATGATACCACCATCTTTGCCTCAAATCGCATGATTGAATCTGTAAACGGATCATCATTTTTAACTTTTATTTTCAATATCTATGTTTTCCCCTTGATTTTCTCAAAAAGCTTATACCCAGGGGTAGAGTGAGTCCCGAGGGTAGGGCAGTATTTATCACAGGATGTGACACCGGTTTCGGTAATCTATTGGCAAGGAGACTGGATAGCTATGGCTTTACTGTACTGGCTGGGTGCTATTTACCAGGTAATGTTGATACCAAAGGAGAATATTATTCTTTATATCATAATGGAGGGAAATTTCATGGATACTGCTCAATCGGACAATTTGCAAGTAGCGTAAACATGTTGTTTAAACAGTAGGTCCGTTGCTGGACATAACTTATTTTAATTTTTATTTTATTTATTTTGTATTTTATTTTATTTTTTGGGGGGAGGGGAGAGGGGGTGCATATGAAAGAAAAATACATACGCACGTTTTTAGTGCCGCCTGTTGTGCAGCGAAGCGGGTTGAGTTGTTTACAATAGAACTTTTTTGGTAGAAATTTTGCGCCGTACTATACAATTATGGGAATTTTTAGACACAATTGACACATGGAATGACGAAATTCTGTCTGGAAAGTATTGTAATTTTTTACAATAAACACTGTATTGTGGAGACTAGCTTTGATACAGCTTAAGCAGAACATGCCTGGGACACATTTCTTTTGGCGGGATACCATTCACATTGTACACGTGCCATGGTAAATTGGCTGGTAACCTTATTCTGGTATTCTAAGTAGATTTGTTGTGCTTAGCTGCTCTATGAAATTTTGCCCAGGTTATGATTATGGTAGGAAACTATAATATTACATTAATAATAACAAGTTCAGGGAAAAAAATATTAAAATGATAAATGAAATTATGCAGACTGAATTATTATGATTGTTTATGTTTCTCTATCAGACGGGACAGGGGCGCGCAACCTTGTTCAAGAAACATCATCGAGATTGACTATCGTCCCCTGTGACGTCACGTCTGACGACTCGGTCCAGAGGGCAAAGGAGATCATTAAGAAAGAATTGAAAACACAAGGAAAAGGTAAAGAAAATAGTTCCGTTGTTGTTCTTTCCTTTGTCCCTGATGTATAGAAGAAAAAACCCTGATGTATAGTCATAGAAGAATAAACCTAAGACTGTAGACACAAATACCCTTGTGGAGCACCCCAGCTAAGAATTCCCCGATGGAGACATTTTGTGTTCCATTTTTGTTTTGTCCTTGGTCTCCATATTGTGAAATGAAACCACCTCCTAAAAGTTCCTGATCTTGATCCCGATTAAGGTGTCAATTTGACATGTCCCTCCTCCCTCCAACACTGACCAGGAAGTCAGCTTTGAGAAGACGTGTGTTCTTCCACCCTATTATAAACTTAATTGTCTTCTGATGTTTGTTTTCAGAGTTATTGGCAGTAGTGAATAACGCTGGTATTTGGAGCCCAGGGCACATCGAATGGGTATCATTAAATCGGTACAAGAAGATAGCAGAGGTTAACCTTTATGGACTAATAAGAGTTACGCGTGCAATGCTGCCTCTAATTCGCAAATCAAAAGGTACTTTTAGCAAGAGTAAAAATTTCTTAATCTGGGGACCAAACTCATAACTTTCTTGATAAGCACATTAAATAGTATAAATGTTTTCAAGACGAGAACATCGAGTCCTTTTCGAAACCACGGTTCGGCTTTGGATTCGTCTTCAGGCCGTCTGAAGCCCTAAGCACCTATACGCAAAGCACGGGCAAAATGTCAAAACAGTCGCGGGGCCATGAGCCGAATCTGGAGCCGAAGCCGTGGTTTCGAAAAGGGCCATAGTTACTTTAACAACAAGTTTTAGCGGGGTCAAAGCTTCCAATGAATTCGCATTTGGTGCACCAAAACACTGCAAGTTTTCGTGCACGCGTTTTTTTCCTTCATGTACATGTATGGCCAAGGCTACTTGTTACTATCAAATCGGGAATTCTGCAAACGCGGGTCTTCAACATTCATAATGCTTTGAACTACAACTCGATAAAAGTTAAGATGTACGAGTCAGAAAACAGAAAACATTTCTGTCTTTTTTACTTCCCCGGTATACTTTTCTATGAAATTAAATTAGTATACGGCTACAAAGAGGATGATTTTACAAACACTAAACAATGTCTAGACAAATAGCAAATTCTGCATAACAAAACTTCAAAGGAATGTGTGCATGTCCATGTTGGAACCACTACCGAAGTATATTATCTTCACTCCCATAATACTAGAATTGCACCAAAGAAAGTTACTCTGATCAAGTTTTGTTGGCTCTTACTAATTTCTAGGTCGTGTGGTGAATGTGGCTAGTATTTCTGGTCTGTGGTCGATTCCGTCCAACTCACCATACTGTATGACCAAATACGCGGTGGAGTGCTTTTCAGACACACTACGCTACGAGATGAGCCCTTGGGGAGTCAAGGTACCATACGAATTACCGGACATAACTAATGAGGCAAATGGCTACTAAATACAACTTGCATTAACAACAACTTATGGAAAAAAAACCTTTAAGTTACGTGCAAGGCTACTTGAACGTTTTGTTGGAACACAAGTCATCTGTGCAGTATAAAACAACTTTTCTGTAAACTGAAACGTCATTGTGACGTCATGCGCTAGCACAACAACACCAGTTGTCTTCTACAATATACCCACATGGAGGGATTTCTTTCTCCCATGGTTTTACTATGATATACAGAGGCACAACAAGTTTGTAAACTAATGGAAACCTCCATCCACAGATGCACTAAAAATTTTCTCATTGACTAAGTATGAAGTATTTAACATTCTATAAACTGTAAACGTATACTTTCGTGTTTATCTCTCCAGGTTGCCATCGTTGAACCGGGCGAATATGGTAAACTAACAAACATAGGAATGAATTCCAAAGAGGTAATCATTGCCACAGCCAATGCATTGTGGGAAGACATGAGCGTGGACGTGCAACAAGACTACGGCAGGGAATATTTCGACGCTCAAGCTGACATATACAACCAGAGTCGCGAGGAATGCTGGGATGACGTCACGCCAGTTATAGACGCCATGTTGGATGCGGTCACCTCCCGGTCGCCCAAGCATAGATATTTAGTTGGGGAGCTGTGGACTTATTTTTCAAAATTTAAATTTACTCTTTTGCCATCTTGGATGACGGATGGTGTTTTTAAACAGCTACTGGATGGGTTTCCAAAACCAGCTGCCCGGCGAGAAAAATATGAGTAATATTTGTTAAAACTTCTAGGAGATTAAGCTACATCTTTGCTTTTTGCTTAAAGGAACACGTTGCCTTTAATCGGGTCGAGTTGGTCTTCGAAAAGCGTTTGTAACCGTTTGTTAGAAAATGCATATGGTTAGAAAGATGATTTAAAAGTAGAATACAATGATCCACACAAAAATGCCTCGAAATTGCATGGTTTTCCGTTTACTTTACGAACTAACACGGTCGGCCATAAATGTGTTAGTCGATTAGTAATATTTGTGTGGATAATTTTATTCTACTTTTAAAATATCTTTCTAATCATATGCATTTTATAACAAATGGTTAAAAACGCTTTTCAAATACCAACTCGGCCGATCCAAGGCAACGGGTTCCTTTAACCAAGAGTGAGGGCGACAGACTACTATTTTGTCGTTATGATAAAAGTAAAAAATAGAATTAACACAAACAAACGAGTAAAGGCACTGGACACTAATTACTCAAAATAATTTTTAGCACAAAACCTTACTTGGTAATGAGTAATGGAGAGCTGTTGATAGTAAAAATCATTGTAAGAAACAGCTCCCCAGAGGCAACGTAGTTTTTGAGAAAGAAGTAATTTCTCACTAAAATAATTCATTGAATTTGATTTCGAGACCTCAGCTGGTTACATCCTGAAAGCACAACTTTGTATGACAATTACAAGGGTGTTTTTCTTGCATTATTATCTCGCAACTTCGACGACCAATTGAGTTCAAATTTTCACAGGTTTGTCATTTTGTGCATTTCAATATGTTGAGACACCAAGTGAGACTGCACTTTGACAAGTATTACTAAAGATGTCTAGTGTTTTTAATCAAGTGAGGGCGGCATACTGATATTTTGTCATTGTGACATAATGTAACAAATAAAATGAAACAAACCGCAAGTAATCACAACAATGAAGTAATCATTGACAATTAATACTTTTAATACATTAACAGGCATCCCCCACAGTGACGACTTAAAATGCTTTAAACAAAGGTCATCCTTGTGTTTTGTTTTCGGCGAGAACAAAACTTGTTCGCTCGGCCCCAGCAGCCAGTCTATATCCAGGACCTTTAGTTAAAGCAAGGCGCTGGGGACGAGCTAGACTGGGCCCCTGTCTTTCACTCTAACCATACACGCCAGTTTTGCAATTTTTGAGGCCGGTCTCTGGCGTTATTCACGAGCCTCGAAGAATGACGTCAGACATTCAGGCTTGGGACGCGCGAACAAAACTTGATGCCTCTTTTGAACACTAGAGGGCGGCATACCAAGTGATGTTGATTGTCACCGAATGAAGATCGTGACAAGAGGGTAGGGGTACCCGAGTCAACTCGTACCCGAGTCAACGCGTACCCGAGTCAAATCGTATCCGAGTCAACTCGTACCCGGTACTTTGATGAAAATTGTATAAAGTTACGTTAAAAACAATCAAATGAATATAAAACAGTTAAATTGAATCTAAAATTATATCATGTTTTAAGTAGAAGTTGTTATGGAGCGAAATACATTTTAGTCTGAAAGGCACTACTTTCAATCGGATGAATATTACTTTAATGCGTTCAGTGGTTCGACCTTTGACCCAAGTGGATTACGCTTTTTGCTACGTGGATAAAAAATTGCTGCCAAAGTTACGGCTATTGCCTTATTATTTCCGAAGATCTTCGACCAAAAACAACCAAAACAAATCATGCCGAGCAAACAGAGAATGAGACTAGCGAATGAGAAGGCATCGAAAAATGTGGAGAAAAGAGGAAATGTTCCAAAATCATCGGTAAGATAAGTTGGTTACGTTTTTCACCACCCACTGCTATGTGTGGGATGGGGAGGTCGGCCCCTTTACCTAATCCGTTATGTTCACACACAAGCATATGGATGGGTCATGGAAAATGAGGACATATAATTCAATACGTCCATCTTGCCCCTTTCGTTCTTTCCTTTAGCCAGCCATTGGACTAAAACTTATTATTTATATTGACGTAATATTGTTAATGAATAATGTTAAATTCACTATAAATTAGGCTAGTTATTTTTAATTGTTATTTTGTACTTTTTAAAAGTTCAAGCAAATTCAAGTGGTGTGTGGTCATTTGAATTTGGTTTTTGATTGAAATGAATGTATGAAGGTGATTGAAAACCCCCACCTAAGTTTCTCCTACCTTTTACTACTGTACTACTCTACTACTATCTTGATGTTGTTTTGTAACCCTCGACCCTCCTGCCTTTCTTTGCTGTTGAGATTTGTGACTAAGCGAAGCGTAAGAATTAAAATAATTAACAAGATTTTTTTTGTATTGGTTTGCGGTAACACCATGTGTGTATCTACTTGCCAGGTAGAGTTTGATATCGCATTCACGAATAACCTTTCATTTCTGTTTAAAACAAACTTGGTCTGTAATCAACGTTGATCGATACACTTCCATTTGCCCATTGAAAAAGGGAAGTCAAGTCCAATATACATTAGTTGGGACCGATATGGAAAACTAAATAAAATTTGTGCTGGTCTGTAGGATGCACAGATACCTCATACTCTCTACCACCTGTGTATGCACGGTTTCTATTTTCCAACAAATCAAAATGCACATAGAAATTATTTCCGTAATGTTTTTATCTTGCCATCTCCGTAATGTTTGTATCTTGCCATCTCCGTAATGTTTGTATCTTGCCATCTCCGTAATGTTTGTATCTGTCTCCGTAATGTTTGTATCTATCTCCGTAATGTTTGTATCTTGCCATCTCTGTTATGTTTGTATCTATCTCCCTAATGTTTGTATCTTGCCATCTCCGTAATGTTTGTATCTTGCCATCTCCGTAATGTTTGTATCTATCTCCGTAATGTTTGTATCTTGCCATCTCCGTAATGTTTGTATCTTGCCATCTCCGTAATGTTTGTATCTTGCCATTTTTAATAATTTAACCATGCTTTATACCAAACTCCAAAACCTTTCCATTCCATTATTTGTGAATTAGTTTTGATTACTTTCTTTCTTCAGAAACCTTCAGACGACAAATACCCAGTTGCTCCATGGTTATTGGGACTCTTCATCTTTGTGGTTTGTGGATCAGGTAAGTAACTCAGAACAAGACGAGACATATATTAAGCGGCCTTTTTATTCTTGAAGAAAGGGCAAGGGCACCAATTAAGACATCTTCTCCTTGGTTAAAGGAACACGTTGCCTTGGATCGGTCCAGTTGGTCTTTGGAAAAGCATTTGTAACCGTTTAAAAAAAATGCATATGGTTAGAAAGATGTTTTAAAAGTAGAATACAATGATCCACACACATTTGCCTCGAAATTGTGTGGTTTGCCTTTTACTTTGCGAACTAACATGGTCGGCCATTTATAATTTGACTCCCATAAATGGCCGACCGTGTTTGTCGACGAGGTAAAAGGAAAACCACGCAATTGAGTGATACTTGTGGATCATTATATTCTACTTTTAAAATATATTTCTAATCATTTGCATTTTATAACAAACGGTTACAAACGCTTTTCACAGACCAACTCGACCGATCCAAGGCAACGTGTTCCTTTAAGGTGCCCTATGGGGAAATTAAGGAACTATGTAAGAGGCACCAAAGCAATGATCAGAAGCAATGGAGGAAATCACATACTTGTGCCCCCTTGAAACATCAGGCTTGTTTCTTAGTGTTTTTGTGACAAATTTGACATTATCACTAAATGTTAAGGTATGAAAAGCATTCTAATAGAAAGAGGTTTGAGAAATAGTTTGCAATGAGTCATACAAGATTTAGTGTAGTTTTTATCCCTTGTGTACCTGGTGTATGTATTTGACCATACAAGGTCATGTTAGATATGGATTGGTCAATGTTGAGCCGAAACTGGCATGATGAATTTTCAACATTCCTCTGTTGTTTTTACCGAATCTTGGTCATCAGCATTCTGTCAATTGAATTCAGTGACAAAGAAAGTTGTTTTGAGATTGTAATTCCAGGCCCACCAAATCAATAGGAAAGACACTGACTCTTATTTGAAAAGTGCTTAACCCACATAATTGAAAACAATCATATTATTCTAAACTGTGGGTTGAAATCCCACCTGAGTAATATTGCTGTGATTTTTTTTACAGAACTCGGGAAATGCAGAGTATACAGTGCTAAGTGTAAGGGTAAAAGTAAAATTGAGTATTAATCATATTCCAATTGTCCTTTACTTTTCTGTCTTGCAGCCATTTTCCAGATTATTCAGTCGATAAGAATGCAATAGACGGACCGAGCCTTCATCTTAAAACTCAACCATAGCGACTACAGAATCCCTACACTCCGCAAAAAAAAAACTCTGTATATAAACGATGATGAATAAAAGACACTACTACATGTACGTACGTTTTGACTGCATTATCTAAAATTATTGCTGGGAGGTCACTCGCAGTTATAGGCGGGTCTATACCTCTCTCTCTCCATCCTCTTGAGGGCGCCATTTGAACTGTTTGGAGAGCTTTTGCATTAACACAGAATGACGGCTTACACCCATCATGGCCTTCGTCGACAGATAACAAAGATGGACAGCCGTCGTGTTTATTATTTTGTTTCTTTCTTTCTTTCGTTAAATGGATTGATACATTCCATTCATCTCAAGTCCCTAGGCTTCATTGACTTGCTCAAGTCTTCCCACTCCGTGGCATAAATGCTGGTCGATAAATCTGAACTAAATCTGACGCTTCTGGACCTCATTGTAAATCACAAATGATTTTTTGTGTCCGGGAGTTATCAATTGAAAGCTGTTTAAAATCATCAAAACTGAATCATAGTCATCTACATGTTCATTGGTCATGCCAAAAGTAAACTTCACTGGGCAGCGTAGGCCAGCATTACGTTAATCTAATGATGCAAAAATATTTCCTTCTTGTGATGTCAGAATAATCAAAATGAATAATAAAATGAATATATGTAACTAACTATTGAATCCAGGTTCATTTTACTTTTCATATAATCTTTTGATTTGGACAGTTCAATTTGATTCAGGGCATAATACAATTGTGTAATTGCTTACCGCAGTATTCTGTGCTTGCCGAACCCTGTAGTGCAGGGCCCACTTGCATATACATAGCTGTTAAGCAGAAAATGCTGCTTAGCAAATTTCCAGTTCAAGTTGCAACATTGTAAACTTAATTCATATAAGGCCTTATCGTCTGATAATGTGGTGGAATATTGGATGTGCTGAAGATTTTGAAACTTTTGTTCTCAAACATGGCTACATTTGAGATGAAAAGATTTCTAGGGATAATTGGTTGTAAAATGAATTATGTTTGTATAAAAAAGCAGTGGATATTCTGCAATCCGGGAATCACAAGCAAAACTGTCCAAGATTATTTTATTCAATTCATGCACACAACTGGCATAAATTTCCTTGACAACAAATCAACATCTTTTTCTGTTAAGTTCTGCAGTTGGTCAGAAGAACCATACATTGATGTTGCATCTTCAAATTCTATTAAAATGTGCTAACTGTACTGTAAACATGCCAAAAATTACCTGCTTGTTACAACCATTAATCATTTGGCTATTTTTGTTCTGAGCAACTTGTCATCCATATGTTTAAAATATCTTTGGAAGAGAAACATCTATGAGTGTTAACAATCAAGGATGTACCGTCCAATTATGGATGCACAACGCCTAGAACTTAAAATGAATAAAATGCAAATATTAATCTAAACTGGCATAACGTTTAGGAGATAGGAGATTAATGATTGGTTATCCTGAGCACTATTTGGATTTGAAAAAAACTTCTAGAAAGTGTTAATTCAAGGACAAGATTATATGACATCAGATGCCATTTCAATTCCATAGAAATGCTAAGCAAATGTTAATGCTCAACATAGCCGGTCACCAGTCACATTACTCCACTGGTATTTGGCTGGTAACCTGTATCTGCTGAGCACTAGTGTTGACCACTGCTTACCAGGTCTGTGAAATTGTGCACATGTTATTGCCTTCAAAATTTTGCCACAATTTTCGGTGTTTCTTTTGTTTTGAAATTTGCTTCGAAATTATTATTTTTGTTGTTGATTGGTTGACATGTTATTTGATTCTCTTAATTTATCATTTGTGACTTTTGTTGGTTATGTTAAAGTATTATTGTACGTGTAAGTCCTTTACTGTGGAATTATGTAAATTGCATTTCGCGCGTGCGTACTATAATTCTTTGTACAGCAAAAATGAGAGAACATCGCACTTTATTTGTATGGTCTGACGTAGGCATGACGCACACACGTTTGTGCGTCATCAAGTGCATAATTCTATACTTGAATTTGCCCACCAAATCTGTCTGTACGCATGTGTGATTGTAATTAGCATCCTTTTGTTAATGGGAAGGACTAATTTTTGGATTTCTTTTTTTTCAAACGAACAGTTACAATCTTTGCATTTCTGGTAAAACTTTATTATGAACTTATTTAAATGCGCCCTCTTTAATGACACATGTTGTGACAATTTGAGTGTATAAGATTTCCAGATTTGTACATAAAATTTAAATTCAAATTATGGCCTATTTTCATGGTAAAAAAGTACGACCCAAGATCCTTGGACATAATTTACTCGCAATTTATCAAGAAGGACATTACATCAATTTTTGTTTCCCACAATGTACGCGACCAAAACGAGACTAGAAGCAAACTTAGTCTGGTACCTTTGAAGTGCCATACTGTGTTATACTAAACAAAAGAAAAGTGTGGAGCCTAAACAAAGACTATGGTCGTGGAGTGATATCGCATGTACTTTAAACATTTTTGTTTTTCCCCCGATTCAAAATAAAAACCATGAATTTGCCTGAAACCTGACTGACAAAATGAGTTTATTCAAGTTGTACTTTGTATAATATTCCATAAAAATAAATAAATAATAAAATCAAAGTTCTTCTCAGTGTATCAAAAATCAGCTCAGTTTAGTCTCGTTATTTTGTCTGAAAATAAACTTGGTGTCAAATTATTTGGTTTGCGGTAACACCATGCATAAATCTATACCTACTATAGGCAGACTATTCTTTAAAGAACTTGACTTGCTTTCTACTACTACGGAGTAGGTTTTCGGAACTTTGGTGTCAAATTATTTGGTTTGCGGTAACACCATGCATAAATCTATACCTACTATAGGCAGACTATTCTTTAAAGAACTTGACTTGCTTTCTACTACTAGGGAGTAGGTTTTCGGAACTTTGGAGACTTCTCTACTAACGTGGAGTAGATTTTCGGAATTCGGGGAACTTTCCAGTTCTGAACACCCCAAAATATACATTGATACCTCTCGATATGCCTCAAAACCCATAAACTTGGTATCCTCATTCAAATCAATAAAAGCGGTGTCGATTGTGTTGACAGAGAGGGCGCTCTAAATACGCCGATGAAGAAATAAATCATCACTATGGACCACCTGTTTAGAATTGACCGCCACAGAGAAATTTAATCTTTGATAAAGCTTAAAGGGGTAAGGTATAGGTCTGGTAATCACTCTAAAAACTTATTGCAATACAAACTTTTTGTTAAAAGCCTTCAGCAGCTTTCGAAAGTAAAGCATTTTGTGGAACATCACTTTGAAATAGGGCAGTTTTGTAAAAATAAAAACATCATTTTTGTGCGACCCGAAATTTAAATCTTAGTAGCGTTACTGTCGGCAACTTTCTCAGATTGTGTGTTCCTATTATTAGGGATTGTTCTTCATGCGTAGACACATTCGCTCCAGAGATTCACATAGGAATAAAACAAAACAGTTCCACCAACTAGAGTTAAACTTTGCCTTTAAACGCATAGGACACAAAAAAGACACATAATGCCAACCTGAACTTGATTGTACACAAATTAATATGTTGGTTAAAGTTCACTCCGTAACACACATCGTGGTTGTTGGTCTGACCCTTAACCTTGCACGTTATTGGTGGATTATTTATGGAATACTTTATTCCGCCTGTTCGGCAGTCGATTTGGGTTTGGATGAGACTGAGGTCGGTCAGGTTCTGTGTGAGACGTAAGGAGTCCACAGGTAGGTACCTCTTAAAATTTTGCTGTATTTTATGCAGGTTGGGACCTATCATCACGTGAGTGGGAGTTAACGAAACCAAATATTAAGTTAAATCGGGACTTTTATAAACAAGTTGTTCAGTCTTTGGAGACAGATGCAAATGTAAGTGGATATTGTTATGATCTGCAGCAGTAGATCCTTGTTTATAGTCCGTTCAACTTTGGTTTTGGGCATTATCTTGAAACAATCGATTGCTAGAAATAGTTTACTTATTGACACTACAATTGTTTTTACTCACATACATGTCATGTATGCTCACTACTTGCTGCTATCTAGACACTGTATACAGAAACCCATCCCACTATAATGCCACCTGTATAACTGTACATGTCATGTTATTTGCCTTTGTGAGTTGATGACTTTTGGTGGCTAATATCAGAACGCTCGAATTTCGTTAGTGTTGTCATGGTAACAGCCATAGCCGTAGCCAAGGTTAATTTATTCATAAGAGGCTATACAATGGACCACGGTAAAACATTAGCTCTAGCTGACACTGAAACAGTGCATACAAATACGGGAGCTAGGCTGGGCTTGGCTTTTTGTTGTTTCTTTAACGACATAACGAAAGTCATAGTGGTCATAAAAATGTAGGTGAGAGGTTATGCTGAGCGTTCTTTGCTCCTACACTGCATACGTATGGATGTGACGTCACAGAATCAAGTTCAACACCGAACTTAGGTATGCGAGAAATGGCAGTGGGAAGTTGTGGGCTTGCGTTCCCATGACTTCCTCCCTGTGGAGTAAGGCAAGAGGTCACGAACTAAAGTCACAACGGTCGGTCGAATCCTAGTCCCGCAGCCTACCTTTTGGCCTCGGTTGGGGCGGGGCTGGTATAATGGGTGGGATGCGCGCTCATACAAATGCCAAAAATGAATGGCACTTTATATTTCATTGGTCCCTGAAGAACTTTCCTGCCTCATTCACACCAATTCATAGGCTTAACGAAAACGAGGCTGAGATGACAACATTGCAAAAGAGGAGCATTTTCATACATAAAGGATCCAAGACATTCTTTTCACACCAGAAACCAGAAACACATAATCTCAGGTACAGGTTGTTACATCCATAGCTCATTTTCATAACAACACTTGTATAACGCAACATCCACCTAGAAGTAGAACAATAATAGGCGTTCAAGAAGGGACAATAAAGAACAATTAATTGGGAAGTTTCAAAGGAGTTTTGAATCTAAACACGGGAATAAACCATTATTTACTGAACAGATACAGTTGTATCTTTAATCTAAAGTTATGATCCCTGCATATTTATAAATTTTAGCTCCTATTTTAGTCACCATGAGCTTGGAC